>NW_028233405.1:0-445000 GCF_054856515.1 Filicampus tigris | reverse complement strand
CAACACCTGACTGAATAAAAGTGAACAATTGAAAGAGAAATACATTTCTGATACATTTGTCAATGCAATGCATGGCATTTATTATGAATAATGTAATGAGTAATGGTATTGACTCCCAGTCCAGCAGGGTCTCATTCGCCAGCACCATGTTAGCGGCATTATCATGCACATAGGCGACGACCTTATTTTCTAGTGCCCACGTACCCATCACACTCCGCAGGTGAGCAGCCAAGTTTTCAGCTGTGTGTCTGTGAGAGAAATTGACAATTACATTAATATCATGTTAAAAGTTTCATTTCCTTGAATGTCCTGTGGTGACCGTTTGTTGACCTCACCCACACAGTCTCCATATGCAGTAAAATGTGCCGTGCAAAGTGTCAAACAGGAAGCTGTCAAGAGAAGACGTTTAACCGCAGACTGTTGAGAAGTGCAGACAAAGAGGAGGTACCTCTATTGTCATGTGTCTGTTCCTCGGAATGTATGTTGCTTGAATTTAATAAAATGAGAACGAGGGGGGCACGGAGGCTGACAGACTGTGGGAGAAACCACCTTGAGTGGCCTCCGCTGTCCCGCGCGTAAGAAAAGTCAATCTTGGCTGGTCTGAGTAGCTTTTTACAGTCCTCTATTTGGCTTGTCTCCGTCTTCCAAGTGGAATTCCCTGACAGTGTCTTTCCTCCAAGGCGCATGTCTGAAGCACACATTTGCGGAGATGTCCTTTGTCCACATATGACACGTTATAGTCATCTAAGATTCGGTGGCTTTGGACGTCCATCCGTCTGTAGTTATGGCCACATACAGTGGTTGACCCGCTCAAACGCTCGTAGCATCTCCTCTTTTATTTGGTTATGATTACTCTCGAGTTGGGGCGTGATTGTTTTGCGACTTAGCACCCTGTACTCAGGCTCGAAATACAGCATTCATTTTTCAAACCCTTTGCCCTCAACAAAAGAAAGCGGCAGCATATCGCGGGCAGTCATTTCACAAATTAGTTGGGTAATCATTGCTGTGCGGTGAGCATCACAGCGCCTGGAACAAACGCTCTCATGCTCGTCTGCCTGGCCCCGCCATTGTGCCCACTGGGCCCGGCTCCGCCATCATCGACCTGTAGCTTCAGCATAAACTGGCTTACAACTACTCTACCGGAGCGATGAGAAACCACATCCAAAGGAATCAATTCGATGTGCGAAACGGTGCTGGGGTTTTTTTTCGTGGTAGCTTCGACATTTTCAGAATTTACTTTCCTTCCCCAAACTTAGTGTCCCCGCCCCCTACTATGTGTACGTGTGGGCGGGGGGGAGGGGAGCAATTCTCTCTCTTGGTGCTCAGCTTGTTGACAGAGGCAGTGGCGTGAAGAACAAGATGCGTGATACTTAATGCAGTGTTTAACCGACTAATAAAATACTAAACATTTAATAAATCGTAGACAGTTAAACGGTTAAACGACTAACCGCGCACATCCCAAATAAATATATATATATATATATATATATATATATATATATATATATATTTATTTATTTATTTATTTATTTATTATATATATATTAACCGTCTACGATTTATTACATGTTTAGTATTTTACTAGTTGGTTAAAAGCTGCATTATCTCGTTCCTCACGTCTCTCTGCCTCTGTAAACAAGCCAAGCACCAAGAATCCTCCTCTCTCCCCGGCCCACACGCACACATAGTAGGGGGCGGCGACACTAAGTTTGGGGAAGAAAAAAGATGTCGAAGCTCCCACGAAAAATAACGTCACCGTTTGGCAGTATTTTGATGCACAGATGACAACAAGGTCGTCTGTAGGCTTTGTAAGCATAAACTCGCTTACAACCACTCTCCCGGAGCGATGAGAAACCACATGTGCGGCGCGCAGCCTTGGGCCACATCCAAAGTAAATCTCGATGTGAACCTGCAGGTCGAGGGGGGCGGGGCCAGTCAGACGAGCATGAGAGCGTTTGTTCCAGCCAGGCGCTGCGATGCTCACCGCACAGCAAAGATGACCCAACTAATTTGTAAAATGACGCGATATGCTGCCGCTTTTTTTTGTTGAGGGCAAACGGTTCGAAAAAATGTATGCTGTATATCGAGCCTGAGTAGGCTATGCGGTGCCAAGTCGCAAAACAATAACGCCCCAACTCGAGAGTAGCCATAACCAAATAAAAGAGTAGATACTCCGAGCGTTGAGCGGGTCAGCTATGTGGCCAATGCCTTAACTACAGACGGATGGACGTCCATAGCCACTGAATCTTACATGACTATAACGTGTATAACGTATGTGGACGAAGGACATCCCCGCAGCTGTGTGCTTCGTGCGCCTTGGAGGAAAGACACACAGCTGAAAGCTTGGCTGCTCTCCTGCGGAGTGTGATGGGTACGTGGGCACTAGAAAATAAAGCCGTCGCCTTTGTGCATGATAATGCACCTAACATATGGCGAATGAGACCCTGCTGGACTGGGAGTCGGCACCATTACTCATTACATTATTCATAATAAATGCCATACATTGCATTGGCAAATGTATCAGAAATGTATTTCTCTTTCAATTGTTCACTTTTATTCAGTCAGGTGTTGTACATCAATAGAATTTAAATTAACAAACTGTCCTGAATATTTTGGCTAAAATAGCCCCTACTGTAAATACACAAAACATTTGCATTTTAAACTTTGAATTCAATATGTATTAAATTTCAAGTTCTCTTGCTTGTAGACTAGTCGACTAGTCGCAAATAAAATTTGAGACAGTCGGCGGGCAAATTAGTCGAAATTCCCATCCCTACCTAGAACCATAGACGACAAAAACCCAAAGTTCTTAAAGTGCAATTACTAAATTTGAACACTAGATGCACAGAACACAGTTGATTTGAATACTATGAGCTCGCCCGCTCAGGCAATCCCTTAAACATGTAACAAACAAATACCAAAGTCAATGCTTCCACAATGTCCTTAAAAAACCTTTGCAGGTGTTTACAACCCTGCAGAAGTTTTCACAAAGCCCTTACAGAGCCTTGCAAATGCCTTCTGCAGCTGGCTTACGCCTCTACACATGCCTTTGCAATGGTCACGATGATCACAATGAAACATATTATGCTCAGAGACCCACAGTTGGCATTTGGTCATACAGTATTAAGAAATGAGATGAATAACAGTGTCTCAACAACAAGTGTGACTCTAACCTTTTATTTTACAATGATTACTGTTTTTATTAATTTTATACATTAACGGCTACATTATGCCGCCGTCTCTGTGTGACCTATATCTTTGCTGCTGTAACGATGAAAATTTCACCACTGCGGGATCAATAAAGGCCTTCTTATTCTTATTTCCTTCTGAATGTTGTAATGTAACAACAACATGATAATCAGATTGTTTTGTGTTTTAGTAGACAGTGCTTTGAAACTGCTTTGAGAGTCAATGTGACCCGCGGGTATTTGCTTCTCAAATGAAACAACTTGTTATCGCACATTGAAAAAGAGAGGCCGGTCGAGCGGCTGAATTTCGTTGTCTTCCCAAAATACCTCATTTTAATCAGATTTTGAAGTATTCTAAGGAACTGATCACTCTTAAAGAAGCTCACCTAAATTAGACTATCATTTAACCGCATTTATTCCCTTTCTATCATTTTTCTATTATTTACCATTTTCATTATAATTACAAATTATTTTAATATTTTATTCCTATTTCTTTTTTCTTTTCTTAATAAATCCTTATTATTACTATTATTATTAATCTGGTTTTGTACAATATAATTGAAGCAATGCTTATTTGAATCACATGATTATTGACTGTAAAGTCTGGTGAATTAAACTGTTGATAAGTGATTATTATCTGAATCATTATCACTATTAAAATAAATTCCTTTAATTTAAATTAATTTTATTTGTGTCATTCTTATGATTTAATTCATTTATAATCTATCAACTATTTTTTCGATTAGTCGATAAGCCTAACAATTATTTTTTGGGCTAATCCAGCAATTTTGGGGTTGACAATTATTAAGTTACAGAACCACTTCTGAAAATATTTATTATATTTTTTTTCGATTAAAGTAAAAAAAACTTGAAATTGAATGAACACTCACATCTCTTTTAGGCATACATCATAATGTGTGAACACGAATGAAGTATTTCTCTGTCCATGCATTACAGTGAAACAATGTATGAGCTCAAGTTAAACAGCCCAAGTATAACTGAAAAAGTAAATAACTCATAAATGAGGAACATCCATCCATCCATTATCGATACCGCTTATCCTCACAAGGGTCGTGGGGCGTGCTGGAGCCTATCCCAGCTGTCTTCGGGCAATAGGCGTAGACACCCTGAATTGGTTACCAGCCAATTGCAGGGCACACAGAGACAAACATCCGCACTCACAATCACACCTAGGGGCAATTTAGAGTGTCCAATTAACCTACCAAGCATGTTTTTGAATGTGGGAGGAAACCGGAGTACCCGGAGAAAACCCACGCAGGCACGGGGAGAACATGCAAACTCCACACAGGGAGGCCGGAGTCGGGATCGAACATCAGGTTGCTTTCACCTTAAAATAGACAGATAAAGCAGAGCGCATATTGAAATTTATCACAATGATTTTGAAAAGGCATACATATATTAGTGCAGTCACGGACTATGGTAAGCAGGCCAGTGTTTCTTCTAGGTTTTTTGTTTTTGTTTAGTTTTTTTTTAAGCAGCGGAAGCAGGACATCATCCTAAATACGATGAGCATGCTGTGTTGTGCCCGGGGTCTGCACAAAGACTGTGAGACAGAGCTTTCCGGGGCAGCCGCGGTTTGGATAAATAAACAGATGTCGCGTGTTACCGTTTGTGGGTAAATAAAGAATTGGCCGGCCTGGCAGGATGACACCAACCCCAACAGAATCATCAGAGACTCTGACATCGAGTCCGAGTGGACCATGTTTTGTGCCTCCATTGTTGAGGCGGCCGATCGGAGCTGTGGCCGCAAGGTGGTCTGTGCCTGTCGTAGCGGCAATCCCTGTATCCGCTGGCGCTGTCCAGCTGAAGGAGTCCTATCGGGCCTTTTTGGCCTGCGGGACTCCGGAGGAAGCTGACAGGTACCGGTTGGCCAAGCGGAATGCAGCTCTGGCAGTTGCTGAGGCAAAAACTCAAGTGTGGGAGGAATTCTGGGAGGCCATGGAAAATTCCGGACGGCTTCGAGGAAATTCTGGTCCACCATCCGGCGTCTCAGGAGAGGAAAGCAGTGCCCCATTAACACTGTTTATAGTGGAGGTGAGGTGCTGCTGAGCTCAACTCGGGACGTTGTGGGTCGGTGGGGAGAATACTTCGAAGACCTCCTCGATTCCAAAGACACGCCTTCCACTGAGGAAGCAGAGCCTGGAGACTCTGAGGTGGGCTCTCCTGTCTCTGGGGTTGAAGTAACCGAGGTAGTCAAAAAGCCCCTCGGGTGGATGAGATCCGCCCGGAGCTCATAAAGGCTCTGGATGTTGAGGGGCTGTCATGGTTGACACGCCTCTACAACATCCTGTGGACATCGGGGACAGTGCCTCTGGATTGGCAGACCGGGGTGGTGGGCCCCCTTTTTAAGAAGGGTGTGCTCCAATTACAGAGGGATCACACTCCTCGGCCTCTCCGGTAAGGTCTATTCAGGGTGCTGGAGAGGAGGGTCCGTCGGAAGGTGGAATCTCGGATTCAGGAGGAGCAATGTGGTTTTCATGCCGGCCGTGGAACAGTGGACCAACTCTATACCCTCAGCAGGGTCCTCGAGGGTGCATGGGTGTTCGCGCATCCAGTCTACATTAGGCTTGTCACGATACCAGAATTTCAACTTCGATACCGATACCAAGTTCAGTATCGATACTCTATACCATTTCAATACCACACGTAACAAATTAAAGCACAGGCTTTTTTTTTTTTTTTTACTGTAAAACTTTTTTATCGCCAAAAACTTAAATGATCATTAATTCAATAGTTTTTTTAAGAGGTAGTGCAAAAAAATCGTACAACTTCAGTATTTAACTTCGACAACCCTCTGTACAGTCAGTGCCTGGAACCAATGACACATTTTAAGTTGCCTGAGCCTGGAGTAGTGCAAAACAAAGGAAGAAGTAGTGCAAAGAACAAAACACACAAAAAAACATTATTAATCTGTAAATTGTCTGAACTAGTGCAAAGAAATAACCATAATGTGCAACACCAATGGCACATGATTTTCAAGTTGTTTGAGGTAGTGAAAAAGAATAACACCCACCACTCACAGTAACATAAATTGACAAAAAAAATCTGTAAGTTGTCTGAGTATCTAGACCCACATATTAAGGCAAACCAACAAGTCACAGATAATAATAATAGTAATAATAAAAAATTATTTGTTTGGACAGACTAGAGAATGAAGTGACACGACTATGAGAGGCATTAAGAAGAATGCTCCTAGCAGCAACAAGATTGGAGCGTGAACTTGGGAAATTGAGGAATGTAGTTGCTAAACTTTCTTTTGAACAAATAAGATATGTACATATGTTTGAGGAACAAGGACGACTGGTTAGAATATTACAATGTGGAATTGTCTATCTGGAAGATAGAATGCAGGAATTACACCAACTTTTGCGACTGCCAACTACTGTTAAAAAAAAAAAAAAAAGAAGGCTTGGCTCAGAGAGCAGAGTCTGAAGCTAAACCAGAAAACCTTGAACCTCCGAGCTCTGACAGAGGCGGAGCTACCCATTAGACAACAAATTTGCTGCTGATTGGACTACAGGGTATGACAATCTTAGCGAGGAGGAGCAAGAAGCAAAGAAAAACGGAACAATCTAGATCGAGCAACAGTTGAGAACCAGTCATACGACCCTTCACTTCTAACCAAGAATAATGGATCAAGGTTGTCGCAATGCTCAATTTGAAACAGACTCCCGAACATCAGACCTCAGAGAACGCCTAAGTGAGATAGGAACTGCAGTTGAAGATTACAAATATCATTGGACAGGGTAGAAGGACGGGTTTCTAGATTAGAATACGAAATGGATATAGCAAAAAAAACATGAAATATTTTTTTTGCCAACCTGAGTGCAAGCCCATTCAAGAGGAACTACAAACAGTTACAAAAATTCTCCGTAATAAGGTTAAATACCTAGACGCAGTAGTGAGCGAGATGAATCGCACTTGCGTAGGTATCTATGCCTTCCAAAGAAAACAAGAACAGGCTGCTGAAGGAGCCACCGGAGACGATGAAGGGGAAACAGTACCTGACGGGCCATAGAGGAATAACAAAAGAAAATACAGACAACTGGACTTCATGGTATGGCCAAACATTTTTTGGGGACAAAAGTTAATTGAAGTGTGCAAGACCAGCCCCTAGTGAAGGGGCGGAGCTAACACGACCCTAACCAAGACGAAGTAAATTTTGATAAAGCAGTTGTGACCAGGAGCAGACGAAAACAGAACGATGGCAAAGCGGAAAGCAGAGAGTGGATTTTTGGGGCTTCCACATCATATGCTTAAAAGATTGGAATTGGACGAAATCAATTCTTCTCAGCCTGCAGCTTGGTATTTATTCTTCATTTTGCATTTTTAAAGTTAAATTGATTGTGTAACAAGTATTTAGAAGTGTGTGAACCATGTCGGGGTTTCGCAACAGCGTAACAGAGGCGCAAATCCCCCCCAAAATAAAACTGTACAATAAATATCCTAAAATAATCATAATAATCATAATAATCATAATAATAATAATAAGTCAGACGCTGCTTTGCGGTTTTTCACCTATCACGCCGGATTCTGGTCCCCATTAACCACAATAAATGAGGGATCACTGTACCACATATCCCTCAGAATCCAAGAAGAAATGGATCCCAAACGTGGATTGACAGGCCTTCACGCTATCAAAGAATAATAGTCTTCGTACAAATATTTTGCTTGCTGCAAACAAAAATAAAGATTGTCAGAAAGAATTGTCTAAAGATTGGCAACCTAAAACCAATGTGGTACGCCAACTCCAGCTGCAGATCTTTGCCAGATAAAAGTGATGGATACTGGGTAGGGAAACACGGAGATGACAAGGACGAGGATTTTGTCTCGACAGTGTACGAGTACCATAAATATACACCCTTGCTACTGGATTGTTAGAAAATATTGTCAAGAACCCTACCATGTGCTAATCGTGATCCGCCCAGACCCGCACTCCAGGGGCCATTGGAATATGGCTATATAGGATATCGGGATGAAGTGGATTACGAACATTGGCTGAATGCATCTTTTCCTTGACTATGGGAAAAGGAACTAAAAGTATATGTCCCAGAAGAAATTCCAGTTGGGCCAGTTGTGGAAGAAACGAGAGCCCTCTATCAATTAAAACCAGTAAGAATAAGAGGTAAGATCTTAAGGCCAAGCCCGAGTCCGAGTGGGCCTAAAATGTCAATCATTACGTTCAGGACGGGTCGGGCCGGGCTACTCTCTCGCTGACTTTTTTTTTTAATAAACATATGTTTATAAAAATGTACACTAATACGATGTGTGGATAATAAACTAAGGAATAATTCTTATAAAATAATTTGATAAAACAGAGAAGGCGCTGTAAGGTAATTGCTATTTAACTACTAAACAGGAGCCGCAGAGCCAGAGCACGCTTTGCGAACGTGACAGAGCCAGAGCATGCACTGCGCACGTGAACGGCGCCCTCTTAATAATCTTTCCCTCCGCAAGTCCGCATCTATTTTGACCTGGTATCCCCGATATGGAGCAGCAAGAAGTCAAGGATAAATTAAAGAGAGGAGAACTGAAAAGGCAAACACGCACCGGTAAGAGCGAGGTGGGGAAAAGCTTCAAATTGTTGAAAATGCGACAGAAACCTGCGTTAGCTTCGCTGAATGTCGTCGATGCGGCGCTTTGCCTTCATACGTTCATAAAAAAGTCCGTCAATGATGGAAAATTGTCGGTTAATGTAACCTCTGCAGTCACAGAAAAATAAAAGATGTAAATGTTTATACAGTCTTGTTTAACTTAGATTTCGTTTCAAAAGACAGGCTTTAATTTGTTGTCATAAATCACCCCTCCTCCTCCCGAGTCCTTACAAATAAAATATGACATTTCCGGTTTGCTTCGGGCTCGGGCCTGCAAATCAAGTTAATTGGTTGGGCTAGGGCTGGTTCAGGTTTTAATACCCGCGGGCCTGGGTCGGGTCGGGCTGGATTTTTTGGGTCCGATCTTACCTCAAGTAAGAATTAGAATGTGGACTCAACGCCTTCCAAATCCTGATGATTTGAAGACAGTGCCACAGAGAGATTTTGCGGCCATCGACCGTTGTGTGATATTAAAGAGATGGCCATGTTTTCACTAACAAGTCAAAATGAAAATAGTTGCCGTTTTCTATTTTATCAATACATTTGGGAGAAATTAGGAAATAAGTGACTCCATGAAAAACGCCTTTTGTTAATGAGGCAAATGGCCGCGCCGCCTACCATTCTATCCTTGCTCGGTCGGAGTCACTGGAGGGACCGATTACAAAATTTCCATTGGAAATCATTGTACTTTCATTGCTTATAACGTCCAAAAACGGTGATCAATTGGCACCAAAATGTATGTGGCCATCCCTACTAATGCCCACTTCAACATATCAAAAGGATTAACCTCTCCATGGCTGATTTATATGAGAATGAGGAAATGTGGAAGTGTGCAGAGCTACATGGATTTACACTGCTTCTTTGCTGATCACGGTTAGGACTGGCGAGGCATTGAACACCAGTCAGGATATTTACAGAGACTGAAGTGTTAATGAGTAGACGTGCACATTTCTTTGGATTGGATGAGGAGTAGCCCAAGTTTTTCGACCTACAACACGCCGTCCAATTTAGAACGTAACAGCCGAAATGGTGCGTTCCAATGCGGCCGCACTCGGCTGAAAGCACATGCCGCTTCGCAATGATGCGCACGTTCAAGACAGCCCCGGTGTTCGATGAGGTCTTGGCTCATTCTTACGGCGAAGCTGTGCGGTGTCGGGACAACGCACGCGACTGCTTGGGAGGCAACCCTGCGACATGAAGATCGACGCAGGCTGGACGGACAGTGAGGAGCTAATGTTGTTGTTTTGCTTTAATGGCCTGAAGCTAGTTTTTGCTATTAGCTGCGCCGTTATCCTACTGTTAGCCGAGGAGGGATAAAGATCCATGCCTGTCTGATGGCTGCCTGCTGCTTGCTCCCAGCCGCCGTCTGCCTCCTGAGTTGACACGAATTTAGCGTAGCTAAATGTCAGAAATATAACCAGTCTGGGTTCGTGTGCGCATTCATGCTCTTGTCCGCTTCAGCTTGTGTAATTGGAGAAGCAATCGCCACGGTATTTTTGATTTCGTGGAGGTGATCATGATGAAAATAAAGGTTGGGGACCAAAAGCTGTTTGCTTCCGTGACTACCGGCACACACTGTATATTGGAAAAGGCTGCACAACGTCACAACGTCAGTTCAGTCACGCATGCGCTTCAGCTTGCCTATCCCAGCTGTCTTCAAGCAGTAGGCGGGGTACACCCTGAACTGGTTGAAGCCAATCGTAGGGCAAATTGCAATATCATTTAAAAGAAAATATACTACATGAGGTGCAACATTAGGTTAAATAAAAGCAGCGTTCATTGCCAAGTTTCACAGTAATGTCAATCAGATGATGCATATTGCACTTACAGGGTTTCCCACACCGTGTTAATAATTGGGCGCTGTACCTAAGTAAACAGACGGCCACCCAAGAAGATTTTAAGAGAATTTAATACAAATATTTATAAAAAAAAAAAATTTTAAAACGGGTCGCGACCGTAGACACCGCATGTAACATTATAATTCGTTGTAATTCGCCGTCACTCAAGCCTGGTTTATACGCGTAGCAAAAATGTGACAAGTTGGCCAATTCATCGCACCAGACCTACGCAGCCGCTTTGCTGGTAGTTTTAATTCGCAGCTTTGGTGTACAACCGTTTGCTGTCAAATAATATTCAGCTATTGAACTGAACATGACACCCTCTCATCACCCCACCTGCTGCATGGCCTTTTTTTTTTTTTTGCTGCACGGATTTAAACCCTTCGCAAAATCATCATCATGTTAACTCAGGTGGCTACGCGCCGCAAACCAGGCAAGAGGAGACGTAGCAACAGGACTGACTCCAACCAAACAAGCACGTTGTGTGTGAAGTGAAGTTGGTTTCATGCCAAAAAAAAAGAGTACTACAGATGCAGTATTTGCTTTGAGGATGTTGATAGAGAAGTACAGAGAAGGCCAAACGAAGCTGCATTGTGTTTTTGTAGATCTGTAGAAAGCTTATGACAGGGTGCCCAGAGAGGAACTGTGGTATTGTATGAGGAGGTCTGGAGTGGCAGAGAAGTATGTGAGAGCGGTGCAGGACATGTTTGAGGACTGTAACACAGTGGTGAGGTGTGCTGTAGGTGTGACAGAGGAGTTCAAGGTGGAGGAGGGACTGCATCAGGGATCAGCTCTGAGCCCCTTCTTGTTTGCTATGGTGATGGACACGCTGACAGACGACGTCAGACAGGAATCTCCATGGACTATGATGTTTGCAGATGACATTGTGATATGCAGTGAGAGCAGGGAACAGGTAGAGGAGAAGCTAGAGAGCTGGAGGTTTGTCCTGGAAAGGAGAGGAATGAAGGTTAGCCGCAGTAAGACAGAATACATGTGTGTGAATGAGAGGGACCCAAGTGGAAGAGTGAGGTTACAGGGAGAAGACATCAAGAAGGTGGATGATTTTAAGTACTTAGGGTCAACAGTCCAGAGCAATGGAGAGTGTGGAAAAGAGGTGAATAAGCGTGTACAAGCTGTTTGGAACAGGTGGAGAAAAGTGTCAGGTGTGATGTGTGATAGAAGAGTTTCAGCTAAAATGAAAGGAAAGGTGTAAAAAATCTGTGGTGAGACCAGAGATGTTGTTTGGTATTGAGACAGTGTCACTGAGGAAAAGACAGGAGGCAGAGCTGGACGTGGCAGAGATGAAATGCTGAGGTTCTCTCTGGGAGTGACCGGGAAGGATAGGATCAGGAATGAGTACATCAGAGGGACAGCACATGTTAGAGGCTTTGGAGATAAGGTCAGAGAGGCCAGACTGAGATGGTTTGGACATGTCCAGAGGAGAGCTAGTGAATATATTGGTCGAAGGATGCTGCGTTTTGAATTGCAGGCAGGAGGCCTAGGGGAAGACCAAGGAGCAGGTTTATGGATGTAATGAGGGAGGACATGAAGATAGTTGGTGTGAGAGAAGAGGAGCAGAGGACAGGGTTAGATGGAGGCAATTGATTCGCTGTGGCGACCCCTGAAGGGAAAAGCCGAAAGGAAAAGAAGAAGAAGAAGATACTGCGCTGTGTCCGCCTTGACTTTATTCAATCAGTGAGCCTAGTGAACTCACCATAGTCTCCCAATTGCTTGTTCTTCAAATGTTGGATTAAGTTGGTTGTGTTGAAACCTTTGGCCATGCTCGCCGCGCAAGGTACCTTTTCATGGCATATACAGTATTACATGATGCAAACTCCACACACACAGCAGACAATGGTATGTTCACTCCAACTGCGGTGGTCGGAATATTCGATCAAAGCCTTTTATTGCCAATCAAAACATCCGATCAGCCGCAGCTCATGCTTCGCAGCTGACGTTTATTTATATATTTATTTATTTGGCACTTTAATTTTCACATGAGAGCGACGATATACATATACAAATATACATACACAGACATACATATCCATACATACTAGGCTTGTCAAAAATATCAGTACTTACTCGATACTAAACATTTTGAACGGATACAATACTAGCTTGCTGTGGCATCGATATTACCGATACCAAACCACTGACTTCGATACCAACAGCGCTTTGCCAACGTCTGCTCCTAATGGTCTGCTGCTCCCGCACACACTGCCGAAGCCTGCCCCATGCATCCCTCCCTCCCTGATCTGCCGAGTGCAGACTGCTCGTCGACTCCCTAGTTAGCCGCGCCGAAAAGCTACCAATGAAGTACGACCAATTAAAAAAAAAAAAAAAAAAGAAAGTCTGCGCGCACGGCACGGCGCACACGGTACGGCGCGCACGGCACGGCGCGCACGGCACGGCGCGCACGGCACGGCGCGCACGGCACGGCGCGCACGGCACGGCGCGCACGGCACGGCGCGCACGGCACGGCGCGCACGGCACGGGCTCCTGCCGCCGGAGCTGCGTCGCAATAGCGACCTCTCGGTCGCTGATACTCCCCGGGCCACGGCCCGGCTCGCTCATTCGGCCGACACCTCGCCATGGAACTGACGCGATGCAGATTATGATCCAAAAATCAGAATCGGCTAAGTACGTCTAATGGCAACATTGAGCCAACAGGTTCAATACACAATTGCACCTATCCAGCTAATATTTAGCGTATAGCATATGCAACTGCAGCCTTTACATAAACACTGTACATACATATCATATGTTTACATAGACTGCTGAGATTGGATAGCCTTTCCTTGCTTGCCCAGCGTTGTGTTTGTCATATATATTTTCTTTCTAAAGCAATACAAGGTTAGCCAATCAATTGGTGTTCAGTAACATGTTTTGAGTGACAGCTGCATTATTGTATTGTCTTGAACTTCTCAAAAATAAAGCTTTTGTGAAATAATAATACGAGATAATAATGCAAAAAATTTTATTAAAATAAATACTGGTTAAAAACAGCCCTTTGAGTAATCCATGGTAAAGTTCACAAATAGTAAAAAGTTCATGAAATTGAAGAACAGAGAAGTTCATGTGAATTGTCCAAAAATAAATCCTTCTATTTTTTTTGTTAAGAATCGGAATTGCGAATCGTTAGGAACCAGAATCGAATCAAAACATCGGAACCGGAATCGTCCAAATTCAAACGATGCCCAACCCTACCTGCTACTGTCTGGATAGCCAATAACTGAAAGTATTTTAAATAATCTCTTAATTTTTTTCATTATTACTATTGTTATTATTATCTGTGACTTGTTGGCTGGCCTTAATAGATAAACATGCCGGTCTAGATACTCAGACAACTTACAGATTTTGTTGTCAATTTATGTTACTGTAAGTGGTGGGTGTTATTCTTTTTCACTACCTCAAACAACTTGAAAATGATGTACCATTGGTGTTGCACAGTATGGTTATTTCTTTGCACTAGTTCAGACAATTTACAGATTAATAATTGTTTTTTTTTGTTTTTATTGTTCTTTGCACTACTTCTTCCTTTGTTTTGCACTACCCCAGGCTCAGCAACTTAAAATGTGTTCCAGGCATTGACTGTACAGAGGGTTGTCGAAGTTAAATACTGAAGTTGTACTATTTCTTTGCACTACCTCTTAAAAAAAACTATTGTATTAATGATCATTTAAAATTTTGGGCGCTAAAAAAAGTTTTACAGTTAAAAAAAAAAAAAAATGCCTGTGCTTTAATTTGTTCCGTGTGGTATGGAAATGGAATCGGGTATCGATACTGAACTGGGTATCGGTCTCGAAGTTGAAATTCTAGTATCGTGACAAGCCTAATACATACTTACATACATACTAGGGCTGCCAAGAGTAGTCGACTAATCACGATGATGTCGACGATCAAAATCGTCAACAATTAATTTTAATCGTCGACACGTCATTTATTTATTCATTTATTTATTTGGCACATTATTTTTCTCTCGAGACTGCTGTGTCTCGCTCTTCTCCCGCTGGCTGTTTTCCTATCTGCAACGCACATTGGTGGTCATCCGGGTGATGTGAACAAAAGCATTGTGGTTAAAGTAGTGTAAGCCTTACACTGTAAGGGCTAATTCATGTTGGCAACAGAGTCCCGAAAGTTACGGCGCATTTCACCAAATATACTCAATAGAATGCAAACCTGCCTTTCATGGCAGCATGATGGGGATGCCCTATCATTTAAAAAAAGGAAGCAAGTTTGTGCTTCTGCCTGCTTTCATGTCTGACTTAGGCACAGTTGTGTCTAGAAGCTAGCTGCAGTTAGCATACACACACAAAGGTTTGTGTTTGATGTAACGCTGTAACACAATGTCCAATTAACAACCAAAACTCTGTATACAAGTACTTCTTTTTGTATTCATGGATAATTTCACTGTATTAGTGCAACTCTGCATAGTGTATAGTTTTGGTTCAATTTTAAAACGCACTCAAGATATACAGCAAAAAAATTGAAGACCAGAGTATCGCCATCAATTTAAGTCGCTCCCTTATTTATAAACATGTCAGGAATAATGGCTTAAGTTGCAAAGTTTAACACAAGTTGATTGTACAATCGTCTTGTCTTCATGATTAGTTTGAACAGAAAGAATTTAAGCTGTAAGCGAATGAGACTTATTATAAGAGCAGCAGCTTGCCGCTGCGATTTATATATTATCCGATTAGTCGACTAGTCGCGAATACTGTTAGTAGGGGTGGGCGATCTGGCAAAAATATCAGATCACGATTTAAAAAATAAAATAAAATCACAATCACGATTTTATCACGATTCTTTTTTTACATCATTTTTTTAATACTAATTTGCACATTTCTGACCATTTTCCTCATGTTAAACAAAATAAAACATTTAAAATGTGTATGAAACTCTAAAAGAAAAAAATACATTTGATGTCAGCTAAGCTTTCTGAACAGTTTTTAATTTGAATAGTAACAATTTTTATCAAGATGTGCAGTGAATGTAAACATAAAAGGTAACATAATGTTAACATAAAAACACGCAGGTCTGGTACTTTGAAGAGTCTTTTAAAACCCTCGTTTTCCACTGTTTAAATGGGAATCACTTCTTCGGCAAGGTAATAAGTCACTGCCTCAGTTACTTCTTTCCATGGCTTGCTTGTTTTTTTCATATGGAGTGCTCTTGTTAAATGTCTGTGTTACCGTGGGTTGCGTTAGCTTGGAGCTAGCGGCTGCCTCCGGCTACCAATGGTCTGATCTCCGTTTGCTTTGGCTGTCGGCGCTGACGTCCGCACCGAAATTCTGCAAACTTTGTAAACCGGTTTGAGCTTTCTCCTCCGAGGAAAAGCCTAACCAAATCGACACTGTGGATGTGGAGTTTCTTTTCGGGCTTCGTGGTGACTTTTTGCTCTCGCTCCCCGCTGTATACAAACAAACAGGGAGGTGGGGAGTGTCACGTACGCTGCACTGTGCGTGCTGTGATTGGTTGGTCGGGTATACGCGTCAGCGGCTTTGCGCCGCCATCGAGCTAAACTGTATAGAATGTGCCATGTAGACGATCAAACGATCTTCCATCTTATGAGATCATGAACGCGTTGAATCGCTTAACGATCTAATATTGTCATATCGCCCACCCCTAACTGTTAGTGATTAGTCGACTAGCAAAATAATCGTCATCCCTATATACAATACTGAGAGGGAGAAGGTTACTGCCAAACTTAGACATGTCAAGCATTTTGCAGCCACATCCGACCTGTGGTCAAGTCGCACCATGGAGCCGGATATGAGCCTGACGACAAGTGGCAACTGCGCACCAGAGTGATCAAGACAGCATATTTCCCTGAGGATGCTCTCTGCATGGGACCTCAAATAAGAGAACCTTGTCACCATCATAAGGGACAAGTTAAGCCCCTCTTGCTTTTAATCATCAGTGTTACACGGTCATTTTTGCACATGGGTAATGGCACTATTTAAAATGTTTGTTGAAAAGATGTAAAACATTGTCTACCTTTCATTTGACAGCACGTATTTGCAATTAGGCCTTCACGATGTGTTGTTTGAACATCGCGTTGGCGATGTGCGCATGTGCGATAGTCACATCGTAGGATGTGCGATGTTTTAACTTTTTATTTTTCTTAGAACACGCAAACCTTTGTTTTGCTTTATAAAAGCAGCAAGCTACTCCTAAAGGAAGCTTCAGAACAACAAAATATCCTTTGCGAACAGTGCCTCACCGTTGTTGCTGCAATCGCCGTCACAAGCCCCTGTATGACCAGTTCAAACTAAGAAGTGGGACCCTAGGTCATCTACTCAAAAAACAATTACAGACGCCTACGCCAGCATAACTCCTTATGATAAGAAGTCCAAACAACACCGACACATCACGGATGCAATATGTTTTACAGACCGTTTTAGTGATTGTTATATTTTTGTGAACAACTCAGTTGACTAATGCAGCTGCTCTTTAATTGTTAATATTTTTCTTCTAATTTGTTTACAACTTTGCTGCAGTTTCACAAAGTTTTTTTTTTTTAATCTTAATGTTATATTTTTGTAAACAACTCAGGCTCTAGTAAACCTGCTTTTTAATTTTTTAATATTTTATAGTTTAGTTTAAATATGTTTATAACTGCTGCTGCTTTAGAGGTTTTTTATTTCCTTCTATTTTTTTAAATGACTCAAGTGTCTAGTGCACCTGCTCTTTTTATTTTTTTAATATTTTGCTGCTGTTTACATTAAAGTGTGATATACAATGTTAAGTAATCTATTATGTTACAGAGGCACGACCTCCGTGATCCCTTTTATATACAACAATCATCATTCACAGATGAACCCCCTTAGTCTGGATTAAACGATATTATATGAATACAATGATGTCATGGTGAGTTAACCAAATTATTCCCAAACAAATCTATTCAAGTCATCTGGTGAAAATTCTATTTTTAACATCGCAATATATATCGCAAACCCCCCAAAAATCGCAATGTCATTTTTTTCCAACATCGCGCAGCCCTATTTGCAATTGTTTATTAGTTGTTAATTTAATTATTTTTTTAAGTTTATCATTTTGTTAACAAGCCACACTACCTCCTTTGCACATGGCAATATTTATATTTGTTTACAAAAGAAATTACCTCCACAAAGACATTACCGCCGAGTGACATTGTTCAAGTCATGCAAGCTATTATGAATGTTTATACTTGAAGGTTACAAGAGATTTTCATACTTTTATATTTCATTGAAAGTAAAGTGTGCCAGTTGGTCAATAAATCAACAAAAAAGCAGTTTATTTTCATTTCCTGCAGTTCTTTTCAGCTGGCATAAATATACAGTGGTCTGCGGGCAGGATTTATCGTGAATTTATCATTATCGAGGTAAAACTTCCCAATTTATCGTGATATTGATTTGAGGTCATCGCCCAGTCCTAACACATACACACATAAATATATAAATAAAGAAATATAGAGAGCGGCATTTGAACCCGGGAAAAAAAAAGGGGCAGCACCTTCGGAGGAACGCTTTACCCACTAAGCCACGAGCTGGCACACTTCACCCCGCGCAGAATTTGTATTTACAGATCTAAATAAATTATCCAGCGAGGGCACAAATTAGTCTGGACGCTTTTGGGAAGCCAGTTGACATGGTCACGATCGGGTTGTCCATCCATCCATTATCTATACCGCTTATCCTCACAAGGGTCGCGGGCGTGCTCGAGCCTATCCCAGCCGTCTTTGGGCAGTACGCGGGGGACACCCTGAATTGGTTGCCAGCCAATCGCAGGGCACACAGAGACAAACATCCGCACTCACAATCACACCTAAGGGCAATTTAGAGAGTCCAATCAACTTACCATGCATGTTTTTGGAATGTGGGAGGAAACCGGAGTACCCGGAGAAAACCCACGCATGCACGGGGAGAACATGCAAACGCCACACACAGGGAGGCCGGGGCCGGGATCGAACTCACGACCTCTGAACTGTGAGGCGGACGTGCTAACCTGTCGACCACCGTGCCGCCCCTGACAGTTTCAATCTTCGCAAAACGGTTAATTGTCCAAGTTGTCAATAATACAACACAAACAGCTCGATTTCCACTCAAGAGCTGCAAGGAAATTGTGAATATTACAAAAAAGTAGTAATCAAATTAAAAACGGTGACAGGGGGACTTGAACCGCATGACAGAATGGTACCATTCGTTTGTTTTCGCTGCTCTTCTCACTAGCCTACATGATGCAGTGCTGCAGAAGTTAGAGCTGGTCGTTCAAAAAGGTGCCCTGGCGCTAGGGATGTTGCAAATTCTGATGTTCTGGTGATGTTGCCCAAGTCGACTAGTCCACATGTGCTGCTCCGTGTGATTATGAATGAGTTGAAAACAATGCGATCAGATGGACAAACTGCGTATCTTCGTGTCAGACTTATTGAGCATGGAGCTGATTACAATATTGCTTCAAACACGTAAATGCTTTTTCTTTTCTTAAATTATTTTTAACATCACTTATGTTTACATCTATGCATACCTGTACTTGTCATCATTGATTTCTGTGCCTATGAGTCCAAGGGAGTGTAATGTATGAACTTTAATGTGAATACAACACAATCGTGACCATGTCAAGTTCCTTCCCAGAAGCCAGTTCATATATCTATTTTTATAGTTGTATTGTGTTTCCAATTTCTTGCAGGCAGTTAGGTGTTGTAAACGAGATGTTTGATTTCAAGTGTTCATAGAATTGAACAGTTGTGCAGTTGAACAATTTTGATGTACCTCGTGACGAATCTGCAGACAGGAAACACAAAATTACTGGACTGACTGACATTGCCTTAACGGCGCAACTCGAATAGGGAGCCAGTTAATCTGGAAGCCAGTTGAACCGTAACACCTGCCTCGACGAAGGAACAACGTTGTTTCTACGGTGGCATGCACATTATGTCCACTCTTTTCATGTTCACATAAAATTTTATCTATTAGGACACTGTGTCTTATTCCTAACCAGGCGTGTGCTGGCCACCGTAAAACCACGTAAATACGATTAAAAAAAAAAAAAACATAAAGCAAAAAATTTACAAGCTAAAACACGCTGCGGGAAAAACCTCAGCACTTGTTCCACTAACGAAGTGAGTAATCGATGCACTGAATAAACCGGCTATTTTGTGTAGGTTAGTTACGATGCCGCAGAAACAGACGTTCCAGTCGGGAGGTACATTGGAATTCAAACTCGGCTGCCTGGCGCGCATTTTGCCGCTTACTGGCACCTCGCGGTATTAGCTCGCAAAACTTTTCGGTTTAAGCACAAAAGAATATAGATTGCATCAGGGAAGTTCAACTTACACACAATGTCGACCCTCCACAGCACTTGTCCAATGAAGTCGCTTCTTCGAAGTGTCTGGTCTGGAACACACTTTCACGAAAGTGGAAGACACGCTTCCACACACATTCAAAGCGACGGTGGCGACTGTCTTTTTTTTTTTTGTTTTTTAAACAAACTTTATTGAACAATCAAAACAAGACATTACTGATAGAAATAGAACTGATACAAGACAATATTACTGACAGAAGTCAAGTAAAATCAAGTAGATGGAAACCAGTTGGGGGAAAAAAAGTCTTTTTTTACTTGGAAGCCCCATTCCCGCCAGTGGATTTTTTTTTCCTGTAAGGAGCCCTGTTTCGGTGTTTTTTTTTTCTTTTAAATATCAGAAGCCTGTTTGCGCCAGTTGATTGTTTTAATTGCAGAAGCCTGTTTACGCCAGTGGATTTTTATTTATTCTCTCTTATTTTTTCCCATCCCCCATTCATGGAAGCCCATTCCCATCAGTTTTTTTTTACAAGTTGCCATTTCTTATGTTTTTAATTCAATGCCTGATTCCACGAAGGGATATATATATATATATATTTTTGTCTTGCCATTCAAAGGAGTAAAAGTAGAGGGACTAGGAGTGGAATATTCCAAACAACAATATTGATAAGTGCATTTAATAGTGACTTTTTTATTGCTGTGACCGTTTGGGGGTGCTAGACACACCGCCGTGTACCCGTTTGCCCCAAGGAATGACACGTCAATGGAGTACAGAGGAACAGCAATCTGCTTCTTTTATTTATTCTAGCCCAAAGTGAAAATTTCTAGTAACACCACTCTTTTGAAAAGAAGGCACCGTTGGGCGCCGTGGGAGTCTCTTGCCGGGCTGTTGAAGGCCATTTCCCCCACCCCCCGCTCAATGGGTATCGCGTTTCTTTAGGGTCCCGATCAATCCAGCTGCCTCCCTGCCCAGTGCCACCTTGGTCCAGAGCCTGCGGTTAGGACTTCACAGCAACGTGGACATTAAAACTCATCACACCACAACATGCACTAAAAAAGGAATAAAAATAGTTCAAGAGAGGGACAATTTGCCATCTATGTCCACACAAGGCAGGCAATTATATCAAGGAATGGCAAGTGGAAAGTAGTTCGGGGGGGGATACTTCAAACCAGCAGGTCAGCAAGAGGTCCATCATTGGAAATGGCCAAGATGAGCAATTTCCCTCCAACTTTACTTATCTCGTCGAGGGCTTTTGTTCACAGTCCGAAAATCACACTCCTCTGTTGGCCGGGCAGCAGTCGCTCCAGCCCTCTCACAAGCCTGCACCTGTGCCCGCTCACGCTTTCTGACAGAGAGGGGTTTAAGAGCCCAACTCGTGTACCCTGTCCTCCAATCACAGTCCCTTGGCCCAGGCTGCGCACCTGCGTCTGGTTGGGATTAATTGTTGCCAATCAGTGCATCAATTATGGGTCAGGCTAGTGCCGAGTCACCTGATCAGGTTTTATGACAGCGATACTGATCATGCATGCGTGAGATCGGCCGACACTGATACCGATTCCGATCACAGGAATATTTATATTTTTCCATTTATTCATGGTGACTGCTATTATGCAATATTATCAGAAAAAAAAATTGTTTTATTTAATTTTTTTTATTTTACTCTTCATATCATGGTGAATTGTCAGAGTAAAACTACTCAGTGACATTACTCAATTGTGTGTATAAAAATCATTCTTTCACCCTAAAATGTTTTACATACCGATCATGCATGCCTGAGATCGGCCGATAATGATACCGATTCCGATCACAGGAATATCTATATTTTTCCATTTATTTATAGTGACTGCTATTATGCAATATTATCAGAAATTTTTATTTTTTTATTTTATTTTTTTTATTTTACCCTTCATATCGTGCATTCTGGTGAATTTTCAGAGTAAAAATACTCAGTGACATTACTAAATTGTGAGTATAAAAATAATTCTTTAACCCTAAAATGTTTTACATTTTGTGCTAATGTACAGGTACTTTGTAGCTAAGTTAATATTTTCCCCATATTTTTTGCTAGACACGTAAATGCTTCAAACAGAGACTGGGGGCTTAGCGGTATGGCTTGAAATACATAACATGGTATTATTTGAATCTTTTGATCCTAACAGTAATGGTGAGTGTAAAAATCACAATGAGAATATTTGTGATTGGGTTATTTATCCCGTTGGCGAGTTGCGGCCGGTGTCAGAACGTGTGCTAAATTGCTTGTGTAGCCCTCGCCTTATTTTTTGTCTAGATACATGTTGATTGTAATACAACATTTCTGTTCATAACTGTTTGTTCTCCAACCTCAGGCTTAAGTAAAAAGTCTACTGTACACCTAAGCACGTGACGAGAGCACACTGCTTCTTTGCTTGAAAAAACAAAACAAAAAAAAAACAAGACTGCTTCTTTGCTGGTCACGGTTAGGACGAGCGCGACATTAACACCACTCAGGATATTTACAGAGACTGAAGTGGGAATGAGTAGACGTGCACATTTATTTGGGTGAGGAATGGCCCCAGTTTTTCGATCTACAACACGCCGTCCAATTTGGAACGTAACAGGCGAAAGGTGCGTTCCAATGCGGCCACACTCGGCTGTGGAGTCGGATGCGCACGTTCAAGGCACCCCCAGTGTTGAATGAGGTCTTACTGACGCCGCTCCACTCTCGCAGCTGCAAGCGGTGTCGGACAACGCACCGACTGCTTGGGAGGCAACCCGGCGACATGAAGATGCAGGCTCATGATCACCTCCACACGCTGCGCGGACAATAAGGAGCTAATGTTGTTGTGCTAACGCCTTTTGTTTTAACAGCCTGAAGCTAGTTGTTACTATTAGCTGTACCGTTATCCTACTGTTAGCCGGTTAGCCTGTCATTGGATCGTAAGAGAAAAAAACGGATCGGGACAGCAAAAAACAAACGTTTGTTTTTTAGCGTACAAAACTGCGCCAGTGAAACAATGTGATTGGGTTGGTTCAGTGGTTCTGCTGTGCTGCAGGTGATTGGCTGTCTCAACTTCACTTCACACACGACGTGCTTGTTTGGTTGGAGTCAGTCCTGTTGCTACGTCTCCTCTTGCCTGGTTTGCGGCGCGTAGCCGCCTGAGTTAACATGGGGGGCGGATGATAATTTTGCGAAGGGTTTAAATCCGTGCAATGCAGCAGGTGGGGTGATGAAAGCGTGTCTCTTTCAGTTGAATAGCTGAATATTATTTGGCAGCAAACGGTTGTGCCCCAAAGCTGCGAATTAAAACTACCAGCAAAGCGGCTGCGTAGGTCTGGAGCGACAAATTGGCCAACTTGTCACATTTTTGCTACGCGTATAAACCAGGCTTGACTGACGGCGAATTACAACCAATTATAATGTTACATGCGGTGTCTACGGTCGCGACCCGTTTTTTTTTTATTTTTATTTTTTTTTATAAATATTTTTATTAAATTCTCTTAAAATCTTCTTGGGTGGCCGTCTATTTACTTGGGTGCAGCGCCCAATTATTAACACGGTGTGGGAAACCCTGTAAGTGCAATATGCATCATCTGATTGACATTACTGTGAAACTTGGCAATGAACGCTGCTTTTATTTAACCTAATGTTGCACCTCATGTAATATATATTCTTTTAAATGATATTGCAATTTGCCCTACGATTGGCTTCAACCAGTTCAGGGTGTACCCCACCTACTGTCCGAAGACAGCTGGGATAGGCAAGCTGAAGCGGACAAAGCATAAATGTGCACACACACCCCGACTGGTTATATTTCTGACATTTAGCTACGCTAAATTCGTGTCAACTCTCAGGAGGCAGACGGCGGCTGGGAGCAAGCAGCAGGCAGCCATCAGGCAGGCATGGATCTTTATCACTCCTCGGCTAACAGTAGGATAACGGCACAGCTAATAGCAAAAACTAGCTTCAGGCCGTTAAAACAAAACAACATCATTAGCTCCTCACTGTCCGTCCAGCCTGCGTCGATCTTCATGTCGCAGGGTTGCCTCCCAAGCAGTCGCGTGCGTTGTCCCGACACCGCACAGCTTCGCCGTAAGAATGAGCCAAGACCTCATCGAACACCGGGGCTGTCTTGAACGTGCGCATCATTGCGAAGCGGCATGTGCTTTCAGCCGAGTGCGGCCACATTGGAACGCACCATTTCGGCTGTTACGTTCTAAATTGGACGGCGTGTTGTAGGTCGAAAAACTGGGGCTACTCCTCATCCAATCCAAAGAGATGTGCACGTCTACTCATTACCACTTCAGTCTCTGTAAATATCCTGACTGGTGTTCAATGCCTCGCCAGTCCTAACCGTGATCAGCAAAGAAGCAGTGTAAATCCATGTAGCTCTGCTCACTTCCACATTTCCTCATTCTCATATAAATCCGCCACGGAGAGGTTAATCCTTTTGATATGTTGAAGTGGGCATTAGTAGGGATGGCCACATAAATTTTGGTGCCAATTGATCACCGCTTTTGGACGTTATAAGCAATGAAAGTACAATGATTTTCCCCACCTCACTCTTACCGGTGCGTGTTTGCCTTTTCAGTTCCCCTCTCTTTAATTTCTTCTTGACTTCTTGCTGCTCCATATCGGGGATACCAGGTCAAAATAGATGCGGACTTGCAGAGGGAAAGATTATTAAGAGGGCGCCGTTCATGTGCGCAGAGCATGCTCTGGCTCTGTCACGTGCGCAAAGCGTGCTCTGGCTCTGCGGCTCCTGTTTAGTAGTTAAATAGCAATTACCTTACAGCGCCTTCTCTTTTTTATCAAATTATTTATTTTATAAGAATTATTCCTTAGTTTAGTATCCACACATCGTTTTAGTATACATTTTTATAAACATATATTTATTAAAAAAAAAAAAAGGCAACGAGAGAGTAGCCCGGCCCGACCCGTCCTGAACGTAATGATTGACATTTTAGGCCCGCTCGGACTCGGGCTTGGGCTTAAGATCTTACCTCTAATTCTTACTGGTTTTAATTGATAGAGGGCTCTTGTTTCTTCCACAACTGGCCCAAATGGAATTTCTTCCGGGACATATACTTTTAGTTCCTTTTCCCATAGTCAAGGAAAAGATGCATTCAGCCAATGTTCGTGTCAGGTTCACACCAAGTGTTCATAAACAATGCACACAATGAGGAGAGAAGACACTCTACAACAATATTGTCTTTTTACTTGCAAGGAGAGCGCAGGGAAGTGTACGATTACAGTTCCTAAAACCCTCTGCCCGGCTCCTGCGCCCCCTTTCTTTTTATTTTTCTTCGGTGTCCCTGATAACAAAGGTGTTCCAGCTCTAAGGGAAAGGGGAGCGAAAGCAGCTGGAACACTATGAACTTGTTTTGTCTATGTGTGTGTGTGTGTTTGTGTGTGTGTGAGCAATTAACATACATATGTGAAAGCAAAGCACACCAAGCAAGTTGGCCAAATGATAAAAATCAAACACATGAATAATAAAATGCATTATTATTCTTACATTCCCCCCTGTTTTTATATAATATAAAGCTAAACACATGAACAATAAAATACATTTACGACTTCCGGCGCCGCGCGAGTGGCAGCCCGCTACAGTAGCTCCGGCTCATCGGTGAGCCTTTTCGTGTGTTTTTGTTCTTTAATATTACTCTACCTCATACCTTTTTCGTATAATTGATAGTCGTAACTTGCGTAGCAATGGACACCCAAACTGCGGTATTCTTGCTGCTGCTGATTGCTATTTTTTGCGCGATCGTGTCCGGCGACTTGGCTCGGAGCCGAGCCCCCATTGTTTACAGCCGGAATCAGCTGTTAGCACTCCGCGCTAACCATGCGCCGGCTCCCGGGGCGAGACCCGATATCCCCCGTGAGCTGAGGAGGAAGAGACGGGGATCTCGTGCGGGGGTTAAACGCCGGGAAAGGAGGAGACGATACCATCCCGTCCTCCCGTCTGTTATCATGGGGAATGTTAGATCGCTCCCCAACAAGATGGACGAGCTAGCGGCGCTTACCCGGCACGAGAGGGACTTCCGGGAGGCTAGCCTGATGCTATTCACGGAGTCGTGGCTAACAACGCTAACGCCGAACGCGGTCGTAGAATTGGACGGCTTCCAAATCATACGCGCGGACAGGACGCTGGAGAGTGGAAAGAGGAAAGGAGGAGGGCTGGCTGTGTTTGTGAACGATAGATGGTGTAATCCTGGGCACATCACGATTAAGGAGCAGCTTTGCAGCAGGGATATTGAGCTGCTAGCTGTTGGCATGAGGCCATTCTACATCCCGCGAGAGTTTAGTCACGTGATCGCGGTGACCGTCTACGTCCCACCAGCTGCCAGCTGCGACACAGCCTGTGATGTCTTGACTGCAGCAGTGAGCAGGCTACAAACACAGCACCCAAATGCCCTGGTACTCATCTCTGGTGACTTCAATCATGCCTCCCCTTCCTCCTCTCTGCCTTCATTCACACAGTATGTCACCTGCCACACCAGAGACAATAAAACACTGGACCTTTTCTATGCCAACACCAAGGAGGCATACACATCACTGCCCCTCCCCCCGCTGGGCAAAGCTGATCACAACCTGGTGGCTCTCCAGTCTGTGTACAAACCTCTGGTCCGCAGGCAGCCAGCTGTGACCCGCACGGTTCAGAGATGGTCTGGAGAGGCCGAGGAGGCCTTAAAGGACTGCTTCAGCACAACTGTGTGGGAAGTATTCAGCGATGCTCATGGGGAAGACATTAGTAGTCTAACGGACACTGTTACAGACTATATAAATTTCTGCATGGAGAACACCATACCCACCAGGACAGTAAGGTGTTTCTCCAACAACAAACCCTGGATCACACCAGACATAAAAGCTCTCCTGAAGGAGAAGAGGAGGGCTTTTGCGTCAGGCAACATAGAGGAGCGGAGGACTGTGCAGCGCCAGCTGAGGAGGAGGATCAGAGAGGGGAAAAGGTCCTACAGGAAGAGGATGGAGGAGCAGCTGCTGCAGAATAACGCCAGGGGAGTCTGGAGGGGCCTGAAGACCATCTCAGGCCACGGACAACCCAAGACCCGGACTGAGGGGGACCTGCAGTGGGCAAATGAGCTGAATCTCTTTTTCAATAGGTTCGATCAGATGCCTGCCTCCACTCAGTCTCTCCTGCTGCAGTCTCCACCTACTCCTCCTGCTGGGCGTGTCACCCCCTCCCCTCTTTTCTCCACAGACTCCAGCTCCCAGCTACACCAGATAGCCACCACTCCTTCCTGTCCAGCCTTGGCCTTCACAACATCTCAGGTGAGGAACCAGCTGAAGAAGATGAAGGCGAGGAAGGCAGCGGGTCCAGATGGCATCAGCCCCCAGCTCCTCAAATCCTGCGCAGACCAGCTGTGTGGAATTGTCCAGCACATGTTCAACCTGAGCCTGAAGCTGGGCAGGGTCCCCCAGCTATGGAAAACATCCTGCCTGGTCCCGGTGCCAAAGACCCCCCACCCGAAGGAGCTCAACAGCTTCAGACCGGTGGCGCTGACGTCTCACCTGATGAAGACCCTGGAGAGACTGGTCCTTGTCCACCTGCGCCCCCTGGTGAGCTCCTCAATGGACCCACTCCAGTTCGCATACCAGCCTGGCATCAGTGTGGATGATGCCATCATCTACCTCCTCCACACTTCACTCTCCCACCTGGAGAAGGCGGGGAGCACTGTGAGGATCATGTTCTTTGATTTCTCCAGTGCTTTCAACACCATCCAGCCCACCCTACTGGGAGACAAGCTGGAGCGGGCGGGGGTGGCGCACCACCTCACCACATGGATCCAGGACTACCTCACAAACCGGCCACAGTATGTGAGAACACAGGACTGTGTGTCTGACGTGCTCCTCTGCAGCACGGGGGCCCCACAGGGAACTGTCTTGGCTCCCTTCCTGTTCACCCTCTACACCTCGGACTTCAACTACAACACCCCTACCTGTCACCTGCAGAAGTTCTCTGACGACTCTGCGATTGTCGGCCTCATCACAGGCGGAGATGATCGGGAGTACAGAGAACTTACTCAGGGTTTTGTGGATTGGTGCCAGCAGAACCGCCTCCTGATCAATGCGGGGAAATCCAAAGAAATGGTGGTGGATTTCGGTAGGCGCCAGCACTCTTCACCTGCACCAGTGAATATCCGGGGAACAGATGTTGAGAGAGTCTCAACTTACAAGTACCTGGGTGTTCATCTGAACAATAAACTGGACTGGTGCGACAACACAGACGCCCTCTATAGGAAGAGTCAGAGCAGACTCTTCCTACTCAGGAGACTGAGGTCTTTTGGGGTTCAGGGGACACTCCTCAGGAACTTTTATGACTCGGTGGTTGCATCGGTCATCTTCCAGGGAGTGGTCACCTGGGCAGGCGGCGTCTCGGCCCGGGACAAGAAGCGGCTGGACAAACTGGTCAAGAGGGCCGGCTCTGTCCTGGGCTGCCCCCTGGACTCTGTGGACTCGGTGGGGGACAGGAGGATGTTGGCCAAGCTGTCATCAATGCTGGGCAACCCGGACCACCCCCTCCAGGGCACCCTAACAGCACTCCACAGCACCTTCAGTGACAGACTGTTACACCCTCGCTGTGCAAAGGAGAGATTCCGCCGTTCCTTCTTGCCTGCTGCTGTCAGACTCTTTAACAAGAACATTGTGTAGTCTCTACAAACTGGCGGTCATTAGTGCAATTTTGCAGTCCTGCACCTGAGCTCGTATCGTGCAATACCCAATATTCCCCACTACTGTAATACCGTGCAATACTCAACATTCCCCACTACTGTTAGTCTAGTTTTATTTTTATCCAATGCTGTTCCTTACATTTCACTACAGCACTGCAGCACTGTCACTTAGAGTATTTTTTCCTCTGTACTATGTACAGGCCGAAATGAGTGTTCCTCATATTTTTTATGTAGATGTAGGTTGGTGTGTATACACATGTGTATATACACATGTTACTGCGTATATCTACATAGGTTTGATTCTAAATGTTTGCCGTCAATGTTATACATTAATGGCCACATTATGCCGCCGCCCCTGTGTGACCTATATCCTTGCTACTGTAACAACGAAAATTTCCCCACTGTGGGATCAATAAAGGCATTCTTATCTTATACATCATTATTCGTGTATAGTATAAAGCTAAACCTACAAAACTAACAGGCTTAATCATGAAAAATCAACATGAATAATAAAAATCAACATGAATAATAAAATGCATTATTATTCTTACATTTCCCCCCTGTTTTTATATAATATAAAACTGACTATAATATAAAACTAAACCTGAAAAATCTGATTGAAAAATCCAACACCCGAATCATTGTATACAACATTAATCACATTCCCCCGTTTCTCTTACATTTGCACAATCCTCATATCATCGAATAGACCCTCCACAAAGGCTTTAATCTACCGAATCACTCACATGAAAACAAATGTAATTACATCGGAGGTTGTCAATGTAATTTACTCATGATCTCCAAGACCCGGAAAGAGATCTGGAAGAGAAAGCGAAATGTCAACAGGAGCATCAAAACAAGTGTCATCAGTGTCATCATTACTCTTAACTGTACGATAAAGCAATAACGGATAAACATCGTTCAATTTGGACGTCGTAGGTGCAATAGCTGTAGTGATCAACTGGTTGAGCAGTGCTCTAAGACAAGGAATGCAACAACACCCACACAACGTGAGGATAGCTGCAAACACAGCAACAGAAACCAGGACAGAGGAAACCAAGTCCTTGTATCTACCAAATGTTCTTCCCACCACTCCGTCCAAAGAGACGTGTCCACTCCAGAGTGCTCCGTCACCTTGTGGTTGAGAACGCGGAGGCCATCGATGGCCTTGGTGAGGGACCCCTCCGGGGCCGTGTTGTTAGGTATGAATGTACACCGGTCGCCAAACATGACGCACACCCCACCCTTTTCCGCCAGGAACATGTCAACCGCTATGCGGTTCTGGAACGTCATGAGAGAGGTGGCTGCCAATTTGTTCTTTGATAGCAAGAAATCCTGCTTCAGTATAGTTACCCAGTTTCTGCACATTGTAGTGGAGGCAGTTGATCCTGTCAACATTTTTATTCGGCGTGATCCAAATAAAAATGGACTCCCAATCAGCTGCAATCTGATCAACCAGTTTATACTCATCTGGTACACCTCAAGGTACGCCAATAGCATCAATATAGGTCGGATCTCCATCCCTCCAGGAAGCACTACGCCGACTCCTGAAGAACTTGTCTCGCGGAATGTGCGTCAGAGCTGCCCTCTGGATATCCTCTACAGTAGATGGAAAAATAGTAACAGGTAAGAGCAATGACACAAGTGCACAAACTCCTGAAGCATTTCACAATGTGTCATATAATTGTTAACATATGAACTTACTCTAGGAATCTCAAAAGGAGACATAATACTGTCTTCACAAATTACGACAGGAAAATAAGGATCAAAGCCTGATGAATAAGCCCACAAAAGAAACCCCCAACAAGATGAATTAAAAATAGCTGCAGTAGGAGGCCTGAGAGGCCCAACCCCCACAGTGACCCTGAGATTGAGTGTCGACCCCCTCTTTGAAAGAAGTATTTTGTTATGAAAATATCTAGCCTCACGGCCCTGTCCTGGAGCCCAATAATCACCCTGTTGTGTAGTGATCAAAAATCCCAACTCGAATCTAACACGTCTAGTGAGGTACCACCAGTACTGTTCGTACCCCTTCCCCGTTGTTTGAATTATACTACCGCACCTTTTCTTGAACCCCCTCAGGGTTGCTATTGGAAGCTTCAGTTCTGTCGTGCTATTGGGTGCTACGGTAATTCTGATGGAATTAACATAAGACAATCCAAGGAACAAATGAGTGGGATGAAGCCAAAGAGCCACGCCTAGTTCTATGTAAATCCGCAGGAATTGTCGTAGTGGTATTCAACTAGCCCCCCCTTGAGGGCCCGCACAGATGCCAAATGAATAAAAATACAAAAATAACCATCAGTACAGCTGCAAAACACCCAATAGCATCTTTAAGCCATTGTGGCATCGACATTTCTGCTGTAACTCCACTAAAAAGGGGTTGTCTGTCAAATTCTTCACTGCCCGTCAAGTATTTTCAGATACTATAAATCTGCACCCACCTTCTTGCCAGACTTTGGCTCACCTTCCCCGGAGGAGAAATCAGCAGAAATGACCTTCTTACAATGTGATAAGTGTATCCACGTGCTCCTCTCTGCAAGCTTCACAGCAGTCGGAGTTCTCAGCAACACTTGATATGGGCCCTCCCACGTGGGAGAGTGCCAGTGTTTTCTCTTAATGCTCCGGACCAGGACCCAATCTCCTGGCTTCACCAGTTGTTGTGTCTGTTGGGAAACACAATCGTTCTCAGGTAATTTAAGTTCATTACGTTTCTCTAAAGTCTTTCTCATGTAATCAGCCAAATTCGCCTCATCATCCAGTTCCCAGTGTTTAGTGAATAACGGTAGTTTATAGGGCCTACCGAAAAGTACTTCAAATGGAGTAGGCCCAGTTATACTAGTAATGTTGATATACAGTTTAACAAGATCAACGCATTGCGTCCAAGGTCTACCCGTTTCCTCCATGCATTTTTTCAACCTATTTTTTACAGTCCCATTCATCCTTTCCACCAGACCAGCACTCTGTGGATGATAGGAACAATGACGCTTTAAGTCAATATGAAATAACAGACCTATTTTGTCAATAACTCTGTTAACAAAATGTGTCCCATTGTCACTATAAATTGTCTGCGGAATAACATATCGCGGTATAATGTCTTTCAATAAATTCAATAAAGTCCATATGAATTCTCTGAAAAGGATAGGTTGCCGGAGGAAACTGACCCCGCATTGGACGCAAATTACCTTGTGAATTGTGCCTGGCTCAGGTCAAACAAGCCCTACACATTTTTTTTTTTTGAGAAGAGGTTAAACCCATAAGTCGTGTAATGTCTGTTTACAAGAGCCACCGTTCCCCCAGTCGAAACATGAGACACCCCATGGCTTTTAATATTGTTGCCCACCTGAACAATTTTTTTTGTAGTATTGGTTTTCCCTCTGTGCTGACAAATATTTTACCGCAAGGTTGCCCCCTTATCAGTCCAGAGTTTTTGTTCTGTCTGTGGACTCTGCTGTTGCATATCTATCAAGGTTTGGGTATTCAATATTTGTGTGTCAGGAATATGGTCTGATAACCCCGCGAAGGGCATTAAAGCCGCTTCTCTAGCTGTTTTGTCTGCGAAAGCATTCCCCAATGACACACTGTCTGTCCCCGATTTATGTGCGGCACATTTACATTTTGCAATGTTGCGTGGTAACTGTACGGCATCTAACAAATGTTAGAGTAATTGAGCATGTGTCACTGCTCTTCCCGTTGATGTAATCATGCCTCTATTGCGCCAGTATTGTGCAAAGATGTGTACTGTTGCAAATGCGTATTGGCTATCAGTGTAAATTGTAACATCTTTATTCTGGCATAATTTACATGCCTCTGTTAGTGCAACTAATTCAGCAGCTTGAGCAGAATAATGCGACGGCAGTGATTCTGCTTTTAGATTTTTCATCTTTCGTAACAACAGAGCAGCCAGTCGTGTTTTCCCAAAAACATCCTTTTTATATGACCCATCGACAAATAGCGTGAATCCCGTCCCCAATGGCAAATCCTTTACATCAATTCTACATTTCGTTGATTTTTTTTTTTTCAGCCAGTTCCATGTCACCCTCAACCTGCCTCCTCACTGCCACCGGCCCCGTCTCAACGTCCTCTTTTCTATGAAACAACACCTTGTCCAACTTACTTGGCCCTTTCTCACGCTTTTGCGCCAACACTCTCCAAAAGTCTACGTCCTCATACCCATCCTCTCTCATTTTCGCTTCATTGTTTTTACGTTTAGTCCGTATTTCATTCTGCAGGTTCACTAATTTTTGTGTGTTAAGCTGGAAACTGACTGACTGAATTACGGTTTGTACAAGTCACATGCTCGGCATCGATATGCAGCAAAGCGATGTTCCACAATCTATACCATCCTTCCCCCCTGAAGAGACGTGACAAAGAGACGTGACAAGGCCCACGACTCTTAATTGCTACCCAGGTAAACAGGCCTTATGGAAGGATGGCGTCACCTTCTTTACTACATATGATTCAACATTTCCTATTACCCCGTTATTTTCCCACTCACTATTTTGCATGTCTGTCAATATTGCGTCGTCGAGTTTCGTGTTATCATCTGGTATTTGGTCTACTGAAAGTACGCCATAAATGCCAACAGATGTTCCTTCCGTGTGTGTGTGTGTGTGTTTTGTCTCATTACTGTTTGAGAAAAATGTAACCTTCTCTTGCTACCCCATTTGCGTACATGTTGTCTAAGCGTTATTCCATCATGAAAAGTACTTGCCATGCCTTTCACGTGTACACATTGTCATAAGCATTATCCCATTATGAAAAGTACTTCCCGTTATATTAATGCATTATCTCTGTCTATTTTCTGCTGTCCCATTAATTATTCCCACCAATCCAGCACTTCGAGGGTGGTAAGCACCAAGATTCTCAGATCAATGTGAACCATCACTCCTATTTTCTCCACAATTTAGTCAACAAAACGGGTACCACCATCATGGTACGTTTTTTAGAAATGCCATATCTGGGGATGATATCCCTGCAAAGTTCTTTTGCCACCGTCAACGCGTCTGAATGTTTGGTATAGGGAATAGTTCTTGCCATTTTGAAAAAGCATGATGACGAAACAATAGTTTTCCATTCAACTCAGCAGCTCATTTGTATGGATATTTAGGTAAAATAAGTAATCTGTTTTTATTTCATCTTATTTATTTATTATTTTTTTAAAAATCAAGGAGTTTAGTTTATAAAAAAATAAAAAATATGGAAACTCGTTGCCTTAGAAATGATAAGTAAACGTAACTTGAACTCTTTACGTGTAAACAAGCTATCAATTCTGAGTGCACAGTACTACCACCAACTTAATTATTTTGAGTTTTTTAGTGCTAAAAAGGGCTAACACTTGTAGCGCACATCTACCTTTGGTAATCAAAGTGCTTCACACAGTGTACCTCATTTACGTCCTGATAATGAATGGATGGATGGATTTTATATTTAAAAACCGGTATGCCAACAAGGATATATTAGCTATTGCATGCAATAAATGTTTTTGTAACAGGAAAACAATAAAAATGTGAAGTTCCAAAGGGATAGATAGCATTTCACCATTAAAAAAATCCAGAAGTTCTAAATATTTAATTTGTTTAAGACATGTAAACTCAAGACAACTGAGTAAATTAATTGTCAGGAATTACTAACAACTTAATTAAAATGAGTGTTTAGAACAAATTATCAAAAAGTGAGTTAGTTCAACACAATACTTCTGAGTAATATGAATGTTTGTGTTTACAGTGAGGCAATCATGTCTTCCTCCATCCTCAGGAAGTAGTAACAATGTGGCTGTGTTTAACATTGTGCGTCTCTTTAGTTCGACGTTGTCTCAATACATACAAGGTAAATGTCTTGCTAGTGATAAAAAGATCATGGTTGTTCGTTAAAACAATGCAGAGACTGCACGTGGCACTCTCAAAATCAGGGGATAGAACAAAAACTATGGTTGCACTTAAAAAACAACAACTGGAAACTGAGGCACCCATCCATTGCTGCATTTGTTTGTACAGCAATAGATGCTGCAATAACTGCTCTTCCACAGTGCGGCAATGCACCGTCCAATTCGAAAGAATTAGTTTCATTTTGTCTCTATCTTGCCGCACCAAAACTGAGGTCGAAAAATGACCTTTACAATCTATCAACTGAATAAGGGGTCGCCATAATTTAAGATAACGCTGTGCTTAACACTAAAATTTGCTTTATTTCACAAAAAACTTTCCTGCTTCATTGGTCTACCTTAAAGGTGATGTCATTTGAGGCCTTCACTATTACATTTTTTCACCAATGATTCCTGCATAATTTGGAACCCAGATTCAGCAACAATTTGTTAGACCTAAAAAATGGCATCATCCATCCCTTCGTTTGATGTTTTGGAGCCTGGAGAATTGCATTTTGTTTTTGTTTTTCTATTCCCCACTACAATTATACTTCCAACACTAAGATTGCGTCCCAAATATTTGACTTGTTGTTTCTACATCCGTAGTTTATTTTTGCTTACTTTGTGCTCTTCCTCAGCCAAATGTTATAATAATGAACAAGAATTGTTCCGCCTTGTCGCAGGATCAGACAAGAGAGGAGCAGAGGGCCCAGGTGCCCCTCCCTGATGTCTGCGCCGCCGCTCAAGTCACATTATCTTCGTTTCTTACTTTTTGCCCATTAAAATTTTCTGCTATATGATTGATTCCTGTAACACGGCAACTTTATGTGTAATTAACTTAACCATTAAAAACGTGTTCAGCTATCGATGCGTCTAAATATTGGATCTTATCAGGATCCTTTTTTTCAACTAACTTCCAATCCTTACATTGCATTTTATGATTTAAATTTACGACCTATTTTCCCCAATTGTATAGGAATTTGGTCCAGCTTGCTAACACCTAGGGTGTTCTAAAAACTGGATTTTCATCAGTAGAACAGCAATTCAAATTTCCTGTTGTGGTCATTCTCACTACAACCTTTTCAGGTGGAGAATTCTTGCTTCTGCATCCACACCAGTCTGCTGTTCATTATCCTACTACATTATATGGAATAAAATAACTTGTGGTATTTTAATTCGCAATCACTCACTCTGTTCACTTACACACTTCACACAGGGTTTCACAACCGATTTGCCCAAACATACACACACCCAGAATTTAAGTGTACACAGGCCTTCGCCATCCTTTATTATTATTATTATTATCATTATTATTATTATTATTATTATTTTTTTTTTTTTTTTAAGCTGGCCAGCAAAGTCATATTTTGTTATCCAAAGGTTTAAGTGTTGTATTTTGGAAGGACAGTGACGCTCCACAAATGTCCAATCTTTGCATGCGAGGTTTTGTTTAGGATCACTTTTATCACCGATTTTACTGTTAGTTTTCCCCCATTCTTTTGATGAAGAGTCAGTTTTATGTGTGTGTGTGTGTGGGTGTGGGTGTGTGGGGGTGTGTGTGTGTGTGTGTGTGTGTGTGTGTGTGAGAAATTAGCATACATATGTGGAAGCAAAGCACATCAAGCAAGTTGGGCGTAGATTTGGAAAAAGCTAAAGCTAAACCCACAAGTTAATAAAGCTAACAGGCCTTGTCCACAAGAATCCAACACATGAATAATAAAATACATTATTATTCTGACAGAATGTAAATAATTATTTTTTTCAACCCTCTGATCAAGGTTAATGTGGGCAATGAATGTCAGCATTGTGTAAACAAACAATACTTTTTAGGTGGAATAAACAAGACCAAATGATTGACAAGTACATTAAACAGACAGGTAATTGATTGATTGATTGATTGACATTGATGAATAATAGCTAAAGAATACACACACACACACAGCCTTACATTAATTACAAGTTCAAACAGATATGCATAGTTTTTACTGTACGTGCAGTCGATATAATACACTTTAATTATAAATATAGTAGAAAAATATATAGAAAATGTTTATTTTTCCCTTTTATGAAGATGAAGTAGATAAATGTGCAAAAGAAATGTTCTGCTGACTTGATTAAGGGTGAGCTCATTGTGAGCCTCAACTATGTCTTGCTCAGCGTTTTACTCTGCAGTTGAAAAACCGCCGACAAACCGCTGCTCACTGTAGCAAGATCTCAGAGGAAATATGAATAGAAAAATAGGCTCCACATAATGTGGGATTGAGCTGTTCATTAGTTACAGGATAAATGTTCTTATTGAGCAGGAAAGGTTCCTGTTTGAGAGATATTTATTTTGATTCATTCATTTTGTTTGTTGTTTTGCGGCGGCCATCTTGGGCAGGAACAGCTAGACTGGGGATACCCACCGCGAAGCCTTCCCAGTGCGGCGGCCATCTTGGAAAGACCCATTAGCTAGACTGGGGATACTCACCCGAGTTCTCCCCAGTGTGGCGGTCATCTTGGATTGGGACATTTGCTAGAGTGGGGATACTCGTCCCGAGGTCTGCCCAGTTTCGGCGGCCATCTTGGGAAGGGACATTAGCTAGACTGGGGAGACCAACCCCGAGGTCTCCGCCGTGCTGCGGCCATCTTGGACAATTAGGTAGGCTGGGAATACTCACCCCGAGGTCTCCCCAGTGCAGCGGCCATCTTGGAAAGACCCATTAGCTGGACTGGGGATACTCACCCGAGTTCTCCCCAGTGTGGTGGCCATCTTGGATTGGGACATTTGCTAGCGTGGGGATACTCGTCCCGAGGTCTGCCCAGTGCGGCGGCCATCTTGGGAAGGGACATTAGCTAGACTGGGGATATCAACCCCGAGGTCTCCGCCATGCTGCGGCCATCTTGGACAGGGACATTAGGTAGACTGGGGATACTCCCCCCGAGGTCTCCCCAGTGCAGCAGCCATCTTGGGAAGGGACATTAGCTAGAATGGGGATACTCACCCCGAGGTCTCCCCAGTGCTGCGGCCATCTTGGACAATTAGGTGGACTGGGAATACTCACCCCGAGGTCTCCCCAGTGCGGCGGCCATCTTGGAAAGACCCATTAGCTAGACTGGGGATACTCAACCGAGTTCTCCCCAGTGTGGCGGCCATCTTGGATTGGGACATTTGCTAGCGTGGGGATACTCGTCCCGAGTTCTGCCCAGTGCGGCGGCCATCTTGGGAAGGGACATTAGCTAGACTGGGGATACCAACCCCAAGGTCTCCACCATGCTACGGCCATCTTGGACAGGGACATTAGGTAGACTGGGGATACTCACCCCGAGGTCTCCCCAGTGCGGCAGCCATCTTGGGAAGGGACATTAGCTAGAATGGGGATACTCACCCCGAGGTCTCCCCAGTGCGGCGGCCATCTTGGGAAAGAACATTAGCTAAACTGGAGATGCTCAACGCGAGGTCTCCCAATGCGGCGGCCATCTTGGGAAGGGACATTAGCTAGAATGGGGATACTCATTCTGAGGTTTCCCCAGTGCGATGGCCATCTTAGGAAAGAACATTAGCTAGACTGGGGATACTCACCCCGAGGTCTTCCCAGTGCGGCGGCCATCTTGGGAAGGGACACTAGCTAAACTGGGGATACTCACCCCGAGTTCCCCCCAGTGTGGCGGCCATCTTGGGAAGGGACATTAGCTAGACTGGGGATACTCACCCGAGTTCTCCCCAGTGTGGTGGCCATCTTGGATTGGGACATTTGCTAGCGTGGGGATACTCGTCCCGAGGTCTGCCCAGTGCGGCGGCCATCTTGGGAAGGGACATTAGCTAGACTGGGGATATCAACCCCGAGGTCTCCGCCCCCGTGGAGAAACAATGCTATCAAAATATCAAAGAGAAAATGCAGGAGTGCAGAGAGGAGGTGGAGAAAAAATAAACTTACAGTACACTATGAAATTTTATGCGAACAACTGAAATCCGACAATAAAACAGTAAAACTGGCAAGATCTTCCTATTTCTCAAACCTCATTACAGTCAATAAAAACAACCCCAGAGTTCTCTTTTCCACCTTTGAACTTTTAACTAGTTCTGATTTTAATAAGTCCCCACAGAGACCAACAGACGCTCTCTGTGAGGACTTTGCAGACCACTTCAGAAGTAAAATCGATGACATAAGATCCAGTCTTTTAGCCCGTCAAAACACAAGTTTTAATAAACCCGGACAATCATATTTACATGAGGAAACACTGGAAAGTTTTGCCCTGGTTGATGCAAGGACACTTGTTCGAGTTTTCTCCCAGGTAAACCCAACAACCTGCCTTTTGGATCCAATTCCCACATTTCTTTTTAAGACATTTTATGGATATTTTGAATATATGACAAATTTTAAATATAGTCAATTGCTCTCTTCAGACAGGCGTCTTCCCCGCTGCCTTTAAAACGGCGGTGGTGAAGCCCCTTCTGAAGAAGAGCAGTTCTGACCCGAGCGTTTTTAATAATTACAGACCCGTATCCAACTTACCGTTTTTAAGTAAGATTTTAGAAAAACTGGTTTTCATCCAGTTGAATCATTTTTTAAATACAAATAATATTTTGGAGAAATATCAATCTGGTTTTAGGATGAACCACAGTACGGAGACTGCTCTTTTAAGGATTTTAAATAATATTAGGTGCACTGCAGACGTGAGAAAACTCACAGTCTTGGTGCTACTGGATCTAAGCGCTGCTTTTGATACAGTAGATCACCAAATTTTATTAAATAGACTTAAAAATCTAGTGGGCATCTCTGGTACTGTTTTTGACTGGTTTTATTCCTATCTCACAGACCAATATTTCTTTGTAAGTATGGATACTTGTTCCTCCAAAACCGATGAAATTAAATGTGGGGTTCCTCAAGGTTCGATTTTAAGCCCCCTACTTTTTAATCTTTATATGCTTCCCCTCGGGGATGTCATCAGGGGACACGACATCAGCTTTCACAGCTATGCTGATGACACGCAGCTGTATATTGCCGTGTCTCCTGATGACACAGGACCCATTGATACCCTTTTAAATTGCATTTTAGATATCAAGTTATGGATGGCAGATAATTTCCTACAGCTCAATCAGGACAAGACTGAGGTTTTAGTTATCGGTCCCGAAGGTCAGAGAGAGAAGCTTTTACCAAAACTACACATTTTTAATCCCTCACATTGTGTGAAGAACCTTGGCGTCATTTTTTTACTCTGAGCTCAGTTTTATTCCTCATATTAAAAATGTAACCAAGATTGGTTTTTATCACCTTAAGAATATCGCCAGAGTCCGCCCGTTTCTCTCTCAGGCTAACACGGAAGTGCTGATGCATGCCTTTATTTCCTGTCGTTTAGATTACTGTAATGCCCTGCTCTCTGGCCTCCCGAAAAAGAGCATTTCACCACTGCAACTACTGCAGAATTCAACCGCTCGGGTGCTGACAAGAACCAGAGGGCGGGAGCACATTACGCCAGTTTTGAAATTGCTGCATTGGCTCCCTGTGTGTTTCAGGATCGATTTTAAAGTACTTTTATTAGTTTATAAATGTGTTAATGGTCTTGGGCCATCTTATTTATCTGATTTGCTTTATCATACCAGCCCTCGCGGATCCTGAGGTCCTCTGGCGCCGGCCTTTTATTTATTCCAAGGGTGAGGACCAAAATGCATGGCGAGGCTGCATTCAGCCGTTTTGGTCCTCACCTTTGGAATAGCCTGCCAGAGGACGTCAGGTCTGCAGAGACTGTTGACATTTTTAAGAGGAAGCTCAAGACACACCTTTTTAGTTTGGCTTTCAACAACTTTTAAATAATTTATCTTTTCTTTTGATTGAAGATAATTCTGTTTTGCTTTGAATGTTTTAAAGCACTTTGAGTTGCATTTTTACGTATGAAAAGTGCTATATAAATTAAATGTGATTGATTGATTGATTGATTATATTTACATAGGTTTGATCCCGAATGTTTGCCGTCAATGTTATACATTGATGGCTACATTATTTCGCCGTCCCTGTGTGGCCTATATTTTTGCTGCTGTAACAATGAAAATTTCCCCACTGTGGGATCAATAGAGGCATTCTTATCTTATCTTCTTATCTCCAGTGCGGCGGCCATCTTGGGAAGGGACAATAGCTAGACTGAGAATAGTCACCCCGAGGTCTCCCCAGTGCAGTGGCCATCTTGGGAAGGGACATTAGCTAGACTGGGGATACCCAACGTGAAGTCACATTGACACATTCCCAATTTCCTCAAATTCAAGTCATTCAACTCATTAAGATTTTCAACTTTTTGTTTTCACCCCTAACTTTGCAGTTCTCCCTTAATTCAACCTTTTTCACCCCAAAAAACCCCATTCTTTTCCAATGGCACATTCAAACATCAACTACTTCCACACAATTCATCCGATTCACCCCGTTCAAATTATTTAAAAAAAATCCATGCCATCACAACTTTTTTTTATTCACCCCCTAACATTTACGGTTCTCCCAATATTTCCCGTCTTTCACCCCAAAAAATCCAATTCGTTTTTAATGGCACATTCAACATTTCCAAAAATTCAAGTCATTTACTCATTCAACTCACATTCAGCTTTTCAAAACTAGACTGGAGATACTCACCCCGAAGGTGCGGCGGCCATCTTGGGCAGGGACATTAGCTAGACTGGGGATAGTCACCCCGAGGTCTCCCCAGTGCGGCGGCAATCTTGGGAATGGACATTAGCTAGACTGGGGATCCTCACCCCGAGGTCTCCCCAGTGCAGTGGCCATCCTGCTAAGAAACATGAGCTAGACTAGGGATATACATTCATAGGTCTCCCCAGTGCGGCGGCCATCTTCGGCAGGGACATTAGCTAGACTGCGGATACTCACCCCGAGGTCTCCCCAGTGCGGCGGCCATCTTGGGAAGGAACATTAGCTAGACTGGGGATATTCATTCAGAGGTCTCCCCAGTGCGGCGGCCAACTTGGGAAAGAACATTAGCTAGACTGGGGATACTCACCCCGAGGTCTCCCCAGTGCGGCAACCATCTTGGGAAGGGACATTAGCTAGAATGGGAATACTCACCCCGAGGTCTCCCCAGTGCGGCGGCCATCTTTGGAAAGAACATAAGCTTGACTGGGGATACTAACCACAAGGTCTCCCCATTGCGGCGGCCATCTTGGGAAGGAACATTAGCCAGACTGGGGATACTCATCCCGAGGTTTCCCCAATGCGGAGGCCATCTTGGGCAGTGACATTAGCTACATTTGGGATACTCACCCCGAGGTCTCCCCAGTACGGCGGCCATCTTGGGCAGTTACATTAGGTAGACTGGGGATACTCACCCCAAGCTCTCTCCAGTGCGGCGGCCTTCTTGGACAGCTAAACTAGCTAGACTGTGGATACTCATCCCAAGGTCTTCCCAGTGCGGCGGCCATTTTGGGAAGGGACATTATCTAGACTGTGAATACTCACCCCGAGGTCTCCCTTGTTCGGTGGCCATCTTGGGAAGGGACATTAGTTAGACTGGGGATAAAAACCCCGAGCTCTCCCCAGTGCAGCGGCCATCTTGGACAGGGAGATTAGCTACACTGTGGAAACTCAGCCCGAGATCTCCACAGTGCGTTGTCCATCTTGGGCAGGGACATTAGCTAGACTGGGGATACGCACCCCGTGGTCTCCCCAGTGTGGCGGCCATCTTGGGCAGGGACATTAGAAAGACTAGTGTTACTCACCCCGAGGCCCCCCCCTGTACGGCGGTCATCTTGGTCAGGGACATTAGCAAAACTGGGGGTACTCAGCCCGATGTCTCCCCATTGCGGTGGCCATCTTGGTCAGGGACAATATCTAGACTGGCAATACTCACCCTGAGGTCTCAACAGTGCGTTGGCCATCTTGGTCCGGGTTATTAGCTAGACTATGGGTACTGACCCCGAGTTCTCCTCTGTGTGGTGGCCACCTTGGACAGGGACATTAGCTAGACTGGGGGTACTCACCCCAAGGTCTCCCCAGTGCGGCGGATATCTTGTGAAGGGACATTAAGTAGACTGGCAATACTCACCCCGACGTCTCCCCAGTGAGGCGGCCATCTTGGGCAGGGAGAGCTAAACTGGGGATACTCATCCTGAGGTCTCCTCAGTGCGGCAGCCATCCTGGGCAGGGACATTAGCTCGACTGGGGTTACTCACCCCGAGGTCTGCCCAGTGCGGCGTCCATCTTGGACAGGGACATTAGCTAGACTAGGGATACTCAACGTGAGGTTTCTCATTGCGGTGGACATTTTGGGAAGGGACATTAGCTAGACTGGGGATACTCACCCCGGGGTGTCCCCAGTGTGGCGGCCATCTTGGGAAAGATCATTAGCTAGACTGGGGATATTCACCCCGAGGTCTCCCCAGTGCACCGGCCATCTCGGGTAGGGACATTAGCTTGGCTGGGGATACTCACCCCGAGGTGTCCCCAATGCGGCGGCCACCTTTGGAAGGAACATTAGCTAGACTGGGGATATACATTCTGAGGTCTCCTTAGTGCGGCGGACATCTTGGGCAGTTACATTCGCTTGACTGGGGATACTCACCCCGAACTCTCCCCAGTTTGGCGGCCTTCTTGGACAGTTACATTAGCTAGACTGGGGATACTCACCCTGAGGTCTCCCAAGTGCGGCGGCCATCTTGGACAGGGACATTAGCTAGACTTTGGAAACCAACCCCGAGATCTCCACAGTGCGGCGTCCATCTTGGGCAGGGATATTAGCTAGACTGCGGATACTCACCCCGAGGTCTCCACAGTCCGGCGGCCATCTTGGACAGATGACCATCTTGGGCAGGGACATTAGCTGGACTGGGCATACACACCCCGAGGTCTCCCCAGTGCGGCGGCCATCTTGGGCAGGGACATTAGCAAAACTGGGGGTACTCAGCCCGATGTCTCCCCATTGCGGTGGCCATCTTGGTCAGGGACAATATCTAGACTGGCAATACTCACCCCGAGGTCTCACCAGTGCGGCAGCCATCTTGGTCAGGGACATTAGGTAGACTTGGGATACTCAGCCCGATGTCTCCCCATTGCGGCGGCCATCTTGAGCAGGGACATTAGCTAGACTGGGGATACTCACCCCGTGGTCGCCACAGTGTGGTGACCATCTTGGACAGGGACATTAGCTAGACTGTGGAAACTCACCCCGAGATCTCCACAGTGCAGGGTCCATCTTGGGCAGGGACATTAGCTAGACTGGAGATACTCACCCCGAGGTCTCCACAGTGCGACGGCAATCTTGGACAGGCGGCCATCTTGGGCAGGGACATTAGCCAGACTGGGGATATGCACCCCGAGGTCTCCTCAGTGCGGCGGCCATCTTGGACAGGGAAATTAGCTAGACTAGGGATACTCAACGTGAGGTTTCTCATTGCGGCGGACATTTTGGGAAGGGACATTAGCTAGACTGGGGATACTCACCCCGGGGTGTCCTCAGTGTGGCGGCAATCTTGGGAAAGAGGTCTCCCAAGTGCGGCGGCCATCTTGGACAGGGACATTAGCTAGACTTTGGAAACTCACCCCGAGATCTCCACAGTGCGGCGTCCATCTTGGGCAGGGATATTAGCTAGACTGCGGATACTCACCCCGAGGTCTCCACAGTGCGGCGGCCATCTTGGACAGGTGACCATCTTGGGCAGGGACATTAGCTGGACTGGGGATACGCACCCCGAGGTCTCCCCAGTGCGGTGGCCATTTTGGGCAGGGACATTAGAAAGACTAGAGTTAATCACCCCGAGGCCTCCCCTGTACCGCGGTCATCTTGGTCAGGGTCATTAGCTAGACTGGGGATACTAACCCCGAGGTCTCCCCAGTGCGGCAGCCATCTTGGTCAGGGACATTAGGTAGACTTGGGATACTCAGCCCGATGTCTCCCCATTGCGGCGGCCATCTTGGACAGGGACATTAGCTAGACTTTGGAAACTAACCCCGAGATCTCCACAGTGCGGCGTCCATCTTGGGTAGGGACATTAGCTAGACTGCAGATACTCACCCCGAGGTCTCCACAGTGCGGCGGCCATCTTGGACAGGTGGCCATCTTGGGCAGGGACATTAGCTGGACTGGGGATACGCACCCCGAGGTCTCCCCAGTGCGGCGGCCATCTTGGGCAGGGTCATTAGCAAAACTGGGGGTACTCAGCCCGATGTCTCCCCATTGCGGTGGCCATCTTGAGCAGGGACATTAGCTAGCCTGGGGATACTCACCCCGTGGTCGCCACAGTGTGGTGACCATCTTGGTCAGGGACATTAGGTCGACTGTGGAAACTCACCACGAGATCTCCACAGTGCGACGGCCATCTTGGACAGGCGGCCATCTTGGGCAGGGACATAAGCCAGACTGGGGATACGCACCACGAGGTCTCCTCAGTGCGGCGGCCATCTTGGACAGGCACATTAGCTAGACTGGGGATACTCACCCCGAGGTCTCCCCAGTGCGGCGGATATCTTGGACAGGGACATTAGCTAGACTAGGGATACTCACCCCGAGGTCGCCCCAGTGCGGCGGCCATCTTGGACAGGGACATTAGCTAGACTGGGGATACTCAACGTGAGGTTTCTCATTGCGGCGGATATTTTGGGAAGGGACATTTGCTAGACTGGAGATACTCACCCCGGGGTGTCCCCAGTGCGGCGGCCATCTTGGGAAAGATCATTAGCTTGGCTGGGGATACTCACCCCGATGTCTCCCCAATGCGACGGCCACCTTTGGAAGGAACATTAGCTCAAACATCAACTACTTCCACATAATTCATCCGATTGACCTCGTTCAAATTATTCAAGAAAATCCATGCCATCTCAACTTTTTTTTATTCGCCCTCCTACATTTACGGTTCTCCCAATATTTCCTCCCGTCTTTCACCCCAAAAAATCCCTTTTGTTTTTAATGGCACATTAAATATTTCCAAAAATTCAAGTCATTTTACTCAATCAACTCACATTCAGCTTTTCAAAACTAGACTGGAGATACTCACCCCGAAGGTGCGGCAGCCATCTTGGGCAGGGACATTAGCTTGGCTGGGGATACCCACCCCGAGGTGTCCCCAATGCGGCGGCCACCTTTGGAAGGAACATTAGCTAGACTGGGGATACACATTCTGAGGTCTCCTTAGTGTGGCGGCCATCTTGGTTAGGGACATTAGTTAGACTTGGGATACTCAGCCCGATGCCTCCCCATTGCGGCAGTCATCTTGAGCAGGGACATTAGCTAGACTGGGGATACTCACCCCGTGGTCGCCACAGTGTGGTGACCATCTTGGACAGGGACATTAGCTAGACTGTGGAAACTCACCCCGAGATCTCCACAGTGCGGCGTCCATCTTGGGCAGGGACGTTAGCTAGACTGGAGATAGTCACCCCGAGGTCTCCACAGTGCAACGACCATCTTGGACAGGCGGCCATCTTGGGCAGGGACATTAGCCAGACTGGGGATACGCACCCCGAGGTCTCCTCAGTGCGGCGGCCATCTTAGACAGGCACATTAGCTAGACTGGGGATACTCACCCCGAGGTCTCCCCAGTTCGGCGGATATCTTGGACAGAGACATTAGCTAGACGAGGGATACTCACCCCGAGGTCGCCCCAGTGCGGCGGCCATCTTGGACAGGGACATTAGCTAGACTGGGGATACTCAACGTGAGGTTTCTCATTGCGGCGGACATTTTGGGAAGGGACATTTGCTAGACTGGGGATACTCACCCCGAGCTCTCCCCAATGCGACGGCCACCTTTGGAAGGAACATTAGCTAGACTGGGGATACACATCCTGAGGTCTCCTTAGTGCGGCGGCCATCTTAGGCAGTTACATTAGCTAGACTGGGGATACTCACCCCGGGGTCTCCCCAATGCGACGGCCACCTTTGGAAGGAACATTAGCTGGACTGGGGATACACATCCTGAGGTCTCCTTAGTGCGGCGGCCATCTTAGGCAGTTACATTAGCCAGACTGGGGATACGCACCCCGAGGTCTCCTCAGTGCGGCGGCCATCTTAGACAGGCACATTAGCTAGACTGGGGATACTCACCCCGAGGTCTCCCCAGTTCGGCGGATATCTTGGACAGAGACATTAGCTAGACGAGGGATACTCACCCCGAGGTCGCCCCAGTGCGGCGGCCATCTTGGACAGGGACATTAGCTAGACTGGGGATACTCAACGTGAGGTTTCTCATTGCGGCGGACATTTTGGGAAGGGACATTTGCTAGACTGGGGATACTCACCCCGAGCTCTCCCCAATGCGGCGGCCATCTTAGGCAGTTACATCAGCTAGACTGGGGATACTCACTTGAGCTCTCCCCAGTGTCGCGGCCTTCTTGGACAGTTACATTAGCTAGACTGGGGATACTCACCCCGAGCTCTCCCCAGTGCGGCGGCCCTCTTGGACAGGGAAATTAGCTTGGCTGGGGATACTCATCCCTAGGTCTCCCCAGTGCGGCGGCCATCTTGGGAAGGGACATTAGCTTGACCGTGGAAACTCACCTAGAGGTCTCTTCGGTGCGGTGGCAATCCTGGATAGGTACATTCGCTAGACTGGGGATAATATCACCGGGGTCTCCCCAGTGCAGCGGCCATCTTGGGCAGTCACATTGGCTATACTGGGGATACTCATCCCAAGGTCTCCCCAGTGCGGCGGCTGTCTTGGACAGGGACATTAGCTGGACTGGGAATACTCATCCCGAGATCTCTCCAGTGCGGCGGCCATCTTGGGAAGGGACAATAGCTAGACTGAGAATACTCACCCCGAGGTCTCCCCAGTGCAGTGGCCATCTTGGGAAGGGGCATTAGCTCGACTGGGGATACTCAACGTGAGGTCACATTGACACCTTCCCAATTTCCACAAATTCAAGTCATTCAACTCATTAAGCTTTCCAACTCTTTTTTTTCACCCCTAACATTTGCAGTTCCCCCACAATTCAACCTTTTTCACCCCAAAAAACCCCATTCATTTCCAATGGCACATTCAAACATCAACTACTTCCACATAATTCATCCGATTCACCCCGTTCAAATTATTCAAAAAAATCCATGCCATCACAACTATTTTTTATTCGCCCTCTAACATTTACGGTTCTCCCAATATTTCCTCCCGTCTTTCACCCCAAAAAATCCCATTTGTTTTTAATGGCACATTAAACATTTCCAAATATTCAAGTCATTTTACTCATTCAACTGACATTCAGCTTTTCAAAACTAGACTGGAGATACTCACCCCGAAGGTGCGGCAGCCATTTTGGGCAGGGACATTAGCTAGACTGGGGATGATCACCCCGAGGTCTCCCCAGTCCGGCGGCCATCTTGGGAAGAAACATCAGCTAGACTGGGGATATTCATTCAGAGGTCTCCCCAGTGCGGCGGCCATCTTGGGTAGGGACATTAGCTAGACGGGGGATACTAACCCCGAGGTCTCCCCAGTCCGGCGGCCATCTTGGGAAGGAACATTAGCTAGACTGGGGATATTCATTCAGAGGTCTCCCCAGTGCGGCGGCCATCTTGGGTAGGGACATTAGCTAGACGGGGGATACTAACCCCGAGGTCTCCCCAGTGCAGCGGCCATCTTGGGAAAGAACACTAGCCAGACTGGGGATACTCACCCCGAGTTGTAGGTCTTCACTACACTATTCAACTTTATTATTAACATTTTAATTAATTCTCTCAGTTTCTCGGCGTGCTTCTACTTACACATTTTTCAACCGATTCTCGCCATTCCAACTTCAATATATTCAAAAAATTCACGCCAACATTGGGTCCTTTTTCTAAATTAAAAAAAAATTATGGTTTCCCCCAAATTTCCCATTTTTTACCCCAAAAACCCCATTCATTTCCAATGGCATATTCAACATTTCCCATTTCCACCATTCCAATTACGAATTCATAAGATTCAACTCATTCAACTCACATTGGTAAAGCATTTCAACACACCCACAATTACTACTTCCCAAAAATTCAACTTATTCACCCGTAAAAAAACACAAAATTCCACCATTCATTCCCATTGCCATATTCATCAAATCACACTTTAATCATTCCTATTTGAAATTCACAACATTCATCTCATTCAACTCATATAGGTCAAGCTTTTCAACACACCCCAATTTCCTACTTCCCAAAAATTTAACTTATCCACCTGTAAAAAAACACACAAAAATTAAACTATTCCCCATTCATTTCCATTGGCACATTCAACTTTTCACATTTACACCATTTCATTTTCCACAAATACAAGTCATTCTACTCATTCAGCTCACATTCAACTTTTCAACACCCCCAAACTTCCAACTTCCCACACGTTCAACTCATCCACCATTAAAAACCCCACAAAAAATACACTATTAACCATTCCTTTCCATTGAAACATTCAACTATTCAGATTTAAACCTTACCAATTTCCACACATTCAAGTTATTCAACTCATATTCAGTTCTTAAACACTCACAAAATTCCTACTTCCCACACATTCAACTCATTCACACTTAAAAACCCACAAAAATTCAACTATTCACCATTTATTTTCATTGAAACGTTCAACTTTTCACATTTACACCTTCCCAATTTCCACAAATTCAAGTCATTCAACTCATTCAGCTCAAATTCAGCTTTTCAACACCCCCGAAAGTCCTACTTCCCACACATTCAACTCATTCACACTTAAAAAAACCAAACACAAATACAACTATTCACCATTCATTTCAATTGGAACATTCAACTTTTCACGTTTATACCTTCCCAATTTCCACAAATTCAACTCATTCAGCTAACATTCATCTTTTCAACACCGCCAAAATTCCTACTTCCCACTAATTCAACACACACTTAAAAAAACACAAAAATGCATCCATTCATCTTTCATTTCCATTGGAACATTGGACTTTTCACATTGACACCTTCCCAATTTCCACAAATTACAGTCATTCAACTCATTAAGCTTTTCAACTTTTTGTTTTTACCCCTAACATTTACAGTTCCCCCACAATTCAACCTTTTTCACCCCAAAAAAAACCATTCATTTCCAATGGCACATTCAAACATCAACTACTTCCACATAATTCATGTGATTCACCCCGTTCAAATTATTCCAAAAAATCCATGCCATCACAACTTTTTTTTTTTTTCGCCCCCTAACATTTACGGTTCTCCCAATATTTCCCGTCTTTCACCCCCAAAAAATCCCATTCAACTTTTCCAAAAATCCAAGTCATTTTACTCATTCAACTCACATTCAGCTTTTCAACACTAGACTGGGGATACTCACCCCGAGGGTGCGGTGGCCATCTTGGGCCGGGACATTAGCTAGACTGGGGATACTCACCCCGAGGTCTCCCCATTGCGGCGGCCATCTTGGGAAGGGACATTAGCTAGACTGGGGATACTCACCCCGAGGTCTCCCCAGTGCGGCAGCCAGCTTGGGCAGGGACATTAGCTAGACTGGGGATACTCACCCCGAGGTCTCCCCATTGCGGCGGCCATCTTGGGAAGGGACATTAGCTAGACTGGGGATACTCACCCCGAGGTCTCCCCAGTGCGGCGGCCATCTTGGGAGGGGACATTAGCTAGACTGGGGATACTCACCCCGAGGTCTCCCCATTTCAATACTTTGGCGTGCCGCTTCTTCCACATACTTCATCCGATTCACCCCGTTCCAACTTTAAACTATTCCAAAAAATCATGCCATGGCTGCTCCTTATTGATTTCACCCCTAACATTTACGGTTCCCCCAAAATTAAACATTTTTCACCCCCAAAAAACCCATTCATTTCCAATGGCACATTCAAACTGTCACTACTTCCACATACTTCATCCGATTCACCCCGTTCGAATGTCAAATTATTCCAAAAATTAATGCCATCAAAACTTGTTTTTTTTTGCCCCTAACATTTATGGTTCCTCCAAAATTCAACTTTTTTCACACCCAAAAACCCCATTCAATTCCAATGGCACAGTCAACACATCCCCATTTGCTGCATTGGTGGATTCCCGCTCAGTCCACAATATTTCATAGAGGTCATTCAACTTAATTCTACTTCATTCAACTTCATTCAGCTCATTCAACTCACTGCACCAGTATCATTCAACTTTATTCAGTGTCATTCAACTTTATTCAGTGTCATTCAACTTTATTCAGTATCATTCAACTTAATTCAAATTTATTCAACTTCATTCAGTACCATTCGCCTTTATTCAGTATCATTCAACTTTATTCACATCATTTGACTTTATTCCACTTTATTCAACTTCATTCCACTTTATTCAACTTCATTCAATATCATTCAACTTTATTCAGTATCATTCAACTTTATTCACCATCATTCGACTTTATTCAACTTCATTCCACTTTATTCAACTTCATTCAATATCATTAAAATTTATTCAGAATCATTCAACTTCATTCTACTTCATTCCAACGCATTCTGCAGTTTCTTTTCAGCTTCCTTCGCCTTCACACGCAATTTCTCCAGAAATTGCATTCTCTAGTTATTAATCTTATTCCTCCCCTTTTTTTGGCATTCCGCTACTTCCACATAATTCATCTGATTCACCCCGTTCGAACTTTAAACTATTCCAAAAATTCATGCCATTGGGGCTCCTTTTTGTATTTACCCCTAACATTTACGGTTCCCCCAAAATTCAACTTTGTAAACCACAAAAAAAACTATTCATTTCCAATGGCACAATTCAAAGTGTAACTACTTCCACATACTTCGTCCGATTCACCCCGTTCAAATGTCAAATTATTCCAAAAATTAATGTAATCACGATTTGTATTTTTTTGCGCTTAACATTTAGGATTCCCCCAATATTTCCCGTCTTTCACCCCAAAAAATCCCATTCATTCTTAATGGCACATTCAACATTTCACATTTACACCATTCCATTTCCAAAAAATCAAGTCATTCAACTCATTCAACTCATTAAGCTTTTCAACTTTTTGTTTTCACCCCTAATATTTACAGTTCCCACAAAATTCCAAGTGCGGCAGCCATCTTGGACAGGCACATTAGCTAGACTGGGGATACTCACCCCGAGGTCTCCGAAGTGCGGCGGCCATCTTGGACAGGGACATTAGCTAGACTGGGGATACTCACCCCGTGGTCGCCACAGTGTGGCGGCCATCTTGGGCAGGGACACTAGCTAGACTGGGGATACTCACCCCGAGGTCTTCCAAGTGCGGCAGCCATCTTGGACAGGCACATTAGCTAGACTGGGGATACTCACCCTGTGGTCGCCACAGTGCGGCAGCCATCTTGGACAGGGACATTAGCTAGACTGGGGATACTCACCCCGAGGTCTCCCCAGTGTGGCAGCCATCTTGGACAGGGACAATAGATAGACTGGGAGTACTCACCCCGAGGTCTCCCCAGTGCGGCGGCCATCTTGGGAAGGGACATTAGCCAGACTGGGGATACTCACCCCGAGGTTTCCTGAGTGCGGCGGCCATCTTGGGCAGGGATATTAGCTACAACCATGATTCTCGCCACTCAGCCAGCCACAGTAAGGCGGCCATCTTACAGTATTGGAACACACAGAATTATCATCCCCAGGTGTCCCTAATGAAGCGGCCATGTTGTTCAAAAGTATTGGGACACCCAGAATTTTTATCCTCAGGTGTCCCTAATGAAGCGGCCATGTTGTTCAAAAGTATTGGGACACCCAGAATTTTCATCCACAGTTGTCCCTAATGAAGCGGCCATGTTGTTCAAAAGTATTGGGACACTCAGAACTTTCATCCCCAGGTGTTCCTAATGAAGCGGCCATGTTCAAAAGTATTTGGACACCCTGATTTTTCATCCCCAGGTGTCCCTAATGAAGCAGCCATATTGTTCAAAAGTATTGGGACACACAGAATTCTCATTCCCAGATGTCCCTAATGAAGGCCATGTTGTTCAAAAGTATTGGGACATGCAGAATTTTCATCCACAGGTATCCGTAATGAAGCGGCCATGTTGTTCAAAAGTATTGGGACACCCAGAATTTTCATCCCCATGTGTCCCTAATGAAGCTGCCATGTTGTTCAAAAGATATAGACATAGATTTGACAGTCGTCCGCATAGCAGTGGAAGGAAATACTGTCTTTTCTAAGGATGAAACCCAGAGGCAGCAAATACAATGAGAACAGCAATGGCCCCAAAATAGAACCATGTGGAATTCCATACGATAGAGGGGCAGAGCGGGACTCAGAGGAACATAGGCTAACAGAAAAAGTCCTGCCAGCTAAATAGGATCCAAACCACTCTAGAGTGCATCCACTAATGGCCATCTGGTGTTGTAAGCGAGTCAAAAGAATACTGTGGTCTACCGTATCGAAAGCTGTAGTCAAATCCAACAAAACGAGACATGCGTGGTCTCCAGTGTCATTTGCCAGGAGGATGTCATTGAAAACACGTAGCAGGGCTGTTGATAATGGCCAAAACCGATTTACCAATTGTCGGGACAATCTCCTTAAAGAAGTGTGGAGGAATGGACTCTAAAGGGGAGCCCGATGGTTTCATATGGATAACCACTTCTCCAAAAATGTCAAAGAAACCGTCTCAAAGGCATTGAACACTGCTGAACAAGGAACTTGGACAGAGGGGTCAAATGTGGCGTTCGAAACAAGAGCCCTGGCTGTAGCAACGTTGTCAAAGAAAAACTGCAAGAATGTATCGCACATTTCAGGGGACGAGTCCGTGCTAGTCGGTTGACGGGGCTTCAGCACAGAGCCAATTGTTTTAAATAGGGCACTTGGATTTGTGCGATTTGCCTGAATCAGACATGACGAATGGTCTCTCTTGGACCCCTCCTCCTTTATCTGGTAACGTTTCCAGCAGTTTTGATATCAAACCTGCAGCCTGTCTTTTTGCCACCTGCGTTCAGATCTGTGGCATTCTTGTTTAGCTGTGCGAGTGCTCTCATTAAACCATGGCTCCGGTCTAATTTTTTGCCGCATCATTTTTAATGGAGCCACGGAGTCCAAAATATTAAGGCAGGATGAATGGAACCAAGTGCTGAGCTCCTCTGTGTTTGAAGAGGGAACACAAAGCTCATCAAAGGCATCAGAGAACTGACTAGCAGTGAGGTGGTTTAAAACCTGGGCCTTGCGCTCACTAGCATTAGCTCTGACAGTACTGGAAAACATTACATCAAAGAGCACAGTCATATGATCAGAGAGCACATTGTCCAAAACTTTCAAATTTGAGACCGATAGACCATAAGAGAGGACAAGGTCTAAAGTTGTTTGTGAGTGGAGTCAGCCACGCACTGCACCAAATTGAAGTCAATGAGTCTTAAAAAGTCCTTTGCCAGTGGTTTTTCAGGACGGCACACGTGAATGTTAAAGTCCCCCATGAACAGGATACGATCATATCGCAACATGATTTTGGCGAGATTTGAAAAGTCATTCAAATGTATTGTATTTGGGAGGATGGTATATGACAGCGCAGAGCACAGGGACGGCACTGGCAACTTCAAAGAATGTGCCCTCAAAGCTGCTGAACGCTGTGGCGAATATACACCTTTTTACATTTAAATTTGTTTTTAAAAACAGTCGCCGTTCCTCCACCTCGCCCTGAAGTTCTCGGCGCATCCAAGTAAGAGCATGCAGGCGGTAATAGTTCAACCATCGCACTGCACTCGCCGGGGCCAGTCCAAGTCTCCGTCAAGCAGAGGAAATCCAAGTTGTTGGAAAGACATAGCTCCCTCAGGATAAACGATTTCTTCGTCAACGACTGGGCGGTCAACAACGCTATCCTTGTGGGAACAGCAGCAGATGCGCGTGTCACCAACGATTGGCGGGCCCTGGGAAGCTCCTTGAAGTTGCCGATTCACAATGCGTCTGATGGCGCATGGTAGGCGGCGGCGCAGCCAGAATTCCTCGGCACAGCCAACGATGGGTATCAGGCAGCCAGCAGCAGGGTCTCGAGCGAGGCACAGCAGTGGAGTACGTCCATGCGTCCGAGAGCGAGCAGGGGACGAAGCGTGCACCTGCTGCCTTTTTAGCCTCGCTCGCTTGCCACCACTTTTGCCTCGGCGCCGCTTTCGCGGAGGTGGTGCGGTGGGAGATGGAAGAGGTCCGCCCCGATGTCAGCGGGCAACGTGTCTTTCCAGTCATGCTCAAACAGAGCCGAACTTCCAACGCCGCATCGCAAGTCCAATAAAGTTTGGCGATCATACACAAGCAGAGCGTTTGTGAATGAAGCACTAATCAGCCAAAACAGTAAAATGAGCCGAATTGTCAAGAGGGTCGCCAAAGACACAGGCGCACTTTACCACTCGATTTTTTAAAAATTAAAAATCGTGCTTCACTTGCATCTTCGATTGAAACAGTTTAGATTAATAAACTCGGGCCTGTGTGAAACCCGTGTCTAAGCTCTCAAATTTGGGGGGAATTATGTTTCTATCTGCTAAAGGGGCTGAGATATTAATTATTTTGTAGATGGCGAAAATGTCAGGGTTTCAAGGGTGACTCCAAAGACAACCGTAGATTCTGGAGAGATGTCTCACTAGGGGCTTCGGGCTTAAATGGGTTAACTCATATTCCACAAACGCAATATCATTCAGAATGCCCAGTTTCAACTAGTGGGCCTGCAGAGAACATATTTCTTGAAAAAATATGTTTGGGTTGACTTCCTTTTTAATGATGAGATGCCGCCGAGTGGTAATTTCTACTTATGACGCTTTTATGTCATAAGTAGGCATTTATCTTATATTTCCTACCGGGTGGCTTGTGTTATGTTACTAACTGGAGATAGGGTAAGCTGTCATTTTATACATGCATGTTTTATTTATTTATCAGTCTATATGGTAAGTTGAGTGAGTGATTTAAGAAGTGCAGTCCACGTTTGCATATCATGTTTCATGAAATGAAGTGACATGTAGGAAATGGTCGAGCGACTAGATTATTGTTTTTTTCCGTCCAAACAGTTTGAGAAGTTGAGTGATTAAGAAGTGCTGTCCACTTTTACATGTTTCATGAAACAAAGTGATATGTAAGAAGTGGCAAAGCTATTGTTTACACCAGGGGTGCCCACACTTTTTCAGCCTGAGAGCTACTTATGACATGACAGAGTCAAAATGATCCACCACCCACTAAAAATGCAAAACACATTATTTATAAATACTGTAGATTGAGAACTATTTTTATTTGTACCGAATATGCTGGTGTACCTTGCATGACTGCATCAACCATATATAGCGCAATACAACAACAAAAATGTTTTGTAATTACTAGGGATGGGAATTTCGACTAATTTGCCTGCCGACTAGTCTCAAATTTTATTTGCGACGAGTCGACTATTCTATAAGCAAGAAAAATTGAAATTTAATACATATTGAATTCAAACTTTAAAATGCAAAGGTTTTTTCGTATTTACAGGATGGGCTATTTTAGCCCAAACTTAAGGACAGTTTGTTAATTTAAATTCTATTGATGTAACAACAACTGACTGAATTAAAGTGAACAATTGAAAGAAAAATACATTTCTGATACATTTGCCAATCCAATGCATGGCATTTATAATGAATAATGTAATGAGTAATGGTACTGACTCCCAGTCCTGTAGGGTCTCATTCGCCATGTTACACTCCCAGTCCTGTAGGGTCTCATTCGCCATGTTAGGTGCATTATCATGCACACAGGCGACAACTTCTAGTGTCAGCACCCATCACACTCCGCAGTAGAGCAGCCACGTTTTCAGCTTTGTGTCTTTCCTCCAAAGCGCATGAAGCACACAGCCGCAGAGATGTCCTTCGTCCACATAATGACACGTTACAGTCATTTAAGATTCAGTGGCTATGGACCGTCTGTAGTTATGGCCACATAGTTGACCCGCTCAAACGCTCGTAGCATCTCCTCTTTTATTTGGTTATGGTTACTCTCGAGTTGGGGCGTGATTTTTTTGCGACTTAGCACCGTGTACTCAGGCTCGATATACAGCATGAATTTTTCGAACCCTTTGCCCTCAACAAAAGAAAGCGGCAGCATATTGTGTCATTTTACAAATTAGTTGGGTAATCTTTGCTGTGCGGTGAGCATGACTGCGCCAGTCCGGCTGGAACAAACGCTCTCATGCTCGTCTGCCTGGCCCCCGCCGCCATCGACCTGCAGGTTCACATCGGGTGTTACTTTGAATGTGGTTTCTCATGGTCTTAAGCGAGTTTATGCTTACGAAGCCTACAGCCGACCTTGTTGTCATCTGCTGCATCAAAATACTGCCAAACGGTGCCATTGTTTTTCGTGGTATCCTCGACACCTTTTTTTTTACTTTTCTAAATATTCTTCCCCAAACTTAGGCTAGGCAAATGCGACCCAGATCGGATTTTTTTGCCCATATGATTTTTTTATGACCGTCCGAACGGCTCAATTCCGATTTTTTCAAATGCGACCTGGGTCGCTTTCGTATGTGGTCCTAGATCGGATACGTATCCGATCTTTTTCCATGCGTTCGCGGTCCGAACTGCCAGGTCGCATCCATCCGACATTGACAGTGCTGCACGCAGGCGGACGGAGACTGCTGGCAGCGAGGGGATCGAATCTGCAAAGTTGTTTTGAGTAACACTATTGACTTTATATTTTACTTTAATTTATTCCTACTTGAAACATGAAGCATAAAGTGGACATTTATGGCGATTGTAGTAATTCAGCCACGGCTCAGATCGATTCATTTTTCTACGCACGGTTGTGACGTGACATCATCGTTAGTGATGTCTCCATGAAATCAGATTCAGATTCAAATTTATTGTCATTACAACAAGTGCAACGAAAGGTAAAGAGCAGGCCCTTTCAGTGCAAAGACTAAAAACATATACACATCTGCATACCTACACAAACATATACACACACATATGCATGTAAATATACACATACATACATGTACCATGTATACATGTACACCCACACATAAATAAATAAAATAATCAAGTTTTCACTGTTAAAAATAAAAAAAGGACATTGCAGAACACAGATTGAGCAGATATTAAGTTCAACTGAGTTGAATATTGCATGTTGTGAGGTTACTGCGAGATATATACACCGACTGCTGCGTCCGACGCTGGGGCTGTGCTCCCAGGGGCTCCCCCGGATTCCCCGCCACCCACTGCGACGACCTCGGCCGGGAACCCCATGTTGGGCGGATCCGCTGGTGACCCGGCCGTCCACTCACGCGTCGGGCTGCTCCAGGACGCGGTGTCCCGGTACACGAGTGGTCGACATCACCAGCATCATCGGCGACACTCACCGGTGTCATCCACCGTCATCACTCGGCCTTGCCGGAGCCATCCTGGACAGTGGGGTCGTGAATCTCCCGCCGGCAGTGAGTCCCTTGGCGTTCCCTCCTCACGTCACCCACCGACCACCGTTATAATTGGCGACAGCACCATTAGACATACTCACTATCCCGGCTCCGTCACCCGCTGTTTTCCCGGAGCGAAAGTCATGGACGTAGTTAACATCCTGCCGGGTGTTCTTGACTCTCTGCCATCATCCATAACCCGGCTCATTGTTCACGTAGGGACAAACGAGACAATACGCCGACAGTCTGAGCAGACGAAGAGAGACTTTCACGCCCTCTTTGCCTTGTTAAGAACCTGCGGTCTGGGTGAGTGGCATTTTGCCGGCATTGTCTCGCGGAGTCGAGCGCTTCAGCCGCCTTTTAAGCTTGAACACGTGGCTCCTACGCACTTGTGGCCACCTTGACTTTGCTTTTATTGACAATTTTAATCTATTCTGGAGTCGCCCGTCTTTTTACCAGCCGGATGGTGTTCATCCGAACTCTCTTGGTAGCAAGATTTTAGCCGCTAACATCCACCATGTCGTAACCAATTCCACTCCCAGCTGACTCTTGTTTACCAATCATATTTCTTCTTCTACTCATAAACGCTGCAATGACAATGTCACTACCATCACCTACAGGCCAATACCAGCTGCTCACAGTACCACCACCCTCACTAGCTCCCCCTGCAGGCCCTCATTATCATTACCACTATCGGACAACTTTCCCATTGAAACCATCACCGGCAGACGCTTCCCTTGCACACACAAACAACGTGGTTTTAACAGTGGTAATCTAGTATATGTTAATACTGCTCATTCATACCACCATGAGCGCACGTCCAGCACAATAATTAATCTGGCCGTGCTGAACAGGATAACAGGATATTAATAACTGGCGATTTTAATTTACACATGGACAACATCTCGGACCCACTATCCAGAGATTTTTTAAACCTTTTAAACTGCTTGGATTTTAAACAGCACGTTTTGCAGCCAACTCACAACAGAGGACACACCCTGGATTTGGTTATAACCTATGGCTTGTCTGCTGGTGTGTCCTCTGTTGTTGACTTGGCAGTGTCAGACCACTACTGTGTCTATTTTAACATCGCCAGTTTTAACCATCTACAGTCCCGGTAAGAACAGTGAAGAAACGCTACCTATCTTCTGAGGTGGCTGCAAATTCTATCGAGATCTTAAAAAGCACTCCTGCTAACATTTAACCTGCACCCTGTGATCTTATTGTTGACAATTTTAACCTACATCTTAAATCATCATTAGATTCAGTAGCTCCACTTTTAATTAAAACAACAAAAAAAAAGACTGTACCCCCGTGGAGAAACAATGCTATCAAAATATCAAAGAGAAAATGCAGGTGTGCAGAGAGGAGGTGGAGAAAAAGTAAATTTACAGTACACTATGAAATTTTATGCGAACAACTGAAATCCGACAATAAAACAGTAAAACTGGCAAGATCTTCCTATTTCTCAAACCTCATTACAGTCAATAAAAACAACCCCAGAGTTCTCTTTTCCACCTTTGAACTTTTAACTAGTTCTGATTTTAATAAGTCCCCACAGAGACCAACAGACGCTCTCTGTGAGGACTTTGCAGACCACTTCAGAAGTAAAATCGATGACATAAGATCCAGTCTTTTAGCCCGTCAAAACACAAGTTTTAATAAACCCGGACAATCATATTTACATGAGGAAACACTGGAAAGTTTTGTCCTGGTTGATGCAAGGACACTTGTTCGAGTTTTCTCCCAGGTAAACCCAACAACCTGCCTTTTGGATCCAATTCCCACATTTCTTTTTAAGACAGTTTATGGATTTTTTGAGGAACAAATCTTAAATATAGTCAATTGCTCTCTTCAGACAGGCGTCTTTCCCGCTGCCTTTAAAACGGCGGTGGTGAAGCCACTTCTGAAGAAGACCAATTCTGACCCGAGCGTTTTTAATAATTACAGACCTGTATCCAACTTACCGTTTTTAAGTAAGATTTTAGAAAAACTGGTTTTCATGCAGTTGAATCATTTTTTAAATACAAATAATATTTTGGAGAAATATCAATCTGGTTTTAGGATGAACCACAGTACGGAGACTGCTCTTTTAAGGATTTTAAACGATATTAGGTGCACTGCAGACGTGAGAAAACTCACAGTCTTGGTGCTACTGGATCTAAGCGCTGCTTTTGATACAGTAGATCACCAAATTTTATTAAATAGACTTAAAAATCTAGTGGGCATCTCTGGTACTGTTTTTGACTGGTTTTATTCCTATCTCACAGACCGATATTTCTTTGTAAGTATGGATACTTGTTCCTCCAAAACCCATGAAATTAAATGTGGGGTTCTTCAAGGTTCGATTTTAGGCCCCCTACTTTTTAATCTTTATATGCTTCCCCTTGGGGATGTCATCAGGGGACACGGCATCAGCTTTCACAGCTATGCTGATGACACGCAGCTGTATATTGCCGTGTCTCCTGATGACACAGGACCCATTGATACCCTTTTAAATTGCATTTTAGATATCAAGTCATGGATGGCAGATAATTTCCTACAGCTCAATCAGGACAAAACTGAGGTTTTAGTTATCGGTCCCGAAGGTCAGAGAGAGAAGCTTTTACCAAAACTACACATTTTTAATCCCTCATATTGTGTGAAGAACCTTGGCGTCATTTTTGACTCTGAGCTCAGTTTTATTCCTCATATTAAAAATGTAACCAAGAGTGGTTTTTATCACCTTAAGAATATCGCCAGAGTCCGCCCGTTTCTCTCTCAGGCTAACACGGAAGTGCTGATGCATGCTTTTATTTCCTGTCGTTTAGATTACTGTAATGCCCTGCTCGCTGGCCTCCCGAAAAAGAGCATTTCACCACTGCAACTACTGCAGAATTCAGCCGCTCGGGTGCTGACGAGAACCAGAGGGCGGGAGCCCATTACGCCAGTTTTGAAATTGCTGCATTGGCTCCCTGTGTGTTTCAGGATCTATTTTAAAGTACTTTTATTAGTTTATAAATGTGTTAATGGTCTTGGGCCATCTTATTTATCTGATTTGCTTTTATCATACCAGCCCTCGCGGATCCTGAGGTCCTCTGGCGCCGTGGCCGTGGACTGTCATTCCCCTCGGCGCGGAGAGCTCCCCTTGGGTACCCTTTCCTCATATGGTTTCTCTGTGCCTTGTCATGTCTTTTTAACACATTTTATCAGGTTGTGCACTTTGTGTGGGTGTGTGTGAATGATTGCTGATGTACTAATGGATATCTGTCTTGGGTTTGTTGGGAGGGAGGGCATGAATGGATTTAAAAAAAATATATATATTTTATTTTTTTTCTAATTATCTATGTTTTGCTTTGAATGTTTTAAAGCACTTTGAGTTGCATTTTTATGTATGAAAAGTGCTATATAAATAAAATGTGATTGATTGATTGATGTGATATGCATATTGAAAACTGGAGCTTGTTGCATTAGCATATTTCACGTGTTACACAGAGTGATTGTTTAGGGCTCTTAACGCAGTTGGAAAAAAGCTGTTAAAAATGTTAAAGCGTCGCCTCGTGATTTTCCCCAAATACTGTATTTATTTCTACCTCCTTTCTAATCACTTGACTGTATAAATGCAGAGACACGCTGGACCACATTTACTTCCGCAAACACAACGTCGGGACTCGGGAGTGACGTCGTTCGTCTCTTCTTCTGCACATGCGTGCGCGTTACTTTGGCGACGCACGTGTTTATACAGCAGACAAGACCCAGGTCGCATTTATAATGTAATATGAACGCTTCGGCAAAAATTTTATTTATTTATTTATTTATTTTTTTATTTTTTATTTTTAATCCGAATTGAGCATTAAGACCTGCGGTGTGAACCTAGCCTTAGTGTCCACGCCCCCTACTATGTGTGCGTGTGGGCAGGGGGGAGGGGAGCAATTCTCTCTCTAAGCTAAGCTTGTTTAGAGAGGCCAAGGCAGAGGCATGAGGAACAAGATACGTGATACTTGCAGCGAATGCAGCGTTTAACTGACTATTAAAATACTAAACGTTTAATAAATCGTAGACGGTTAAACAGTTAAACGACTAGTCGCGCATATCCCTAGTTATTACCTTACTCTGATGACTTGCACTGAATGGAATCAGCCAGGGACGCATAGTCCGGACAGTAGCAAGCAGATTTGCAACAACAACAATCCGCCATTTGCTCCATTCGGTGCGTATAAAACAAGTCAATTTTTTTTTAAGATAAGATAGAATAAGAAGGCCTTTATTGATCCCACAGTGGGGACATTTTCAGTGTTTCAGCAGCAAAGATATAGGTCACACAGAGACAGCGGCATAATGTAGCCATTGATGTATAACATTAACGGCAAACATTCAGAATCAAACCTATGTAAATATACGTAGTAACCATGTGTATATACACATGTATATACACACCAACATACATCTACATATAAAGTATGAAGAAACACTCATTTGAGCCTGTACATAGTACAGAGGAAAAATACTCTAAGTAAGTGACAGTGCTGCAGTGCTGCAGTGAAATATAAGGAACAGCGTTTGATAAAAATAAAACTAGCCTAACAGTAGTGGGGAATGTTGGGTATTGCACGATATGAGCTCAGGTGCAGGACTTCACAATTGCACTAATGTCCGCCGGTTGTAGAGACTACACAATGTTCTTGGTAAAGAGTCTGACAGCAGCAGGCAAGAAGGAGCGGCGGAATCTCTCCTTTGGACAACGAGGGTGTAACAGTCTGTCACTGAAGGAGCTGTGGAGTGCTGTTAGGGTGCCCTGGAGGGGGTGGCCCGGGTTGTCCAGCATTAATGACAGCTTGGCCATCATCCTCCTGTCCCCCACTGAGTCCACAGAGTCCAGGGAGCAGCCCAGGACAGAGCCGGCCCTCCTGACCAGTTTGTCCAGCCGCTTCTTGTCCCGGGCCGAGACGCCGCCTGCCCAGGTGACCACTCCCTGGAAAATGACCGATGCAACCACGAGTCATAAAAGTTCCTGAGGAGTATCCCCTGAACCCCAAAAGACCTCAGTCTCCTAAGTAGGAAGAGTCTGCTCTGACCCTTCCTATAGACCCTGTGTTGTCGCTCCAGTCCAGTTTATTGCTCAGATGAACACCAACATACTTGTAAGTTGAGACTCTCTCAACATCTGTTCCCCGGATATTCACTTGTGCAGGTGCAGATTGATGGCGCCTACAGAAATCCACCACCATCTCTTTGGATTTCCCCGCAGTGATCAGGAGGCGGTTCTGCTGGCACGAGTCCACAAAACCCTGAGTAAGTTCTCTGTACTCCCGATCATCTCCGCCTGTGATGAGGCCGACAATCGCAGAGTCATCAGAGAACTTCTGCATTTGACAGGTAGGGGTGCTATAGTTGAAGTCCGAGGTGTAGAGGGTGAACAGGAAGGGAGCCAAGACAGTTCCCTGCGGGGCCCCCGTGCTGCGGAGGAGCACGTCAGACATAGTCCTGTGTCCTCACATACTGTGGCCGGTTTGTGAGGTAACCCTGGATCCATGTGGTGAGGTGGTGGGCCACTCCTGCCCGCTCCAGCTTGTCTCCCAATAGGGTGGGCTGGATGGAGTTGAAAGCACTGGAGAAATCAAAGCATGCACACTATGCTAATGCTATCAATAATAACAATAGAATCACAAATCATATAGCAATCGCAATTTTTATGAAAAAAAATCACAATTAGATTTTCCATAATTGTTCAGCCCTGTATGAGATGGTTGCTTCTTCACTTAATATGTAATTATATTGTGGTTGCAGGGCTTTTAGATCCTGCTGATTTCTTTCTCCTGCCCACTCTGCAGTTTGCTTCCAAGAAGGCTGGTGGTAGCAGCAAGAATCATGGAGGAAAGAGCCCTGGCAAAAGATACGGCCTCAAGAAGCAAGATGGTAAGACAGTACAACAATATTTTGTAATATTTAATATAATATACGCCTTAGTCTAGGGCAGGGGTGTGAAACTCCTTTTCAATGAGGGCCTGAATGGTTGCCCTCAAGTGCCAGATGCAACACTAAGACACTGTAAATGTAACTGTAAAATAAACGTAACTACTACTTAATGTTGAATAACAATGTATACAGTAACTCACGTTACATATACTCGCTGTTCTTTTTTTTTTTTTCATTTTTAAAAATGTTTTTACATGAATGGGGTTTCCGCGTTACAGACATCCCATTGACATGAAAATTTAACAAAAATTAAAAAAATGGATTTTCACAGGACAGTGACGATATATAACATATGCCTTTGCATAGATGATGATGTTGATATTATTGTAACATAAGTCCTTTCGATTTGTTTTGTTAAGCACCTCCATCAATCAATGATCAAACTGTGAAAGTGAATGAAGAAAAATATCATCAACATATCATTATTTAGGGGTCGAATGGTTTATAAAATCCACGGTTCTGTTGGGTTCTTGGTTTTCTGCTCACAGTTTTCGGTTTGGTTTGCAGTGAATTGAATTTCTTCACTTTGACGTTCAGAGCACTGGGCAGAAATCACATCGTGTCAACGAATGCCCGCCGCGGGCTTTCGCGATCCTTGTGTTTTAATCAAACAGTCGGTTTCCCCTGGTCCGCACGAGTTTTAAGTCTGCTGCTAGGCGCCGGCCGAAGCTGTGACTCTCCCCGGCGGGCCGCAGCCCCCCCAGACACCCAATCCGTCCGCATACGGGTACGCTCCGGGGCAGCGGTGGGTGCGCGTCGCGGGCAGAAAGACCAGCTTCCGGGGGCGAACACGGTCGCCCGCTCTCGTCTGGCCCCCCACCCGTGCCATCGTGGGGCGCGTGCGCGGTCGTGCCGTCGGCCTCTCGGCTCCGGTGTGGGCAAAAGCGAGTGGCCGGCCAAGCTCTCTCTCCGGTATTGATCTTTCCGCAGGTTCACCTACGGAAACCTTGTTACGACTTTTACTTCCTCTAGATCAAGTCAAGTTTGATCGTCTTCTCGGCGCGCCACAGGCGCCGTGGCCAGCCCCGACGGGGCCCATCCGAGGACCTCACTAAACCATCCAATCGGTAGTAGCGACGGGCGGTGTGTACAAAGGGCAGGGACTTAATTAATGCGGGCTTATGACCCGCGCTTAAGGGGAATTCCTCGTTGGTGGGAAATAATTGCAGTCCCCAGTTCCTATCATGAGCGGGGTTCAGAGAAGGCACACGCTGGTCCGCTCAGTGTGGCGCGCTTGCAGCCCCAGACATCTAAGGGCATCACAGACCGGTTATTGCTTAATCTCGCGTGGCTGAGCGCCACTTGTCCCTCTAAGAAGGTGAACGCTGACCGCTCGGGGCCGCATAACTAGTTAGCATGCCGGAGTCTCGTTCGTTATCGGAATTAACCAGACAGATCGCTCCACCAACTAAGAACGGCCATGCACCACCACCCACGGAATCAAGAAAGAGCTGTCAATCCTGTCCGCGTCCGGGCTGGCTGAGGTTTCCCGTGTTGAGTCAAATTAAGCCGCTGGCTCCACTCCTGGTGGTGCCCTTGCGTCATTTCCTTTAAAGGGACACTGGGATGAGCTTACCATTTGCACTTATATAATAGGTTTGTATATAAAAATGACATCAGCACCACAAAAGACTCTGTAGTGATTTAAGGTTTTTTTTTTGTGATTAGATTTCCAACAAATTTCCCCGCCCCTTTTTTGGGCGTAGCTTATGTTATATTGTCTCAGCGGTCTACGTCACGCGAGGAAGGCATGCGTGGTAATATTGCTCGCTTTGACAGTTCTGTTGTCTAAAACGGCGACCGATCGCCACCAAAATGCAAATGCACATTACTACTCTGGTCCACTTTAACCTGTGAAAGTATAAAAGTGTTCTTCGCAATAATCCACAAAATCAAAAATACTCCACTTTCACAAGCTGAAGCGGACGAGCATGAATGCGCACACGAACCCCGACTGGTTATATTTCGGACATTTTGCTACGCTAAACTCGTTTCAATTCTCAGGAGGGAGACTGCGGCTTGCAGCAGCTGCAGCAAGCAGATTGGAGCTTTACGCCCCCCTCTTCCCTCCCCGGCTAAAGGTAGGATTGGGACGGCTAATCGCAACAACTAGCTTCAGGCTAATAGCAACAACTAGCTTCAGGCCGTTAAAACAACAACATTAACTCCTTACTGTCCGCCTAGCGTGTGGAGGTGAAGATGAGCCTGTGTCTTCATGTCGCACTCCCAAGCAGTGTCCCTGCTTGCTCGCTTGCAGCCGCCACCTTCTGCCTGAGTGAAGCGGCGTGAGAGTGACGAAAACCCTTGTCGAATAGCAAACAAAAGGTTCCAGCGAGGCTGAGTGCACAGCAGAGTGTGGTCGCATTGGAACATGCCATTTCGGCTGTTAACTTCCAAATTGGACAGCGCGTTGGAAGTCGAAAAACTGGGGACATTCTGCATCCAAATTAAATGTGCACGTCTACTCATTCCCACTTCAGTCCCTGGAAATATGTGTTTAATGCCTCGCCCGTCCTAACCGTGATCAGCAAGGAAGCAGTTTTTTTTTTTTTAAAGCAAAGAAGCAGTGTTTTTTTTTTTTTTTTTTTTTTTTGTGCGCTCGTCCCAGCCTAAATCTATGTAGCTCTGCTGACTTCCACATTTCCTCATTCTCATATAAATCACCCACGGAGAGGTTAATCCTTTTGATAAGTGGGCATTAGTAGGGATGTCCACATACATTTTGGTGCCAACTGATCGCCGTTTTTGGACGTTATAAGCAATAAAAGTACAATGATTTCCAATGGAGGGTTTCGAATCGGTTCCTCACGTGACTCCGGCCGAGCAAGGATAGAACGGTGGGGGCGCGGCCATTGTCCTGAATAACAAGGGGCGTTATTCATGGAGTTACTTATTTCCTAATTTCTCCAAAATGAATGGATAAAATAGAAAATGGCAACTCTTTTCATTTTCCTGATCAAAAAATATATAAAATGAACTTGTTAGTGAAAACATGGCCATGACCATACTCCCCCCGGAAACCAACGGTTTCAGTTCAGGAGGGAAAACCCACAAAATAGAACCGGGGTTGTGAAATAATGTTGATTTTGTACTGAGTCTACACCAGTCCGGCCTAAGTCTTCGGTCAGACAGACTGCAGCGAATCCAGTGGTTTCGTTTGAGCTTCTTTAATAAATTCCACAATGACGGCAGAACACAATTTAGTGAGTTGATGACATTGAATGATGCTGATGTATGGAGTTTGATATGTGTATGTATGTCAGTGGTTTTCTATGAGGAACAAATAAATAAACATTATTAGGATGAGCAACACTGAACAAAACCAAAATAATAATGTCAATGTTCTCAGTGAATAAAGAACTATAAACAATCTATTAGCAGCAGCATAAATATCTTCACAATTATAGCTGTGTACTAAATGAGGCAGATTTATAATCATTTCTCAAATTAACTATCGCCATCGAAGTAACTATTTACAAATGACAAGTCACATGCGGAACTATCAGGATCATTTATATTGAGTTGTTTTACTTACTATGTGAATAACGCACAACACGAGATGGTGAAGTCTGAGTAATGGTGTCTCAATACTGCCGCTTTCCTGACGAACTGAACAACTGAACCAGAGTGTGCATGTCTTTTGGGCGGCAGTAGTGACGTAAATGATGTCTGTTAAAGGCGCAGCAGGGAAATTTGCACAGCCGCCCCCAAATTCCATCAGTGAATTTGTAATAACTCACAAATAACCCTGCTTTGTAGCTCTCAATCCCTTGGCATCTCCAGCAGTGGGATGAGCTAGGCTACCGGTCGGGTGTAGGTAGTCCCTTTAATGTCCACTTCAGCAGTGCGGATCCTGCTGTCGTTGCTGGGGATCACTTTAGAGACTCGTCCTATTGGCCGTTGTGCCTTGGGCAGTTGTGGATCAATTACCATGACCACTTGGTCTGTGGTGAGATCCGGAGTGGGAGTACGCCATTTTCTTCTTGGCTGAAGATGAAGGAGTTTCAGGTGAACTGAATCCAAAAGTGATCTGCTAGGACCTGGCTGTGTTTGCAAAGGTGGCGTCCAATCAGGTCACTGCTGGCATAAACAGCTTGTTGGCAAGGATGCATCTTGCCACCCCATCAGCAAGAGATTAAGTGTTATGGGATCATGGTCTGCAATGTCGGAAGTAGCATAGTCATGGGGTTTTGAGTTTAGAATGCCCTCTACCTCAATCAGTAAAGTGAGCAGTACTTCTTCAGGAAGAACTCTTTCTTTAAGAACAACTTGCAGGGCAGCCTTAACGGACTTTATCTCTCGCTCCCAAATCCCGCCAAAATGAGGGGCAAGAGGCAGATTGAATTTAAATGTGATGCTCTGTTCAGCTAACTGCGCTCTCAGAGCTGGCTCCAGCTCCTCAAAGAATCTCTGCAGTTCCCTGTCTGCACCCCGGACGTTAGTAGCACTGTCACAGAGGATCTCATATGGCTTGCCTCTTCTAGCCACAAAACAAAGGACAAGGAGGAAGGAGTCTGTTTCCATGCTGCACAGAAGATCAAGATGCACAGATCTTGTAGTAAGACATTTAAAAATACTTCCCCATCTCTTCTCCTGTCTGCGACCTATTACATAAGGTCTGAAGCAGTCGATACCAGTTGACCAATAGGGAGGCTTCTGAAGACGGAGGCGTGAAGCGGGGAGGTCTGCCATACGTGGTACTGTGGGTTTGTTGTGCCATCTCTGGCACTCTGTGCAGCTGCGTTGATGTTTTTTCATAGCTTGCCGACCACGAAGAATCCAGTATGTCCGTCTCAACTCAGCGAACACACAATCAGGACCCGGTGGTCAAAATCTTGAATTATCAGCCGAGTGGCAGGGTGGTCGGGTGCCAGGACAATAGGATGAATAACGTCCTGTAGCCCCTCTGCCTTCCTTAGCCGACCACCAACGCGGATCAGGCCCACAGTACCGTCGTACTCTGGACAGAGGGAAAGCAGACGACTGTTAGCACTGAGTGGCTTACTTACCCGCAGAGCAGCTATCTCTTCCTGTGCCCGCTTGAGAACGGTGACTTCTGTCTCAATGCGATTGGTGGCAGTCATCAGAGGAACAGCCACCCCGTGCAGGGAAAGGAACATGGGTTGGATCAGCTCAGACCAGGATTTACACTGAGCGGGGGTCAGGATCTACAGATGTGGCAGTCCCTATACTACCACAGGTGACACAGGTGTCTTCTGATTGATTTGAGGTAGTTGCAGGCATTGTTGGCCATTCACTCGGTGGCAAATTGAGGAAACTACGCCCACATGTCCAGCGGCTAGGTTTTGCTCGGTCACCGAGGCGTTTGCCACGGGTGATATCGTCAGCGGGGTTTTCATCGGATGGCACATATCTCCAGGCGTCTGCTCCTATTAGCTCCTGCATCTCAGTGATGCGGGTTCCCACAAATACCTTGTACTGATGGGACTCTGACTGGATTCAGTGGAGGACAGTAGTTGAATCAGTCCACAGTGTTGTACCCTTTATGGGTAGTTTCAGCTGTTTGTAAGACATTGGCTAGCTGTGCGCTAGAGAGAGCAGCACACAGCTCCAGGCGGGGATTGGACAGCTGTTTTTTTGGTGCTACTCGTGACCTGGTTAGCACATAGGATACCTGTACTACGCTGGTGGTGTTATGCTCTGCCGTTAGGTCAGCAACGGCACCGTAGGCTCTCTCTGAGGAAACAGTGAAGATGTGCAGCTCAATAGGATTACTGGCTGGGAGATCTGAGATGTAGCATCTGGGAATGGTTACTAGCTGTAAGTGTGCCAGTTCGCTCTCCCTGTCTCTCCACAAGAAACGCAGAAGCGGCTGGTCTTGAGGAAGAGGCGCACCTGATGGAACATGTCGCTTATATCTCCACTGATGGCGACGGCATATTCCCGAAATCGCAGGAGCACAGCGAGTAGCGAGGAGCTTAAAGTAGGGCCAGAAACCATGACTCCTCTGACCGGTTGACCTCTTCTGGACTGATTTTCACCATATAACCTGCCTTCATCAGTTTGTGCATTTCTGTAGTGTAAACTGACATCTGTTCCGGGTTGTGTGAGAGACAGCGCTCAGTTGCTCTGAGTAGAGGCATAACTGCATTGGGGGAAACATGTAGGAGTGGTGAATTCATCCTGCGCAGAAGTGGAACAGCATGACGATTAGATGATGTGTCCTCTTTGACTTCCTGCACTGCACCTGACACAATTAGTTTCAGCATCTCTGCTTGGTAGGCTTCTCTCTGCTCAGGGTTCTTAAGGAGACGTCTCTCAGTGCTGCGCAGTAGGGCCATAACTGATTGTTTAGGTGCCTGCAATAGTGGCATTGCTGCATGGCGTAACAAAGCGGTAGCATATCTAAGGATGCCATCCACCTCTGTACATCTTTGTTTCAAGCAGGACTATGGCTTACTGCTCTTGCTTAGACCGTGTCGCCTCCTTCTCAGGTCTGTAGGGGACAGTATCCACTTGCCAGAGTCTCTCCACGTGCCTGTAGAGATCATCCATGGGTGGTAGAAATGAGGTAAACAGGCATTGGGCTGTATAGGATGGCCGCCCCATGGGCTGGCAAGGGCCCTACAGGGTCCACCCCAGCCTGGTGTGGACAGCTGCCGGACTACCATGAGGACCAAGTCTGACAGGCTCAGTGGGTGTTATGAGGTGAGGCTGGTCCGAACCTATCGGAAGCAAAGGCTTTAAACTTCCCCTGTAGGTGCGTAACATGGATAGCTATGCTGGGTTAGGTTAAGTCTTCTTGCTGTAAAGGCACCAGTGAGCTTAAACATGACCCTAGGGGTGTTGGGAGAGGAGACCCAGAATGATACTGTATGGCCATGCAGTACTTGGATGTCCTGGCGGACTGTGCGCAAGGGAAGGTCTTCAGGGGTGCCTTCCATGGCTAGGGATTAGCGGCAGTAGGTAGCAGCATAGTCTTCTCTGACCCGTTGTCCAGTATTGCAAAGGTGTCTAATGTCTGACTACCAAAGTGTACATGTGAACGCATTATCTTCAGCATGCCTGGTTCCTGAGCTCTTAGGTTAACATCGTGGGGACCAAGAAGGTGCTTCCCTTGACAAAGGCTACAGGGTTTCTTGAGATTGCACTGGGTAGCTAAGTGTTGACAAGCACAGCGCCAGCACCGCTTGTTCACCTGAATCCATACTAATGCATAATTAGAATGAGCAACACTGAACAACACATAATGTCAAATGTTCTCAGTGAATAAAGAACTATAACCAGTCTACAACCTAAATATCTTCACAATTATAGCTGTGTACTAAATGAGTCAGATTGTCTTTTCTCAAATGTAGCTATTAAGCTTAAGGTCCATAAGGGTGTGCCAAACTCCACCGAATGAATCCAAGCTGCAGCTTCATGAATAATGGCGACAGAAGAAGGAAAACACCGCCATCGAAGTAACTATTTACAAATGACAAGTCACACGTGGAATTATCAGGAACATTTATATTGAGTGTTGAGCCAACACAAGATGGCAAAGTCTGAGTAATGGCGTCTCACTACTGCTGCTTCCCTGACGAACTGAACAACTGAACCAGAGTGCGCATGTCTTTTGGGGGGAAGTGATGTAGATGATGTCTCTGAAAGGCGCAGCAGGGAAATTTGCTCAGGGTTCCTATTCCATAATTTCTAGCTGTGGTATGTGGGCGGTGCGGGCCTGCTTTGAACACTCTAATTTTTTCAAAGTAAACGCTTTGGGCCTCAGGCCCAGAGTATTCATTAGATTTACTTCAAACTTTGGATATACCATCTTAAGACCTTGGGCAAAAACTGCGAAAAAATTTTTGGGATTTTCGAAATACTATATGACGGGAGTGGGGCATCAAATTTGGCGTGATTTCTTTCCTTTGCCATACAGGAGGAAATCTCCCCTGCACATGCTCCAAAAAATCCCAAACTTCACCTGTACGTAAATAGTCATGACCTGAAGACATCTATACGACAATATTCCATTATACATATATTGCCACCTAGTGGCGACCAAAGTTGTCAATCTTTACATTTCTATTTACTACACAGAGCCGGCTGAACGAATCTGACTGAAAATTTGTCAGAAAAGCCTCAACACGTTGATCTTTCTTTACGCGGAATATTGTGACTTTTCGACGAAGGGCCTGGCCATGACAATGCCGCAAAGTCTGATTATTCAACGTGACAATAAATGCAGTTTTAACTTGACTCAGATCATCCAATCGTCTCAAAATTGTTCATATTTGATGACAGCCGAGGGCTGAAGACATCTAATGAACTTATTTTTCATCCTAGCGGTAGCGCCACCTAGTGGCTGAAGGAAATACATGTTTTTTTCTTTGATGTTTTTATCCTAGCAGATTAACCAGGTCCAACTCATCTTTGCTCGGAAGAGTGTTTCGAACTTCCTAATATTGAAATACGAAAGTCGTGTTTTTCTTAAAAAGCTTTTGCCATGGCAACAGGCAGTTCGCCCCAAAAAACAACGCTCATTTTGAGGGTCTGACCATGCACGAAATGTCACAAAACTTTGCACATATATCAGGCCTGGCGAAATCATCAATATTTTTTTCATTTTTTTGTGCAATTTGTAAGAAAATGGCTCGCTAGCGCCCCCTACACTTTTTTTTAAAAAATCAGCCCCGGTCGTGTGTTCCACCGATATCTACAAAACTTTGGTGATATATGTATCAGGTCAAGACCTCCAAAAAAGTATCTTAGAGCCATGTGCTAAACCTAACAGGAAGTCCGCCATTTTGAATTGACTTTACAATTCGGCATCACATTGACTTTAAAAGCAGCTGTAATGTGATCCACATGATACTATCTTGTCAAAATTTCACACATTTGATGAGAGTTTACACCTGAAGACATCTACGAACTACCTTTTCATTGTAGTGGGAGCGCCACCTGCTGGCTAAATGAAGTACATGATTTAATCTTTCATGTTTCTCTCCTGGCAGGTTAGCCAGATCTCCCTCATATTTGCTCGGAAGATTGTTTAAGCCTTCATGATGTTAAAACACGAAGTATGAGATTTTCGCAAAAAGCTGTTGTCATGGTAACGCCCAATTTGCCAAAAACAAAATGCTGATTTTGAGAATGTAAACATGCACGAAAACTCATGAAACTTTGCACACATAGAAGGCTTGGTAAATTAATCAATAATTATTCAATAGTTATTCAATTGTGCAATCTTAAAAAGATGGCTCGCTACCGCCCCCTAGAAAATTTATAAATAGTGGCCCCGGTTGCACGCTTCACCTACATCTACGAAAATTGTATAATGTATAAAACAGAAAGAGAACTACAAAAAGCCTCTTGGTGCCATAGGCTAAACCTAAGAGGAAGTCCGCCATTTTGAATTTACTTTAAAGTTTGGACTCACCTTGACTACAAAAGCTGCTGTAACTTAATTCACATTATAATTTTGATTATTCAATTCTGATGTGCGAACATCCCGACGTGCCGATACCCCAACGTTGCCAGGGCTGTGAGGGCACTTTATAGCTGCTTGCAGCTCTAGTTATTATTTTTCTTCTACGCGTTCGATCGCTTTTTTGACCCCCTAAACATGCATGAAAACTCACCAAACTTTGCATTCTCATGGGGCCTGGCGAAAAATGATATATTTTAAAGTCACCAGAAACGACGCAAACGAAATGGCTCTGTAGCGCCACCTAGAGTAGGAAAAAAATAATTGAATTCCAGCCCGTTTGACCTAGGATACGAAAATTGGCAGGCATGTGAAGGCCCCCAACACATACAAAAAAGTCCATTACAGCCAGACTGTAAAGTGTTCATGAAGTGAGCTATGAATTTTTGAATGTCCAATTTTGGACCATTTTTGGACATTTACAGGATGCATACTTTTGCACTCATGTCCTAAAGGATTAATCTGATTGACTTCAAACTTCAGATTTATCATCTTAAAACATGGGGCAACAACTGGGAACATTTTCTTGAGTTTCAATAAAGTATATGACGGGGGCGGGGCATCAAATTTTGTGTAATTTTATTCCTTCACCATACAGGAGAAGAACCTTAATAACTCCCCTGCACATGCTCCAAAAAATCCCAAACTTCACCTGTACAAAAAGAGTCACGACCTGAAGACATCTATATGATAATATTCCATTATACATATAGCGCCACCTAGTGATGATTTTTTTTTCTTTTTTTTACATTTCTATTTATTGCACGGAGCCCGTTGAACAAATCCAACTGAAAATTTGTCAGAAAAGCCTCAAGATGTTAATCTCCCTCTACGCCTAATATTGTGACTTTTCAAAGAAGGGCGTGGCCTTGACGGTGCCGCAAAGTCTTATTGTACGTGACAACAAATGCTGTTTTAACTTGACTCAGATCATCCAAACTTCTCGAAATATTTCATATTTGATGATAGTCAAGGGCTGAAGATATCTATGAACTTATTTTTCATTATAGTCGTAGTGCCACCTAGTGGCTGAAGGAAATACATGTTTTCTCTTTTAAGTTTTTACCCTAGCAGATTAACCGGGTCAACCTCATCATTGCCCGGAGAGTGGTTAGGACTTCCTAATATTAAAATATGAAAATTTGTGATTTTTCGTGAAAAGCTGTTGCCGTGGCAACACGCAGTTCGCCCAAAAATACAACGCTCATTTTGAGGGTCTGACCATGCATGAAATGTCAGGCCTGGCAAAAACATCAATATTTTTTTTTTTTTTTTTTTTTTTTGTGCAATTTGTAAAAAATGGCTCTTCAACACCCCCTAGAAATTTGTAAAAATTCAGCCTCGGTTGTACGCTTCTTCAAGATAAACAAAAAATTGGTGGTATATGTAACAGTTCAACGCCTACAAAAAAGTCTCTTGGAGCCATATGCTAAACCAAACAGGAAGTCAGCCATTTTGAATTAAGTTTAAAGTATGAATTTGCTCTGATGACAATAGCTGCTGGAACTTAAGATAAGATAAGATAAGAATGCCTTTATTGATCCCGCAGTGGGGATATTTTCATTGTTACAGCAGCAAAGATATAGGTCACACAGGGACGGCGGCATAATGTAGCCATTAATGTACAACATTGACGGCAAACATTCGGGATCAAACCTATGTAAATATAAGCAGTAAAATGTGTATATACACATGTATATACACACCAACATACATCTACATAAAAAGTATGAGGAACACTCATTTTGGCCTGTACATAGTACAGAGGAAAAATACTCTAAGTAAGTGACAGTGCTGCAGTGCTGTAGTGAAATGTAAGGAACAGCATTGGATAAAATTAAAACTAGACTAACAGTAGTGGGGAATGTTGAGTATTGCACGGTATTACAGTAGTGGGCAATATTGGGTATTGCACGATATGAGCTCAAGTGCAAGACTGCACAATTGCACTAATGTCCGCCAGTTTGTAGAGACTACACAATGTTCTTGTTAAAGAGTCTGACAGCAGCAGGCAAGAAGGAGCGGCGGAATCTCTCCTTTGCACAGCGAGGGTGTAACAGTCTGTCACTGAAGGTGCTGTGGAGTGCTGTTAGGGTGCCCTGGAGGGGGTGGGCCGGGTTGCCCAGCATTGATGACAGCTTGGCCAACACCCTCCTGTCCCCCACCGAGTCCACAGAGTCCAGGGAGCAGCCCAGGAAGGAGCCGGCCCTCCTGACCAGTTTGTCCAGCCGCTTCTTGTCCCGGGCCGAGACGCCGCCTGCCCAGGTGACCACTCCCTGGAAGATGACCGATGCAACCACCGAGTCAAAAAAGTTCCTGAGGAGTGTCCCCTGAACCCCAAAAGACCTCAGTCTCCTGAGTAGGAAGAGTCTGCTCTGACTCTTCCTATAGAGGGCGTCTGTGTTGTCGCACCAGTCCAGTTTATTGTTCAGATGAACACCCAGGTAATTGTAAGTTGAGACTCTCTCAACATCTGTTCCCCGGATATTCACTGGTGCAGGTGACGAGTGCTGGCGCCTACCGAAACCCACCACCGATTCTTTGGATTTCCCCGCATTGATCAGGAGGCGGTTCTGCTGGCACCAGTCCACAAAACCCTGAGTAAGTTCTCTGTACTCCCGATCATCTCCGCCTGTGATGAGGCCGACAATCGCAGAGTCGCCAGAGAACTTCTGCAGGTGACAGGTAGGGGTGTTGTAGTTGAAGTCAGAGGTGTAGAGGGTGAACAGGAAGGGAGCCAAGAGAGTTCCCTGTGGGGCCCCCGTGCTGCAGAGGAGCACGTCAGACACACAGTCCTGTGTCCTCACATACTGTGGCCGGTTTGTGAGGTAGTCCTGGATCCATGTGGTGAGGTGGTGCGCCACTCCCGCCCGCTCCAGCTTGTCTCCCAGTAGGGTGGGCTGGATGGTGTTGAAAGCACTGGAGAAATCAAAGAACATGATCCTCACAGTGCTCCCCGCCTTCTCCAGGTGGGAGAGTGAAGTGTGGAGGAGGTAGATGATGGCATCATCCACACTGATGCCAGGCTGATATGCAAACTGGAGTGGGTCCATTGAGGAGCTCACCAGGGGGCGCAGGTGGACAAGGACCAGTCTCTCCAGGGTCTTCATCAGGTGAGACGTCAGCGCCACTGGTCTGAAGCTGTTGAGCTCCTTCGGGTGGGGGGTCTTTGGCACCGGGACCAGGCAGGATGTTTTCCATAGCTGGGGGACCCTGCCCAGCTTCAGGCTCAGGTTGAACATGTGCTGGACAATTCCACACAGCTGGTCTGCGCAGGATTTGAGGAGCTGGGGGCTGATGCCATCTGTACCCGCTGCCTTCCTCTCCTTCATCTTCTTCAGCTGGTTCCTCACCTGAGATGTTGTGAAAGCCAAGGCTGGGCAGGAGGGAGTGATGGCTATCTGGTGTAGCTGGGAGCTGGAGACTGTGGAGAAAAGGGGGGAGGGTGTGACACGCCCAGCAGGAGGAGTAGGTGGAGGCTGCAGCAGGAGAGACTGAGTGGAGACAGGCATCTGATCGAACCTATTGAAAAAGAGATTCAGCTCATTTGCCCACTGCAGGTCCCCCCCAGTCCGGGTCTTGGGTTGTCCGTGGCCTGAGATGGTCTTCAGGCCCCTCCAGACTCCCCTGGCGTTATTCTGCAGCAGCTGCTCCTCCATCCTTTTCCTGTAGGACCTTTTCCCCTCTCTGATCCTCCTCCTCAGCTGGCGCTGCACAGTCTTCCGCTCCTCTATGTTGCCTGACGCAAAAGCCCTCCTCTTCTCCTTCAGGAGAGCTTTTATGTCTGGTGTGATCCAGGGTTTGTTGTTGGAGAAGCACCTTACTGTCCTGGTGGGTATGGTGTTCTCCATGCAGAAATTTATATAGTCTGTAACAGTGTCTGTTAGACTACTAATGTCTTCCCCGTGAGCATCGCTGAATACTTCCCACACAGTTGTGCTGAAGCAGTCCTTTAAGGCCTCCACGGCCTCTCCAGACCATCTCTGAACCGTGCGGGTCACAGCTGGCTGCCTGCGGACCAGAGGTTTGTACACGGACTGGAGAGCCACCAGGTTGTGATCAGCTTTGCCCAGCGGGGGGAGGGGCAGTGATGTGTATGCCTCCTTGGTGTTGGCATAGAAAAGGTCCAGTGTTTTATTGTCTCTGGTGTGGCAGGTGACATACTGTGTGAATGAAGGCAGAGAGGAGGAAGGGGAGGCATGATTGAAGTCACCAGAGATGAGTATCAGGGCATTTGGGTGCTGTGTTTGTAGCCTGCTCACTGCTGCAGTCAAGACATCACAGGCTGTGTCGCTGCTGGCAGCTGGTGGGACGTAGATGGTCACCGCGATCACATGACTAAACTCTCGCGGGATGTAGAATGGCCTCATGCCAACAGCTAGCAGCTCAATATCCCTACTGCAAAGCTGCTCCTTAATCATGATGTGCCCAGGATTACACCATCTATCGTTCACAAACACAGCCAGCCCTCCTCCTTTCCTCTTTCCACTCTCCAGCGTCCTGTCCGCGCGTATGATTTGGAAGCCGTCCAATTCTACGACCGCGTTCAGCGTTAGCGCTGTTAGCCACGACTCCGTGAATAGCATCAGGCTAGCCTCCCGGAAGTCCCTCTCATGCCGGGTAAGCTCAGCTAGCTCGTCCATCTTGTTGGGGAGCGATCTAACATTCCCCATGATAACAGACGGGAGGACGGGATGGTATCGTCTCCTCCTTTCCCGGCGTTTAACCCCCGCACGACATCCCCGTCTCTTCCTCCTCAGCTTACGGGGGATATTGGGTCTCGCCCCGGGAGCCGGCGCAGGGTTAGCACGGAGTGCTAACAGCTGATTCCGGCTGTAAACAATGGGGGCGCGGCTCCGAGCCAAGTCGCCGGACACGATCGCGCAAAAAATAGCAATCAGCAGCAGCAAGAATACCGCAGTTTGGGTGTCCATTGCTACGCAAGTTACGACTATCAACTATATGAAAAAGGGATGAGGTAGAGTAATATTAAGGAACAAAAACACACGAAAAGGCTCACCGATGAGCCGGAGCTACTGTAGCGGGCTGCCACTCGCGCGGCACCGGAACCGGATAAAAGATTTTTTTAATGACTTAAAGTGTTTTCTTTGACAATACAGAAAGTGGCACTTGTGAAAAGTGCCCATCTGCATTCACTATTTGAGTGCACTTCTCCGAAGAAAGGGTTAAAGGTGTACGTAATTGTATTTTTTTCATTTGATCATAACCACCGACTCAACTAATTTCCCCTATTTCTTACACATCCCCTGCTCTCCCTGGACTGTAGTTGTGTAGTTTAGTGGCAATCACAGTATGTGGTTGGGCTGCTTTGCTCCATTCCTGGCCGATTCCATCTCCCTTTCCTACGTATTTGACCTAATGATGATAACAGGATGATTTTCCCTGCCTCCTTCCATAATTCTCATCACTATGCTGCCTTACTACTAATCATACATGATTTGTATTAATTGTTCTAACCATAATGACTGTCCTGCAGATTGGAAAATGACAAACGCCACAGCTGTCGCTAGACGGCAAATGCCCTGCTGCTGTCCCTACTCCTGTTGCACCCCCGGTCCTGCCTCTGGTTCTGCTTGTGTCCCTCCAGCGTTGTGGAGTCCTGGTCAAGTGCTCTATCCACCTGTAGTGCTTCCTATCCCCTGGAAAGAGCAACTCCCATTATTCCAGCAGGACTGGATTAGGAAGACGTTGTTTAGGGGCAATGCCAAAACACTGAAGCCAGAGCTGGTGCCACACCAAGCATTTGGTGGTATCCTCGAGCCTCCGTCCGTCTTTATTCAGCCTCCTGCCTCTCTTGACATCTTCTTTTGCCGCCCTCTGTTCCTCTGGATGCCACTGAAGATTTGGTCCATTCCAGTTGTCTATGTTCAGCCTTATTTTTTTTATTTTATTATGTTTCTTAATGCCATCGTGTTAATGTACATCTGTTGTTTTTTTTTGTGAATAAATGCTGTTCACAAACAGATTCCATGTCATTGTAATTTCATTTTAATTGCTACTAAACTGGAATATACAATGTTTACTTAGCTGTCAGGCCACAAATAGATTCACGCTACTACATCAACATGTTAAGTAAACATAATTTATCATGATAAATTTATACTAATAAACGGTGATCCCTCATTTTAAAAGGAGCATTTATATTAGGAGTGTTTAAGTTATGTTTCGCCCTGACCTGCCCCCACAAAGACGCGGAACGGGGCGAGTTCTCACAGAGCACAGAGCGCGCCGAGCGTCGTGTCCCCGGAGAGAGCATTTGGCATGTTGCAGTGCAGCGATTATTACGCAACGTCTTTGTCCAAGCGGGTCTCGAACCTGCAACCTTTCGTTACAGTGGAAGCTTTGCTCCATTCCTCCACGACTTTGCGTAGTCCCCTATGTGCTGTTGCTAAAAAAATGCGATTCTTTCATCCCCACATAGAAAAGCAGATTCATCCATAACATTTGTCAATAAATATTAGTTTGACAGTAAATAGTTTATATAATACACATTAGGCTTGCTGTACCACATTATAATGAGCAGACTATAGTCCTTTCCTATTATTAAACCTCGCCATTGTAATGAGCAGACTAATGAACTTGATTCAAAACTGTCCAAATAATCAACAAAGTTAGGAATAATTTATTACCGGGAAATAAACAGGAAACGTTTACTGAAAGGGAGCAGGGCCATAAGTTAAGGGGACAACTTAAATTTCAAGGTTCGCTATACACGCACAACAAAAGAGCTTTATCTTTAGTGTTCATGGAGTTAAACTTTGGAATAAGTTAAGAATAGATGTATGGAAAAGCCTCAACATAAGTGGGTTTAAAAACAAATATAAGGACATCATCTTCACAAAGTATAGTGTATGTTGCGCTGCACATTTCTTTTTATATAATATTGTTTAAAAAGTATGAATGTCCCAATTGTGTGTAAACGTCCTATTGTTGCATTATAGAAATAAATTTGTAATGATATTTATACACTATGTCCTATAATATTTCATATATTACAATGTTACATGTCCAGCAGCTGTTTAGATTTATTGGAATAATTGTTCGTAATATTCAACTGGTCCAAAAAGTATTTATTTACTAAAAGTGTATTTTGCGCATCTATCTTCGCCAGTGTCATATCAAACAGTCCACCTTTCCAAAAATATCTTCACAACAAAATGTCAATTTCTCAACATATTTGTATTATACTTGAAACACCAGCACTTCTTTTATTGATAAAATTATCTTAGCAATTATGTCAACACCATTTCCTCAATAATACTTGTAACATTCATTCAAAATAAAACACTATCTCTGTTCTTCTGGTTATACTTGTACTGCAAATGTTCCACTATGCAAATCATATTTAATATTAATAATAGTTAAGGATCTGAATCTATAAGAATGGCTTTATATAAGCCAACAGGTAAACCAAAAACCAAATTGGGAAATACACATCGCATAATCAGTTCAAAGTCAGCGTGCCCTGATCCGAGCATGGGACCAGCTGGTGAAGGTCAGCCCCAAAGGCAGGGCCAACCAGGGAGGAGACCAACCCACATTATGTTTAGATTTTGAAGACAGTAGAAATGTGAGGGCTGCATGTTAGACCGCGCCCCTTTTCTGCCTTCGCCCGTCTCGGGTGAGAGCATTCGCGAGGATAGAAAAACTGCCCGGATCTGCTTATTGTATGATTCCTGAATTTCAGAGATGGTATCTTGGAGGAGTGGAGAAATTGGAAGAATTGTAAAAGGATGCCAAAAATAGTGAAGGGAAGCATACAGTATACTTATGCAAACGTTGATATGAGGTAGTGAAATTTGTGCTGAGTCATAGTTAATTGATCACAAAATGGCGGACCACCTTAAAATGGTGGCAGACAATGCCCGTTGGAAAAAAAACAAAAAACACAGAGGCCCTGATTGGCCCTCCGTCCCTATGTTTATTTCTCTCCAAACAAATCGTCTCCCAAACCTCAGTTTGTCTCTTTTCCTGACCGCCATCCATTTCACTGTGTCTCCCTGTTTCCCATCAGCTGATAAGAAGGGACGCTTGTGTTTGGTCCACAACTTTTGTTTCCTTTTCTTGCCGCTCACTTTCAGTATGTTATTGTTAAGTTGACTCTTCATATTGTGTTGCATGAAGTTACATTTTCAGGGTTCCATTGGCATGAATGAAAGTCAATAAAGGAGTTTATGTTCCCCATAAGCAATCCATGAGCCTTGCTCGGGTCGGACTTGATGTGTGACCTGGGAAGGACTTCCAGTAACGTAAGCACTGGCCACTCAAATCTCCTGATAAGACCTGATCAATTTTAAGTATTCATTATTTCGATAGAGCCCGCGACCCTTGTGAGGATAAGCGGTATCGATAATGGATGGATGGATATTTCGATAGAAAAATTCATGTAAATATCCACTCAAATGATTAAAAGCATTTCTCGGTTGTCTTATTTTATTGTTTTTTCTTCTTGCTTATCCCAACACAAAAACTCTCTCTCTCGCTCTGTTTCACTCTCTCTCTTTCTCTCTGTCTGTCTGCCTGTCTGTCTGTCTGTCTGTCTCTCTCTCTCTCTCTCTCTCTCTCTCTCTCTCTCTCTCTCTCTCTCTCTCTCTCTCTATCTCTCTCTCTATCTCCCCCCCCTCTCTCTGATGTGTGTACAAGCAAGTTTGGACACTATAATGTGAAACTTCGGTGGCCATAAGATTATGAGGAAGATAAATATTGGCTTATTAATAAGAGTAAATTAAAAAAACTAAATATTCAAAATATTGTATGCAAAGCAGAAATGGCATGATAAATTAGTAGCGAATGTGAATATTGGATACGAGCTGGTAATAAAGTGTAATCGCAGGAGCTTGGTTGTGCTAGAAGAGAGTTCTTTTATGTGCTGCATTAGGGATCGCAGGGAACAGGTGTGAATATTTGGGCATGGCATCCTATTGTATTAATTAAACTGTTGCGAACGCGAAAATGTGTTGTTCAAGTATATTGTATTGTACTGTCTTGGAATGTGTTTACCTGATATTTAAAGTTGAAATATAAGTGTGATGGAGACTTATTCACTCTAAATTGTCCCTAGGTATGATTGTAATTGTGAATATTCGTTTGTCTACGTGTGCCCTGCGATTGGCTGGCAACCAGTTCAGGGGGTACTCCGCTTTTTGCCCAAATTCAGCTGGGAAGGCTCCAGCACACCCGCAACCCTTTTGAAGGTAGGCGGTCCACATAATGAATAAATGGCCCCGGAGAGCTCATAATAATGATAAGAGTAGGAATAATAATGCTATTCTCATAATAATGCTATTCTCCTATGATATTGATTGATAGACAGACACAAAGGATTTATTTGCTGGAAATATAGTTAAATTTATAAATGTAAGATGTAGCCTCAGTTAAGTTTTCATTCTGAAAGCAATGCTATTTTTACTTTGTAGGGATAATGAACATGTTTTGTTTTATTTAGTTTGTGGTGTTACTGTTAGTTTTGGATTAGCTGTAATGACTTTGTTTAGGAGGAATGAAACAGTTTTACAACCAATCACGAGGGAATGTTGATACCCTGTGAATAAAAAATAAAAAATATCTCTTTTGTGGTGGGATTAGAAGACACCAGACTCAGATTATGGGTACAAGTGACACTGATTCCAATCAATCAATCAATCAATCAATCAATCAATCAATCAATCAATCAATCAATCAATCAATCAATCAAAACACTTTATTTGTCCCCGAGGGGCAATTTAGAAGGCGTAACAAGCAGCATTGTAGGACAACACAACATCATAAAAAACATACATCGCTTACAATAATAAATGAAAATATATACATCCATCTACTGCCAAATAAAAAGTGCTCTGTGCTTGATGCTAAGTGCTGTGTGCGTTCAGTCCATCAGTGCCGGTTGGGACAAGGCAGGGTCATTGTTCAGGAGAGGGACTGCTCTGGGGACAAAGGTGGCCCTCCTCCTTTGTGTTCTGCAGCGTGGGCATCGCAGCATGCAACCTGATGGGAGCCACTCAAACATGGGGTGGAGTGAATGTGAGGGGTTGTGCAGAATCCTGTGAGCAAGGCGGATGGTTTGTTGTTCGCTAAAGGCAGGTAAAGCTCTAACAGGGTGGCCAATGATTTTAGAGAAAACTTTGGTGATGGCGATTAGGCGTGTGCGATCTTGCAGAGTGATGGAATAAAACCAGGCGATGAATGAGAATGTTAAGACGCTCTCAATAAAAGCGTGAGAGAAGGTAAGGAGAATGTCTTTGTTTACTCCAAAGGATCTAAGTTTCCTGAGCAGATATTGCCTCTGATGACATTTCTGATGATCTCCTCAATGTTAGAGGAAAACCTCAGGAGGCCATCGAAGATCGTACCCAGGTATCTGTACTCATCTACCACCTCCACAGGCTTCCCCACGAATGTTGGTAGTAACAGCATCTGCCAGTTGTCGCTGCTTGCTGGCTGGCCTCAGGTCGCTTAATGCTTTGGTGGGACCCTTCTTGGGAATGGGAATAATTGTGGAATATTTCCACTTCTGAGGCACTGTGCAGCAGTTCATGGAGGTCTGGAACAGCTGCTGGAACACCTCCCCCAGCTGCCCAGCACAGTACTTTAGGGTCCGCCCACAGATGTCAGGTTCAGTGGCAGTGTTAAGTTTAGTCCTCTTGAGGGCTCTCACCACCTCTTCCCTGCTGAAGTTGATAGATGAGCCGCCAGGATGGAGTGAGGAGATGCATGTCATTAACTGTGTGCTGTTGTCCCTTTCAAATCTTGAGAAGAATGTGTTGAGGTCATTTGGTAGAGAAGCTGTACTGCAGCCATCAACCTGAATAGGTTGCAGCCATATTCCTCAGGCCCTGCCAGGCAGAACAGAGGTTCCCCTGGGTAAAGGAGACCTCTACTTTGTTCTTGTAGTCCAGCTTGGCCTTTTTTATGGCACGTTTGACCTCTCTACAGACTTCCTTCTTTTCTTCCTCTGATCCGGTGAAAAAAAACATTTTTTTCTTATTTAGTACTTGTTTTAGTTCTTTAGTGACCCAGGGTTTATTATTGGGGAATATTGTGATGGTTCTGGTAGGAATTATGCTGTCCACACAAAAGGAGATGTACACAGTCACTGTGTCCACCTGCTCATCAATGTTACTAGAGGACAGTAAACAGTTCCAGTCAGTTGTGTCAAAACAGCCCTATAGTCTGTCAACACTGTCTGGGGACCATTGCTTGATGTTTTGGGTTATTTTGTCTATCCTTTTGACAACAGGTTGATAAGCTTGGGCTAGCAAAATGCTGTTATGGTCCGCATAGCCTAAGGGGGGAAGGGGAGCAGCTCTGTATGCATTAGGAATAGAACCGTAGCATTTATCAAGTGTCTTTCCAAGTCGGGTGGAACAGTCAATGTACTGATCCTTTCAGAGATTTGTCAAGTGAACAGTGGTTAAAGTCACCCATAAGAAATTTGGGAGCATCTGGAGAAATTGATTCTAGCCTGCACAGAGTGTTCTTGACATTTTCGGTAGCAAAAGAAGCTTTCGCTTTGGGGTGGATATAAACCAGAATAATAAAAATTTGTGGGAATTCCTGTGGAAGGTGAAATGGGCGGAGGGAAACAGCCAACAGTTCAATATCGGCGTTACACAACTCCTCCCTGACCACCACAGATGAACACCAGAGTGGGTTGACATAGATGCAGACCCCTCCACCATGATGCTTCCCAGTGAGTGCAGAGTCTCTGTCAAGCCTCATGGGGGAGCCAAAACCATCTATATGCAGGGCATCCTTACTGTCGTTTTCATTTAGCCATGTCTCAGTAAATGCTAGAATTGATGCCGTCCGATAGTCATACATATGGTTGACATTAGCTTGCAGTTCATCCATTTTATTGCGGAGTGAGCGTACATTAGCCAGGATGACTGAAGGAAGTGTCCGATGTTTCACTTTTCCACGCTTCAGTCTAGCTCTAACCCCAGCCTTTTTCTTCCCCCTAAGTGTTACCTTCTTTTTATGGTGTAGCATGTCCTGATGATCAGATATGTGTTTACGTTGTATCACCTCCGGTAACTCCTTGGTGAAGCCAATTTGGTCCGACGCAATTGCAGCTGTAGTAGCAGGTCCCTGGGATATGTAATCCTCTGAATGTCTGGGAGACTGTATCCACTTGATTGGCAAAAAAAGTGGATAACCAGGTACAGTAGGAACACCGTAACCCACAGGATCCTTGTATCCATCATACTGCGGTGTTGGAACTAGAGCTAGCTAGCATTAGCCTTATTGGCTTCCGTGCTACAAACAGTCTCAAGACAGCATATGACAGCTCCACACAGTCGCCTTGCACAGGCACAAGTAGTCCAATAGATTACCCATGGATCGGCATCTGAAATAGTTGAAGATCTCGTAGTGAGAATAGCAGCAGGGAGGTATAGAAGGGAAAAGGCTATTTGTGTACAGTGTTTCTCACTTTTCGCGGTTGATGCATTCTTAGCCCCCTGCTTTAATGAGTGAACTTCTGCAAAATTGAGGTAGACTTTTCTGTTTTTGTTAATATTCGTCTGTTATTATTATTGCGGACCAGAAGCATTTGATAAGGTTAAACATGGAATTACAAAGGTGCAGGAAATGTTGCATGAGGGGTTTCTCACAATGTTGGTTGCCCAGACATTTAGCCATGTCAATATTGTATTGTATTGTATTGTATTAAATTACTATATTTGCAATTGACGACTGGATCAATTGACGACTGGATCACATTAAATGATAGAGGTTTGTGGATTTCCCCTTTTTCAGGCCCAAGTTATTTGTCTTTTATATATGGTATAAAATATCACGAATTCTGATATTGATGATATTATTAGGTTAATGATCTTTGCTGATGGTATACATTTTTTTGTTGTCCTGGACACAATAGTATTAACCTAATAAGGAATGGACTGAGATCCCTTCCCATGGGCTCACCACTGGTGGGAGGGGCCAAAGGGGTCGGGTGCCGTGTGAGCTGGGCGGCGGCGGAAGACGGGGACCTTGGCGGTCCGATCCCCGGCAGCAAAAACTAGCTCTTGGGACATGAAATGTCACCTCTCTGGCAGGGAAGGAGCCTGAGCTGGTGTGTGAGGCTGAGAGGTTCCGATTAGATATAGTCGGGCTCACCTCCACGCACAGCTTGGGTTCTGGTCCCAGTCCTCTCGAGAGGGGTTGGACACTCTTCCACTCTGGAGTTGCCCAGGGTGAGAGGCGCCGAGCAGGTGTGGGCATACTTATTGCCCCCCGGCTTGGCGCCTGTACATTGGGGTTTACCCCGGTGGACGAGAGGGTAGCCTCCCTCCGCCTGAGGGTGGGGGGACGGGTCCTGACTGTTGTTTGTGCTTATGCACCAAACGGCAGCGCAGAGTACCCACCCTTTTTGGAGTCCTTGGAGGGTGTGCTGGAGGGCGCTCCACCTGGGGACTCCATCGTTCTGCTGGGGGACTTCAATGCTCACGTGGGCAATGACAGTGAGACCTGGAGAGGTGTGATTGGGAGGAACGGCCCCCCCGATCTGAACCCGAGCGGTGTTCGGTTACTGGACTTCTGTGCTCATCACGGATTGTCCATAACGAACACCATGTTCAAGCATAAGGGTGTCCATATGTGCACTTGGCACCAGGATACCCTGGGCCGCAGTTCGATGATCGACTTTGTAGTCGTATCATCGGACTTGCGGCCGCATGTTTTGGACACTCGGGTGAAGAGAGGGGCGGAGCTGTCAACTGATCACCATCTGGTGGTGAGTTGGCTCCGATGGTGGGGGAAGATGCCGGTCCGACCTGGCAGACCCAAACGTATTGTGAGGGTTTGCTGGGAACGTCTGGCAGAATCCCCTGTCAGAAGGAGTTTCAACTCCCACCTCCGGCAGAACTTTTCCCACGTCCCGGGGGAGGCGGGGGACATCGAGTCCGAGTGGACCATGTTTCGTGCCTCCATTGTTGAGGCGGCCGATCGGAGCTGCGGCCGCAAGGTGGTCGGTGCCTGTCGTGGCGGCAATCCCCGAACCCGCTGGTGGACACCAGCGGTAAGGGATGCTGTCCAGCTGAAGAAGGAGTCCTATCGGGCCTTTTTGGCCTGCGGGACCCCGGAGGCAGCTGACGGGTACCGGCTGGCCAAGCGGAATGCGGCTCTGGCGGTTGCTGAGGCAAAAACCCGGGTGTGGCAGGAGTTCGGGGAGGCCATGGAAAATGACTTCCGGACGGCTTCGAGGAAATTCTGGTCCACCATCCGGCGTCTCAGGAGGGGGAAGCAGTGCACCATTAACACTGTTTATAGTGGAGATGGGGTGCTGCTGACCTCAACTCGGGACGTTGTGGGTCGGTGGGGAGAGTACTTCGAAGACCTCCTCAATTCCACCGACACGCCTTCCACTGAGGAAGCAGAGCCTGGAGACTCTGAGGTGGGCTCTCCTATCTCTGGGGTTGAAGTCACCGAGGTAGTCAAAAAGCTCCTCGGTGGCAAAGCCCCGGGGGTGGATGAGATCCGCCCGGAGTTCATAAAGGCTCTGGATGTTGAGGGGCTGTCATGGTTGACACGTCTCTTCAACATTGCGTGGACATCGGGGACAGTGCCTCTGGATTGGCAGACCGGGGTGGTGGTCCCCCTTTTTAAGAAGGGGGACCGGAGGGTGTGCTCCAATTACAGAGGGATCACACTCCTCAGCCTCGACGGCAAGGTCTATTCAGGGGTGCTGGAGAGGAGGGTCCGTCGGAAGGTCGAATCCAGGATTCAGGAGGAGCAATGTGGTTTTCGTCCTGGCCGTGGAACAGTGGACCAGCTCTACACCCTCAGCAGGGTCCTCGAGGGTGCATGGGAGTTTGCCCAACCGGTCTACATGTGTTTTGTGGACTTGGAGAAGGCGTTCGACCGTGTCCCTCGGGGAGTTCTGTGGGGGGTGCTTCGGGAGTACGGGGTACCGAGCCCCCTGATAAGGGCTGTCCGGTCCCTGTACCACCGATGCCAGAGTTTGGTCCGAATTGCCGGCAGTAAGTCGGATTCGTTTCCTGTGGGGGTTGGACTCCGCCAAGGCTGCCCTTTGTCACCGATTCTGTTCATAACCTTTATGGACAGAATTTCTAGGCGCAGCCGAGGTGTCGAGGGGGTCCGGTTTGGTGGCCTCAGTATTGCATCTCTGCTTTTTGCAGATGATGTAGTACTGTTGGCTTCTTCAAGCCGCGATCTCCAACTCTCGCTGGAGCGGTTCGCAGCCGAGTGTGAAACGGTCGGAATGAAGATCAGCACCTCCAAATCTGAGACCATGGTCCTCAGTCGGAAAAGGGTGGCGTGCCCTCTCCAGGTCGGGGATGAGATTCTGCCCCAAGTGGAGGAGTTCAAGTATCTTGGGGTCTTGTTCACGAGTGAGGGTAAGATGGAACGGGAGATCGACAGGCGGATCAGTGCAGCGTCTGCTGTGATGCGGACCCTGTATCGGTCTGTCGTGGTGAAGAAGGAGCTTAGCCGAAAGGCGAAGCTCTCAATTTACCGGTCGATCTACGTTCCTACTCTCACCTATGGTCATGAGCTGTGGGTCATGACCGAAAGAACAAGATCTCGGATACAAGCGGCCGAAATGGGTTTCCTTCGCAGGGTGTCCGGGCTCTCCCTTAGAGATAGGGTGAGAAGTTCGGCCATCCGGGAGGGACTCAGAGTCGAGCCGCTGCTCCTCCGCGTCGAGAGGAGCCAGTTGAGGTGGCTCGGGCATCTGATTAGGATGCCTCCTGGACGCCTCCCTGGTGAGGTGTTCCGGGCATGTCCCACCGGCAGGAGACCCCGAGGACGACCCAGAACACGCTGGAGAGACTATGTCTCCCGGCTTGCCTGGGAACGCCTTGGGATCCTTCCGGAAGAGCTGGAGGATGTTGCTGGGGAGAGGGAAGTCTGGGCTTCCCTGCTGAAGCTGCTGCCTCCGCGACCCGACTACGGATAAGCGGGAGATAATGGATGGATGGATGGATGGATGGAATGGACTGAATAAACGATTCTAAGAATTTTTTTTTAATTTTTTGCTTGGTGAAGAGGAAGCAGGTTTTGTATTGGATTTGACAAATGAATTAATTATGTATAATTTTGTTTTTATGGAGTTGGAACTACATGGAGTCTGTGGAACTATGTTTTTTGGCTTGAACATAGGCCATGAGCTTTGCTGAAAGACACATATGGGAAACAATTAAGATGTAGAAAGTGTTAGAAGCAGTACGATCAAAAAAATAAATAAATAAATAAAATAAAATTAATTGCAAAATTTCTATAACTAATTGAGAGTAATCATCTTTTTCAACTCCAACTTTTTACAAGGCTTGGAAACAATATTTACTTGAGTAAAATGTTGGAATTAATACGAAAAAATGAAAAGTATAGTTTGATTCAAAGGCTATTCTAATAGCCTTCTTTGAGCCCCGAATATTATTATTTTCCTGTAAAATACAACTGTTGAACAACGCACCAAAGACGTACAAATATGGTATTTGAATTCTGCTTTGCAAAGTCGAAAATTATTTTGGATTTCTATAATGAACCATAGAGTAAGTGTTTAAAGGAAAACTACGTAAAGGCCCGTCTTGGTGAAAGTGACCTCTGCTCTAAGTTTGGCTGCAAAGTGAGCAGAGGGAATCTGCCACGGGAAATAAATAAAACTGAGTTAACTGAGTTAATTTTCATGTGTTATAAAATTTTGATTAATCTCCGTAATTAATGCTTTTTGACATTTGAAATTTTGGCAGCCCTAATTAGAAGCTATTGTAGACCTACTAATTACGGTTGAATTGAATTTAGACACTGGAGGGTGGGAATAAGAATGATGATGAACACATTTATGGAGGTCAATCATTATTATTATCCATCCATCCATTATCGATACCGCTTATCCTCACAAGGGTCGCGGGGCGCGCTGGAGCCTATCCCAGCTGTCTTTGGGCAGTAGGCAGGGGACATCCTGAATTGGTTGCCAGCCAATCCCAGGGCACATAGAGACAAACATCCGCACTCACAGTCATACCTAGGGGCAATTTAGAGAGTCCAATCAACTTACCATGCATGTTTTTGGAATGTGGGAGGAAACCGGAGTACCCGGAGAAAACCCACGCTGGCACGGGGAGAACATGCAAACTCCACACAGGGAGGCCGGAGCCAGGATCAAACCCACGACCTCTGAACTGTGAGGCGGACGTGCTAACCAGTCGCCTTATTATTATTATTTCAAATGTATTTTCTTCTCTCAATTCAACATTAATATTACTTATGGATATTAGGAAATTATGGATTTGATGTTATTGGACGCTCTGAATTAAGTTAACCACATTGTTCCACATTGTTAACCACACTGTTTTTTCTTTATTTGACCATGGGTGGAGAAAGCAGGGGCGTAACTAGAAATTTTTCACTGGTGTGGCCAGAGTTGAACAACACCTCATTGAGGAGTGACCGTATGTGCCTCCTTATATGTGTGCATTTTATCTCATGAATATTTAACGAAATGGATGCCACATCCGGTGAGCACAGAGCTTGACCCAGCCAGTCCAGGAATACATGTAGTTGGCCCTTTTTGAAGTGCCAGCACCCAGCCTTTGGAGCAACCTGCCGGAGCCAAAGGAAGACCAACGCATGGTCTTTCCCTTTCAACCCCAGATAGCGTGGACGTGCTGTCTCAGCAGGGGGGAAACAACAAGGCCAAAACCTGCATAAAATGCCGGACCTGTGGCTTCATTCAATCAAGCCATCTCTGGCGGCTTGGCCGAGACATCACACCCCCAGGATGCGATTCCCCAGGTGTCACCACCTTCCTGGAATACGCATCTCAACAACCAAACTGCACATTGGTAGATTGGGTGCCACCCCTAGTGGCGAGTGTGAAGATGGACTGAACTGGACTTCAACTGAAAACCAATTAAAATTATGTTTTAATTTTCGTCCAATGTGTTCGTGTTGATCCACCGCTACAGGACATGAACTGAAATCAACACCAAATGCATGATGTTTGAATGATATTGCAGTTGTAGTTGTGTTTGATTTCTGACCCCTTTTTCACAGAGAAAAACCCACAACAACCATCGAGCGTTCATTATGTGAACGTGACCGACCGGTTGTTCACTGACAAAAGAAAAAAAACACAACAGGCATTTTAACTTTTCAGCTCACGTGTGCCAAGCTTTAGAAATGTTATTTCACCAATTTGGAAATTTGCCCGGATGTGAAAGGGGAGGGGGTGCAGCCCCCTTAATTAACATTCGCATATTCCCTATAAAAGGTCGTGCAAAGTTATCTTCTCTCGCTCTCTTGCCTGAGAAAAAACCAAGACCTCTCTCACCTTGCCCCTGAAAGAACTCTTCTCAAGACTCTGGCAAAAACTTCCAAACTCACATTCTTGAGAACATCTCGTGAACTTCCTACACTTTTCCTTTGGAGTGGCTTTAACTCTTTATGAACAGACACCCTCTGATCTGTTCCGGGTCAGAGTCTTTGCTCTTCTTTTGTTACTTTGACACTTTGTTACTCGCCCGCCACGGCACACGTGAGGACCCCCAAGGTCTGTGGTCACCACGGTTCTAGTCTCACCAGCTAGCCAGCACAGCACGGCCGCACCCAACTAGGAGTGCCACCTTCCCTCAACAAGGATCACAGCGTGCGTCCAGCAAAAAGCCCGCACGACCAGTGTGTGGGCGCCTGAAACGGGTAGCCCCACCTGGTCTGAACCATGCCGCGTGCTGAGCCGCAGAACCCCCGCGGCCGTTGCGACCAATTTTCCTTGGTTGAACTTTGCTTTTCGTTTTTCATTTTTGGACTCGATTTTTCTTCTTTTTCTGGCTCCCCTGTGACGTCACTCTCCTCGGCGATGCCTCCTCCCCTTCTTCCGTCCAGCAACGCCAACCAAAACCCATAAGTGCAGCTTGCAATCCCCTACGGGCCATACGATTGGTGCATAATTAATTTTGGGAATCAAGTAGAGCTTGGCATAAGTCAGCTACCTTTAGCCTGGTACGCTAGTTCACCGCTCATTACACGCACATGCACGCACAACACACACACACACGCGCACACACCCCCCTCTCCGGTCCCAATGCTCCATTCCTTTTAAACCTGTTATTCATTTTCTTCATTTATTTAGACTTGTCTTAGTATAGGATTCCTTTATTGTGTTTCTATTTCTGCTTCTGACCATTGTAGTGTGTTTCCATAGTTGTAGAAAATAAATCATTTTCATTTACAGAAATCTAGTGTGAATTGTGTGTTTGAGTCAAAGTTTCAATCACTGATCTGGTAAATCGGACTTACAAATTTTTAATGTAGCACCTTCATATATTAAGACTGAACTACAAGGACTTTTTCGTCCATTTTGTCCAAAGAATCAATTCAAAACAGGCGTGGGGCCCTCTGGCGGCGATCGAGAGTTAGTGCAGGCATTAACCCAATCGCCGCCCATTTATTAAATTACTATTTAATACTAATCATACGCTACAAAACCATGGCTGTGGAGGGTATGATGAACAATGACTGATCTGTCATTGTCGTTTGGTTTCTATAGTGTGAAATGATTATTTTATTGACGTTGACTGTGAGAATTGAATGTTCTTGACTTTAAAGAGATTATTTTCGTGTTTGCATTCAGACCATTTGTAAATGTATTATTTAAATATATAGTTAATATTAAAAATGTGTGAGTATCCCATATGAAAAAGCCTACAGTATATGGGTTATACATGGCAGGGACCATATCTTCCTTACACAAAACGAGTAGAATTATCCTTAAGATGTATAAGATATAAGATATAAGATATATAAACAACATAAATCAATGTGTTTGTATATGGAGGGTTTGAAGCACAGGTGATCCACATATAATTCAGTTAAAACGTAATTTTCAGGTGAAAGTGGCAGGAAAATTACAGGTACTAAATTTTCCACTAGGTGGTCATGGGGTTTGGCCACCCCTTGGCCCGCTGTGGCTACAAATATGGGAAAAGTGTAAGTTTTGGGCAGTATTTAGAATAAATTTTAAGACGAGCTGTGTTTCCGTTTTTGCTGTTAAAAGATTGAATGTTATGGTATGGTGTATCTGTATTGGGAGATTAAAACTGTTTTGGGATAGGTTTTAATTGATACATTCTTTCTCCATGTTCTATATACATCCTGAAGACAGGGAATACTTAGCAATTCGTTCGGAAAATTTGACTAAATAGTTCTTTATCTATTTACCAAGTGATTTGTATTAAATATAAACAAGCTGGACGATAGATGAAGTGAAGTTAAGATGACCTTTGTCGTGTCAATTCTGAAGGGACAAGATATTGTTTAATAAAATACCGGACTGCAAACTTTGTTATCTACAAGCTGGTTGACATTACAGGTCCAGGATTCCCAACCACGTCCAGGAGGAACAAGAGCGATTGGATGGGCAAAATCCACCGACGACAGTGATACAATTTGGCACACGCTGGCTGAATCGAGTAACTGCTAGCACAAATTTGAATGTACAAATGGCGGACGCGCCAGGGGGAGGTGTCTCTGAGTGGAATTGGAAATCACCTTTTTGCGGAGTGAATGAGATACTAACCAGTGAATAAATGTGTGAACGGAAAGTGGAGGTTTGAATGTGTATGAGATTTGAAAGGATGTTTAAGGGACGGGCCCTCGGTATGGAAAACCTGATTTGGGGAGCAACAAGCCCTCTTCGGCACTTGGGGGGGGGCAATGGGGTCCCATTGCATAAATCCCATTGCATTCCCAGGTACTCATTTGAAATATTGCTATTGAAAAAAAAAAAAAAAGTCAACAGACATTTTTTTGGATGAACCAAATTCATCCATCAAGTAAATGAATAATTGGACTGCAAATGGACAAACAACATCAAAGACAGATGTTGATAAACTTGAAATTTGACTATGAATTATTGCATATATGAATATATAGTAATTAAATACTTTTCCGACCAGTTGAATATTACGAACAATTATAACAATAATTCTAAACAGCTGCTGGACATTTCTTGCTATAATGCAACAATAGGACATTTACACACAATTAGGAAATTCATACTTTTAAAACAATATTATAGAAATAGAAATGTACCATAAAATGTGCACTTGTCCATGTTACGTAAGCTTTCCTAAATGTCTATACTTTAAAAAGATGATCTCTTTACATTTGTTTTTAACTGTCTTATGTTAAGGCTTTTCTGTACATCTATTCTTTTATTACTTATTCCAAAATTTAACTCCATGAAAAGTAAAGATAAAACTCTTTTGTTGTACGTGTATAGCAAACGTTGAAATTTAAGTTGTCCCATTAATTTATAGCCCCCCTCCCTTTCAGTAAACATTTCCTGTTTATTTCCCGGTAATAAATGATTTCTAACTTTGTAGATTAGTTGGACGGTTCGGAATTAAGTTTATTAGTCTGCTCATTACAATGGTGAGGTTTGATAATAGGAAAGGACTACTTGTTAATCTTCATTATTACCATAAATAATCACCTTATTTTAAATATGTCCATAGGAGTAGTGCTAGGCATGTTTGTATTTTGTGGATGCTGGTGTGTTCCTTGCATTAGGGCCTTGGTCGTCAGGTGTACCAATCATGCGGTGGGCAGTCTTGGGGAAGGGCACCTGCCCTACCAGGCTGCCCAGTGGGAGGGGCATATCGTCATGCCAAGGCCGGAGGACTTCAACGAGGAGAACGACATCGTCGAGCTTAGGGTCCATGATAACTGATTAACATATAGGGTGTTGATTTTGCTTGCTCATGTGCTCATATCCTTCATTGCTCACATCGGCTGCACCAATAAGTAAAACACACCCAGTCCATTACAGGTCACATATTTTGGTTGTATTGTTCAGAAATTTTCCACATGCTGCAATGTGTTCCCTGGGGCTCAGTGGCAATTACAGGGAAGGTCCGAGGGGGGGAGGCAGACCCTGGAACATTGTCGAGTAGTAGTAGGGGATCACACACACCTACATATAGGTCAAGATACACAAACGGGCGGGGGTGGGACGAACTGACCTTTAGGCCAGTTCAAAACAGAGATGAACATTTTTCAGAAAAGCTCAAGTTTTAGCTGAGTGATCCATAAGGTCACTCAGATGGGGTTGCTAGACTAGGCTTCTTTGGCGTATATGTTTAGATAGGTGACTTGAGCCGGGCCATTATCTTGCTGTGACCTTTCTCTTGCTTGGCCTTCCGTTCCAAACGTATTAGTTGATTTTATTAGTGGTCACACATAGTCACAGGGGCTATCTTCACAGCTGCATCTCGATTTTTCTGGCACACTACATGGGTCTAAATTAATGGTGACCCCACTTTTGTGTGGTCAAAAGAGGGAGGTGCTCTTTTTTACAAATTACTAAATTCCAAATTATGTCGGCCTCATAAACATAACATAACACATATATTTGAGGCCAAAAGAGGGTCTGAAGGATCTGAATCTATAAGAACGGCTTTATATAAGCCAACGGGTTAACCCCAAAAAATTTATGTAATATATATTACATATTTATATACATATATGCATATATACATATATGGTTACATGATTGTCTCCAGCCTAAGGGGTGGGGTTTCATGCCAGTTTAGAGACACGTTGACTTGTTTGCTGTATGTGTGTGAGAATTTTCCTTTATCTTTATTCAAGCTGTTAGAGGTGCGTGAGTTGGTTTTCTATGTGTGTATGAGTGAGGAATTACTTGTTTCCATGAGTCAAATCTGCGCCAAGCATTACATTGCAAAACATTTCTGCCACATCAACAACTTTCTAGACTATATCAGAGAAGAGAGGCCGAAAGAGGGTTTGAAGGATCTGAATGTATAAGAATGGCTTTATATTAGCCAACAGGTTAACCAAAAACCAAATTGGGAATTATACATCGCATAATCAGTTCAAAGTTAGCGTGCCCTGATCAGAGCATGGGACCAGCTGGTGAAAGTCAGCCCCATAGGCAGGGCCAGCCAGGGAGGAGACCAATCCACATTATGTTTAGATTTTGAAGACAGTATAAATGTGAGGGCTGCATGTTAGACTGCGCCCCTTTTCTGCCCTTGCCCGTCTCGGGTGAGAGCATTCGCGAGGATGGAAAAGCTGCCCAGAGCTGCTTATTGTATGATTCCTGAACTTCAGAGATGGTAAAGAAAACTGACGAGAAAATTCAATCGATTTGTGTGAGGCTTTATTATAATTATTATTTAAATATTGGATGCCTTCTTGAAAGATAACATAAACACGCAGTGAGTTGTTTTTGTGAATTGATAATTGGGCTTGCACCCTGGTGACCATATAGCAACTAACTCCAACAATCGCAACTGCTCTTATGGAGTTCTTGTAGAAATGTTGTCTGCCAATAATGCAGGACTGCAGGACTCATTCTCTGTTGGCATTTCCCCCTTATAATTTTAGATCCGTTTTTTTTTCTTTTCAATTTTAGGATAAGTGGTTTGGATAAGCGGCACGGTGGTCGACTGGTTAGCACGTCCACTTCACAGTTCAGAGGTTGAGGGTTCGATCCTGGCCCCCGGCCTCCCTGTGTCGAGTTTGCATGTTCTCCCTGTGCCAGCGTGGGTTTTCTCCGGGTACTCCGGTTTCATCCCACATTCCAAAAACATGCATGCCAAGTTGATTGGACTCTCTAAATTGCCCCTAGGTGTGATTGTGAGCGTGGTTGTTTGTCTCTGTGTGCCCTGCGATTGGCTGGCAACCAGTTCAGGGTGTCCCCCGCCTACTGCCCGAAGACAGCTGGGATAGGCTCCAGCACGCCCCGCGACCCTTGCGAGAAGAAGCGGTATAGATAATGGATGGATGGATGGATGGTTTGGATAATGGATGGATGGAAGTCTGTTTGCGGCATGGCCCTAGAATTTTTAACTTGCTCCCCTGAAACTCCAGGTGATGGGCCACTGTGCTCCTAGTTAAAAAAAAAAAAGCTGAAGGACAGAATGGTGTTGACCACTTTGGTTTTCTTCTTACCAAGCTAAATTCTAATGTTAATGTCACGTCGAGTGCTACTCATTGCAGTCACCTGCGCTATACGACAATTTAGAGCAAGTACTTTGCATTGCTGCGATTACATCGGGACCACAACTTTTTGCACGTTTAGCCTTCTGCATAAAGAATAAATAAAGAATAATAAATAAAGAATACGAAGTCAATGCACACACACGGTAATTACTACCGAGTGCATCGTGCACCTGTGAACGGCACATACGTTAGCGTTATGTTAGCCGTTTGTTGGTCAGCTAACTCCATCCATCCATCGAATATCTATACCGCTTCTCCACACAAGGGTCACAGGCATGCTGGAGCCTATCCCAGCTGTCTTCGAGCAGTAGGCGGGGGACACCCTGAATTGGTTGCCAGCCAATCGCAGGGCACACAGAGAAAAACAGACACCCGCAATCACAATCACACCTAGGGGCAATTTAGACTGTCCAATTAACCTACGAAGCATGTTTTTGGAATGTGGGAGGAAACCGGAGTACCCGGAGAAAACCCACGCAGGCACGGGGAGAACATGCAAACTCCACACAGGCAGGCCGGAGCCGGGATCGAACCCACAACCTCTGAACTGTGAGGTGGACGTGCTAACCAGTCGAACACCGTGCCGCGTCAGCTAACTCATTTTAAGAAATGTTTTAACCAACACAGGGGACCAGAGTACACGTATTGACTATTGTTGTACTATAACCGCAGTATTTCACAGCGGTAGATGCAATTGTATCCCTGCATGGCACCAAAAAAACGGTAAGAGACACCACATACCCTGAATCATCAAACACCAAAATGAAGCTAGCCAGCGTGCACGCTTCCGCTGGGCGACCAAGTTTAACCAATGAGGTTGAGCTTCAGCCGCCGAAATCCGTCGCACTTGATTGGTCGAGATGGCGCATTTCACCTAGCCCCACGACCCGGCACCCACGTGCCTTTAAGTGTACAAGTACAAATTGTGAGTCTTACAAGTACAAATCTGTTTTGCACATGGGAGTGGTAAATGTGGTGCAAAAGTCACGCGTGCGTACAGCAGCAGGAAAAACACTCGTGACTCCTTGTGGCGACTTCTTCAACTACAAATTGCCATCCATATAGGTTCAAATCAGTATTTCCCCACAAGCACAAATTAAATTTTGCTTCAAGTACAACTTTTATTTCCACAACTACAAGTCGTTTTTTCTACCAAGGAGAATTTTGTTTTTCATACATACAAATAGTCGTTTCTACAGGTACAATTTTTTTTTTTTTAGGTACAATTTTTTTTTTCAGATACAAAATTATTTCACACGGCTTCAAATTGTTTTCTCTACGAATAGATTTTTTTTTTTTACCATTTCCTTCTTACAAGTAAAAATTTACTTGGTACAAGTACAAGTTACTTTTGCACAAGACGGAGACCTTGGCTCTCTTCTCTGATATAGTCTAGAAAGTTGTTAATTTGGCAGAAATGTTTTGCAATGTAATGCTTGGCGCAGATTTGACTCATGGAAACAAGTAATTCCTCACTCATACACACACACATAGAAAACCTACTCACGCACCTCTAACAGCTTGAATAAAGATAAAGGAAAATTCTCACACACATACAGCAAACAAGTCAACGTGTCTCTAAACTGGCATGAAACCCCACCCCTTAGGCTGGAGACAATCATGTAACCATATATGTATATATATGCATATATGTATATAAATATGTAATATATATTACATACATTTTTTTGGGTTAACCCGTTGGCTTATATAAAGCCGTTCTTATAGATTCAGATCCTTCAGACCCTCTTTTGGCCTCAAATATATGTGTTATGTTATGTATATGAGGCCGACATAATTTGAAATTTAGTAATTTGTAAAAAAGAGCACCTCCCTCTTTTGACCACACAAAAGTGGGGTCACCATTAATTTAAACCCATGTAGTGTGCCAGAAAAATCGAGATGCAGCTGTGAAGATACCCCCTGTGACTATGTGTGACCACTAATGAAATCAACTAAAAAGTTTGCTACGGAAGGCCAAGCAAGAGAAAGGTTACAGCAAGATAACGGCCCGGCTCAAGTCACCTGTCTAAACATATATGCCAAAGAGGCCTAGTCTAGCAACCCCATCTGAGTGACCTTATGGATCACTCAGCTAAAACTTTTCTGAAAAATGTTCATCCCTGTTTTGAACTGGCCTAAAGGTCAGTTCGTCTCACCCCCCTGTTTGTGTATCTTGCCTATACATATACGCCAAAGAGGCCTAGTCTAGCAACCCCATCTGAGTGACCTTATGGATCACTCAGCTAAAACTTTTCTGAAAAATGTTCATCCCTGTTTTGAACTGGCCTAAAGGTCAGTTCGTCTCACCCCCCTGTTTGTGTATCTTGCCCTATATGTAGCTGTGTGTGATCCCTTATTACTACTCGACAATGTTCCAGGGTCCGAATTTGGTTAATCCAAAAAAATGTTTGTTGATTTTTTTTTTTTTTTTTTTTTCCAATAGTAATATTTCAAATCAGTACCTGCGAATGCAATGGGATTAATGCAATGGGTTGATCAGGCCCATGGACCCCATTGCCCCCCCAAGTACCGAAGAGGGCTTGTCGGTCCCCAAATCAGGTTTTCCATCCCGAGGGCCCGTCCCTTAAACATCCTCTCAAATCTCATACACATTCAAACCTCCACCTTCCGTTCACACATTTATTCACTGGTTAGTATCTCATTCACTCCGCAAAAAGGTGATTTCCAATTCCACTCAGAGACACCTCCCCCTGGCGCGTCCGCCATTTGTACATTAAAATTTGTGCTAGCAGTTAATCGATTCAGCCAGCGTGTGATTAATTGTATCACTGTCGTCGGTGGATTTTGCCCATCCAATCGCTGTGATGTAGCTCTTGTTCCTCCTGGACGTGGTTGGGAATCCTGGACCTGTAATGTCAACCAGCTTGTAGATAACAAAGTTTGCAGTCCGATATTTTATTCAACAATGTCTTGTCCCTTCAGAATTGTCATGACAAAGGTCATCTTAACTTCACTTCATCTATCGTCCAGCTTGTTAATATTTAATACATATCACTTGGTAAATAGATAAAGAACTATTTAGTCAAATTTTCCGAACCAATTGCTAAGTATTCCCTGTCTTAAGGATATATATAGAACATGGAGAAAGAATGTATCAATTAAAACCTATCGCAAAACAGTTTTAATCTCCCAAAACAGATACTCACCCTACCAAAACATTCAATCTTTTAACAGCAAAAACAGAAAAACAGCTCGTGTTGAAATTTATTCTAAATACTGCCCAAAACTTACACTTTTCCCAGGTTTGTAGCCACAGAGGGCCAAGGGGTGGCCAACCCCCCTGACCACCCAGTGGAAAATTTGGTACCTGTGATGTTCCTGCCACTTTCACATGGATGCAGTAATCTACGCTTTGACCTCTTGATCCCGTATGAAAAAGGTTTTTGAAAATGTTTCACCTTAAAATTACGTTTTAACTGAATTATATGTGGATCACCTGTGCTTCAAACTCTCCATATACAAACACATAAAATTTATGTTGTTTATATATCTTATACATCTTGAGGATAATTCTACTCGTTTTGTGTAAGGAAGATATGATCCCTGCCATCTATAACCCATGTACTGTAGGCTTTTTCACATGGGATTCTCTACCGCATTTTTAATATTAACTGCATATTTGAATAATACAAATTAACAAATGGTCTGAATGCAAACACGAAAATAATTTCTTTAAGTCAAGAACATTCAATAATCAAAATAATCATTTCACACAATAGAAACCAAACAACAATGATAGATCAGTCATTGTTCATCATACCATCCACAGCCATGGTTTCATGAGATAAAATGCACACATATAAGGAGGCACATACGGCCACTACTCAATGAGGTGTTGTTTAACTCTGGCCACCCCAGTGAAAAATTTCTAGTTACGCTTTCTCCACCCATGGCCAAATAAAGAAAAAACAATGTGGTTAACAATGTGGAACAATGTGGTTAATTTAATTTAGAGTGTCCTAATATCCATAAATCCATGAATCCATGAATTGAGAGAAGAAAAAAAATATGAAATAATAATAATTGACCTCCAAAAATGTGTTCATCACCATTCTTATTCCCCCCCTCCAGTGTCTAAATTCAACTCAACCGTAGTTAATAGGTGTACAATAGCTTCTAATTAGGGGTGCCAAAATTTCAAATGTCAAAAAGCATTACCGTATTTTCCAGACTATAAGTTGCTCCGAGTACAAGTCGCACCAGCCATAAAATGCATAAAGGAAAAAAGGAGGAAAAAAACCATATATAAGTCGCACTGGAGTACAAGACGCATTTTGAGAGGAAATTGTGCGCTTAGTACGCATCATTTCAAACCTACATGTAGCATACAAGAAAGTTATGGTATGTTAGGTTTAAGGTCTAAATCACGATACCCTAATTATCCATCCATCCATCCCATCCATTATCTCCCGCTTATCCGAAGTCGGGTCGCGGAGGCAGCAGCTTCAGCAGGGAAGCCCAGACTTCCCTCTCCCCAGCAACATCCTCCAGCTCTTCCGGAAGGATCCCAAGGCGTTCCCAGGCAAGCCGGGAGACATAGTCTCTCCAGCGTGTTCTGGGTCGTCCTCGGGGTCTCCTGCCGGTGGGACATGCCCGGAACACCTCACCAGGGAGGCGTCCAGGAGGCATCCTAATCAGATGCCCGAGCCACCCCAACTGGCTCCTCTCGACGCGGAGGAGCAGCGGCTCGACTCTGAGTCCCTCCCGGATGGTCGAACTTCTCACCCTATCTCTAAGGGAGAGCCCGGACACCCTGCGAAGGAAACCCATTCCGGCCGCTTGTATCCGAGATCTTGTTCTTTCGGTCATGACCCACAGCTCATGACCATAGGTGAGGGTAGGAACGTAGATCGACCGGTAAATTGAGAGCTTCGCCATTCGGCTAAGCTCCTTCTTCACCACGACAGACCGATACAGGGTCCGCATCACAGCAGACGCTGCACCGATCCGCCTGTCGATCTCCCGTTCCATCTTACCCTCACTCGTGAACAAGACCCCAAGATACTTGAACTTCTCCACTTGGGGCAGAATCCCATCCCCGACCCGGAGAGGGCACGCCACCCTTTTCCGACTGAGGACCATGGTCTCAGATTTGGAGGTGCTGATCTTCATTCCGACCGTTTCACACTCGGCTGCGAACCGCTCCAGCGAGAGTTGGAGATCGCGGCTTGAAGAAGCCAACAGTACCACATCATCTGCAAAAAGCAGAGATGCAATACTGAGGCCACCAAACTGGACCCCCTCGACACTGTCCTCGATTCTGTCCATAAAGGTTATGAACAGAATCGGTGACAAAGGGCAGCCTTGGCGGAGTCCAACCCCCACAGGAAACGAATCCGATTTACTGCCGGCAATTCGGACCAAACTCTGGCATCGGTGGTACAGGGACCGGACAGCCCTTATCAGGGGGCTCGGTACCCCGTACTCCCGAAGCACCCCCCACAGAACTCCCCGAGGGACACGGTCGAACGCCTTCTCCAAGTCCATAAAACACATGTAGACCGGTTGGGCAAACTCCCATGCACCCTCGAGGACCCTGCTGAGGGTGTAGAGCTGGTCCACTGTTCCACGGCCAGGACGAAAACCACATTGCTCCTCCTGAATCCTGGATTCGACCTTCCGACGGACGGACCCTCCTCTCCAGCACCCCTGAATAGACCTTGCCGTCGAGGCTGAGGAGTGTGATCCCTCTGTAATTGGAGCACACCCTCCGGTCCCCCTTCTTAAAAAGGGGGACCACCACCCCGGTCTGCCAATCCAGAGGCACTGTCCCTGATGTCCACGCGATGTTGAAGAGACGTGTCAACCATGACAGCCCCTCAACATCCAGAGCCTTTATGAACTCCGGGCGGATCTCATACACCCCCGGGGCTTTGCCACCGAGGAGCTTTTTGACTACCTCGGTTACTTCAACCCCAGAGATAGGAGAGCCCACCTCAGAGTCTCCAGGCTCTGCTTCCTCAGTGGAAGGCGTGTCGGTGGAATTGAGGAGGTCTTCGAAGTACTCTCCCCACCGACCCACAACGTCCCGAGTTGAGGTCAGCAGCACCCCATCTCCACTATAAACAGTGTTAATGGTGCACTGCTTCCCCCTCCTGAGACGTCGGATGGTGGACCAGAATTTCCTCGAAGCCGTCCGGAAGTCATTTTCCATGGCCTCCCCGAACTCCTCCCACACCCGGGTTTTTGCCTCAGCAACCGCCAGAGCTGCATTCCGCTTGGCCAGCCGGTACCCGTCAGCTGCCTCCGGGGTCCCGCAGGCCAAAAAGGCCTGATAGGACTCCTTCTTCAGCTGGACAGCATCCCTTACCGCTGGTGTCCACCAGCGGGTTCGGGGATTGCCGCCACGACAGGCACCGACCACCTTGCGGCCACAGCTCCGATTGGCCGCCTCAACAATGGAGGCACGAAACATTGACCACTCGGACTCGATGTCCCCCGCCTCCCCCGGGACGTGGGAAAAGTTCTGCCGGAGGTGGGAGTTGAAACTCCTTCTGACAGGGGATTCTGCCAGACGTTCCCAGCAAACCCTCACAATACGTTTGGGTCTGCCAGGTCGGACCGGCATCTTCCCCCACCATCGGAGCCAACTCACCACCAGATGGTGATCAGTTGACAGCTCCGCCCCTCTCTTCACCCGAGTGTCCAAAACATGCGGCCGCAAGTCCGATGATACGACTACAAAGTCGATCATCGAACTGCGGCCTAGGGTATCCTGGTGCCAAGTGCACATATGGACACCCTTATGCTTGAACATGGTGTTCGTTATGGACAATCCGTGATGAGCACAGAAGTCCAGGAACCGAACACCGCTCGGGTTCAGATCGGGGGGGCCGTTCCTCCCAATCACACCTCTCCAGGTCTCACTGTCATTGCCCACGTGAGCATTGAAGTCCCCCAGCAGAACGATGGAGTCCCCAGGTGGAGCGGATACCCTAATTATCTGACCCCAAATTATTTACCATATATTTATTATTTGAACCGACATTAACCTTAGCTTCACCTTACCTAACAATTATGCGGGCTCGTTCCGTAAGAGAGAAGACCAGAAAGCCAATCAGCCGAATCACAAAGATTTTATTCCTAACAGCAAAAGCTAATACAGTATCGGGGGCTCGGTTCCCTCTCAATACAGATCTGTGCGCTCCTGTGGCCATCAGAGAGCGACACCACACCCGAGTTGCCCCGAACAGTTATAGAAAACAATATGCAAATTAAACACACCAAAAACACTAGCCACTATCATTTTATTAGTTACATGGTATCTGCAATATATTTCTTCAGATGCTGATTGGTTCTCTTTTCACCGCCGTCTCAGATGACGCCTTTTCTTGTGCACATGACTCGCTGGGTTGTAGCTCCTGGAAACACCAAGTTATCTGCATTCCAAGAGACCGGGGCCTTCAGAGAAACTGTGGCCCCCGCCTTTGTCTCCCTTTTTTCACTGGCGGCACCAGGTACCATCAAACCTCCCACACATTGTGTTCCTCCGATACATCCGCTCCCCTGATATTGCAACCTTGAAACAGCTCTACTTCTACTCATTTGTAATACAACTTTGAATCATTAATAAATGGTTTACATTTATATATCTAAACAAACTAATAATAAAACCCTTCACTAGCAATACATGTGTATGTCTTCACAAACTAATAATAAAACCCTTCAAACCTGTGGTTTGGATTTGGCAGCAGTGATTCACAGTGCCGAGCTCAAACCGTAGGGGCCAACTCCTCCGCCTTGGCTATCCGCCAAAAGCACACCTTTCTCGGTCATAATTTTCAGGCGACCCGCCGATTTTCTACTTGAAGAAAAGTGTTGCAAATTATAATTTTCATCAACTTAAGCCACTCAGGGGATCTTGCCCGCCCCCAAATATGGTTGTAAAGCCCTTACTTCATAGACAATTTGTTGTTTTGTGCCTTAAAACGACATGTGTGGCTGCGCTGTCCCCTGTGCTCTTCGTGTACCTTTCTTGACAGGCGTTACTTGTATACTGAAATTGTCACTTTCTGCTTCGGCACGTATATTTATGCTAGATAAATTTGTAAATATGCATCTACAACCTTTGGTTTGGATTTGGCAGCTGTGATTCACAGTGCGGAGCTCCAACCGTAGGGGCCGACTCCTCCACCTTGGCTATCCGCCAAAAGCACACCTTTCTTGGTCATATTTTTCAGGCAGCCCGCCAAATTTCGACTCGGAGAAAAGTGTTGAAAATTATAATTTTCATCAATCTAAGCCACTCAGGGGAAATTGCCCGCCCCCAAATATGGTTGTAAAGCCGTTACTTCGTAGACAATTTGTTGTTTTGTGGCTTAAAACGACGTGTGTGGCTGCGCTGTCCCCTGTGTTCTTCGTGTTCTTTTCTTGAAGGCGTTACTTGTATACTGAAATTAATGTCACTTTCTGATTCGGCAAGTATATTTATGATGGATACATAAATACAACCACAGGGGCATGTACAACCTGTGGTTTCGATTTGGCAGCAGTGATTCACAGTGCCGAGCTTCAACTGTAGGTCCAACTCCTCCGCCTTGGCTATCCGCCAAAAGCACTCCTTTCTCGGTCATGTTTTTCAGGCGACCCGCCGAATTTCGACTCGGAGATCAGTGTTGAAAATGATAACTTTAATATACTTAAGCCACTCAGGGGAAATTGCCCTCCCCCAAATTTGGTTGTAAAGACCTTACTTCATAGACAATTCGTTTTTTTGTGCCTTAAAACGACGTGTGTGGCTGCGCTGTCCCGTGTGCTCTTCCTGGGCATTTTGACAGAGTCGTTTACATGTACACTGAAATTAATGTCATTTTCCATTTCAGCGCATTTATTTATGTTAGAAACACTTGTAAATATATATGTACAAACTGTGATTCACAGTGCTGAGCTCCAACCGTAGGGGCCGACTCCTCCGCCTTGGCTATCCGCCAAAAGCACACTTTTCTCGGTCATATTTTTCAGGCAAACCGCCGAATTTCGACTCGGAGAAACGTGTTGAAAATTATAATTTTCATCAACTTAAGCCACTCAGAGGAACTTGCCCGCCCCCAAATATAGTTGTAAAGCCCTTTCTTCATCGACAATTTGTTGTTTTGTAGCTTAAAACGACGTGTGTGGCTGCGCTGTCCCCTGTGCTCTTCCTGGGCATTTTGACAGAGTCATTTACATGTACACTGAAATTAATGTCATTTTCCATTTCAGCGCATTTATTTATGTTAGAAACACTTGTTGATATGAATCTAGCACCTTTTGTTTGGATTTAGTAGGTTTTTGTTTTTCATGTCCAATTTGAGCTTTTCAGCTCCTGAAAATGACAGTTTGGCCACGTGCAGTTATTTTGATAAGGGATACGTGTAAACTGAAATTAATGTCATTTTATGCTTTCAGATGTTTATTTATGCTAGATACACGTGTAAATATGCATCTACAGCCTTTGGTTCGAATTTTGCTGCCTTTTGTTTTTTTATGTCCAATTTGAGCTTTTCAGCTCCTGAAAATGACAGTTTGGCCACGTGCAGTTATTTTGATAAGGGATACGTGTAAACTGAAATTAATGTCATTTTATGCTTTCAGATGTTTATTTATGCTAGATACACGTGTAAATATGCATCTACAGCCTTTGGTTCGAATTTTGCTGCCTTTTGTTTTTTTATGTCCAATTTGAGCTTTTCAGCTCCTGAAAATGACAGTTTGGCCACGTGCAGTTATTTTGATAGGTGTTACGTGTAAACTGTAATTAATGTCATTTTATGCTTTCAGAGGTTTATTTATGCTAAATATACGTGTAAATATGCATCTACAGCCTTAGGTTTTGATTTGGCAGCCTTTTGGTTTTTTATGTCCAAAATGAGTGTTTCAGCGCCTGAAAGTGACAGTTTGGCCACGTGCAGTTATTTTGATAGGGGTTACGTGTAAACTGAAATTAATGTCATTTTATGCTTTCAGAGGTTTATTTATGCTATATACACGTGTAAATATGCATCTATTGCTTTTGGTTTTGATTTGGCAGCCTTTTGGTTTTTTATGTCCAAAATGAGCGTTTCAGCGGCTGAAAATGACAGTTTGGCCACGTGCAGTTATTTTATTAGGGGATACGTGTACACTGAAATTAATGTCATTTTTTGCTTCCAGAGGTGTATTTATGCTAGAGACACGTACAAATATGCATCTTTAGCCTTTGGTTTCGATTTGGCAGCCTTTTGGTTTTTTATGTCCAAAATGAGCGTTTCAGCGCCTGAAAGTGACAGTTTGGCCAAGTGCTGTTAATTTGATATTGGTTACGTGAACACAGAAATGAATGTCACTTTCTGCTTCGGAGCGTGTATAATTGCTAGATACACTTGTAAATATGCATCTACAACCTGTAGTTTCGATTTGGCAGCAGAGATTCACAGTGCGGAGCTCCAACCACAGGGGCCGACTCCTCTGCCTTGGCTATCCGCCAAAAGCACACCTTTCTCTGTCATATTTTTCAGGCGACCCACCGAATTTCGACTCAGAAAAAAGTGTTGAAAATGATAATTTTCATCAATTTAAGGAACTCAGGGGAACTTGCCCGCCCCCAAATATGGTTGTAAAGTCCTTATTTCAAAGACAATTTGTTGTTTTGTGCCTTAAAACGACGTGTGTGGCTGCACTGTCCCCTGTGCTCTTCGTGTGCCTTTCTTTACTGGCGTAACTTGTATACTGAAATGAATGTTACTTTCTGCTTCGGCACGTGTATTTATGCTAGATACACTTGTAAATATGGATCTACAACCTGTGGTTTGGATTGGGCAGCCGTAATTCACAGTGCGGTGCTCCAACAGTAGGGGCCAACTCCTCCGCTTTGGCTATCCGCCAAAAGCACACCTTTCTCGGTCATATTTTTCAGAAGCTCCGCCGAATTTCGACTCGTAGATAAGTGTTGAAAATGATCATTTTCATCACTTTAAGCCACTCAGGGGAACTAACCCTCCCCCAAATATGGTTGTAAAGCCCTTACTTCATCGACAATTTGTTATTTTGTGCCTTAAAACGACGTGTGTGGCTGCGCTTTCCCCTGTGCTCTTCGTGTGTGCCTTTCTTGACAGGCGTAACTTATATAATGAAATGAATGTTACTTTTTGCTTCGGCACGTGTATTTATGCTAGATACACTTGTAAATATGGATCTACAACCTGTGGTTTGGATTTGGCAGCATTGATTCGCAGTGCGGAGCTCCAACCGCAGGGGCCGACTCCTCCGCCTTGGCTATCCACCAAAAGCACACCTTTCTCGGTCATATTTTTCAGGCGACCAGCCGAATTTCGACTCGGAGAAAAGTGTTGAAAATAACAATTTTCATCAATTTAAGCCACTCAGGGGAACTCACCCGCCCCCAAATATGGTTGTAAAGTCCTTATTTCAAAGACAATTTGTTGTTTTGTGCCTTAAAAACGACGTGTGTGGCTGCGCTGTCCCCTGTTCTCTTCGTGTAACTTTCTTGACGCGTTAGCTGTTTAGAAAATTATTGTCACTTTCTGCTTCGGCACGTATATTTATGCTAGATACACTTGTAAATATGCATCTACAACATTTGGTTTGGATTGGGCAGCCGTAATTCACAGTGCGGTGCTCCAACCGTAGGGGCCGACTCCTCCGCTTTGGCTATCCGCCAAAAGCACACCTTTCTCGGTCATATTTTCCAGAAGCCCCGCCGGATTTCGACTCGTAGATAAGTGTTGAAAATTATAATTTTCATCACTTTAAGCCACTCAGGGGAACTAACCCTCCCCCTAATATGGTTGTAAAGCCCTTACTTCATCGACAATTTGTTGTTTTGTGCCTTAAAACGACGTGTGTGGCTGCACTGTCCCCTGTGCTCTTCGTGTGCCTTTCTTTACAGGCGTAACTTGTATACTGAAATGAATGTTACTTTCTGCTTCGGCACGTGTATTCATGCTAGATACACTTGTAAATATGGATCTACAACCTGTGGTTTGGATTTGGCAGCATTGATTCGCAGTGCGGAGCTCCAACCGCAGGGGCCGACTCCTCCGCCTTGGCTATCCACCAAAAGCACACCTTTCTCGGTCATATTTTTGAGGCGACCCGCCGAATTTCGACTCGGAGAAAAGTGTTGAAAATAACAATTAACATCAATTTAAGCCACTCAGGGGAACTAACCCGCCCCCAAATATTGTTGTAAAGTCCTTATTTCAAAGACAATTTGTTGTTTTGTGCCTTAAAACGACGTTCACACATTTATTCACTGGTTAGTATCTCATTCACTCCGCAAAAAGGTGATTTCCAATTCCACTCAGAGACACCTCCCCCTGGCGCGTCCGCCATTTGTACATTAAAATTTGTGCTAGCAGTTAATCGATTCAGCCAGCGTGTGATTAATTGTATCACTGTCGTCGGTGGATTTTGCCCATCCAATCGCTGTGATGTAGCTCTTGTTCCTCCTGGACGTGGTTGGGAATCCTGGACCTGTAATGTCAACCAGCTTGTAGATAACAAAGTTTGCAGTCCGATATTTTATTCAACAATGTCTTGTCCCTTCAGAATTGTCATGACAAAGGTCATCTTAACTTCACTTCATCTATCGTCCAGCTTGTTAATATTTAATACATATCACTTGGTAAATAGATAAAGAACTATTTAGTCAAATTTTCCGAACCAATTGCTAAGTATTCCCTGTCTTAAGGATATATATAGAACATGGAGAAAGAATGTATCAATTAAAACCTATCGCAAAACAGTTTTAATCTCCCAAAACAGATACTCACCCTACCAAAACATTCAATCTTTTAACAGCAAAAACAGAAAAACAGCTCGTGTTGAAATTTATTCTAAATACTGCCCAAAACTTACACTTTTCCCAGGTTTGTAGCCACAGAGGGCCAAGGGGTGGCCAACCCCCCTGACCACCCAGTGGAAAATTTGGTACCTGTGATGTTCCTGCCACTTTCACATGGATGCAGTAATCTACGCTTTGACCTCTTGATCCCGTATGAAAAAGGTTTTTGAAAATGTTTCACCTTAAAATTACGTTTTAACTGAATTATATGTGGATCACCTGTGCTTCAAACTCTCCATATACAAACACATAAAATTTATGTTGTTTATATATCTTATACATCTTGAGGATAATTCTACTCGTTTTGTGTAAGGAAGATATGATCCCTGCCATCTATAACCCATGTACTGTAGGCTTTTTCACATGGGATTCTCTACCGCATTTTTAATAACTGCATATTTGAATAATACAAATTTACAAATGGTCTGAATGCAAACACGAAAATAATTTCTTTAAGTCAAGAACATTCAATAATCAAAATAATCATTTCACACAATAGAAACCAAACAACAATGATAGATCAGTCATTGTTCATCATACCATCCACAGCCATGGTTTCATGAGATAAAATGCACACATATAAGGAGGCACATACGGCCACTACTCAATGAGGTGTTGTTTAACTCTGGCCACCCCAGTGAAAAATTTCTAGTTACGCTTTCTCCACCCATGGCCAAATAAAGAAAAAACAATGTGGTTAACAATGTGGAACAATGTGGTTAATTTAATTTAGAGTGTCCTAATATCCATAAATCCATGAATCCATGAATTGAGAGAAGAAAAAAAATATGAAATAATAATAATTGACCTCCAAAAATGTGTTCATCACCATTCTTATTCCCCCCCTCCAGTGTCTAAATTCAACTCAACCGTAGTTAATAGGTGTACAATAGCTTCTAATTAGGGGTGCCAAAATTTCAAATGTCAAAAAGCATTACCGTATTTTCCAGACTATAAGTTGCTCCGAGTACAAGTCGCACCAGCCATAAAATGCATAAAGGAAAAAAGGAGGAAAAAAACCATATATAAGTCGCACTGGAGTACAAGACGCATTTTGAGAGGAAATTGTGCGCTTAGTACGCATCATTTCAAACCTACATGTAGCATACAAGAAAGTTATGGTATGTTAGGTTTAAGGTCTAAATCACGATACCCTAATTATCCATCCATCCATCCCATCCATTATCTCCCGCTTATCCGAAGTCGGGTCGCGGAGGCAGCAGCTTCAGCAGGGAAGCCCAGACTTCCCTCTCCCCAGCAACATCCTCCAGCTCTTCCGGAAGGATCCCAAGGCGTTCCCAGGCAAGCCGGGAGACATAGTCTCTCCAGCGTGTTCTGGGTCGTCCTCGGGGTCTCCTGCCGGTGGGACATGCCCGGAACACCTCACCAGGGAGGCGTCCAGGAGGCATCCTAATCAGATGCCCGAGCCACCCCAACTGGCTCCTCTCGACGCGGAGGAGCAGCGGCTCGACTCTGAGTCCCTCCCGGATGGTCGAACTTCTCACCCTATCTCTAAGGGAGAGCCCGGACACCCTGCGAAGGAAACCCATTCCGGCCGCTTGTATCCGAGATCTTGTTCTTTCGGTCATGACCCACAGCTCATGACCATAGGTGAGGGTAGGAACGTAGATCGACCGGTAAATTGAGAGCTTCGCCATTCGGCTAAGCTCCTTCTTCACCACGACAGACCGATACAGGGTCCGCATCACAGCAGACGCTGCACCGATCCGCCTGTCGATCTCCCGTTCCATCTTACCCTCACTCGTGAACAAGACCCCAAGATACTTGAACTTCTCCACTTGGGGCAGAATCCCATCCCCGACCCGGAGAGGGCACGCCACCCTTTTCCGACTGAGGACCATGGTCTCAGATTTGGAGGTGCTGATCTTCATTCCGACCGTTTCACACTCGGCTGCGAACCGCTCCAGCGAGAGTTGGAGATCGCGGCTTGAAGAAGCCAACAGTACCACATCATCTGCAAAAAGCAGAGATGCAATACTGAGGCCACCAAACTGGACCCCCTCGACACTGTCCTCGATTCTGTCCATAAAGGTTATGAACAGAATCGGTGACAAAGGGCAGCCTTGGCGGAGTCCAACCCCCACAGGAAACGAATCCGACTTACTGCCGGCAATTCGGACCAAACTCTGGCATCGGTGGTACAGGGACCGGACAGCCCTTATCAGGGGGCTCGGTACCCCGTACTCCCGAAGCACCCCCCACAGAACTCCCCGAGGGACACGGTCGAACGCCTTCTCCAAGTCCATAAAACACATGTAGACCGGTTGGGCAAACTCCCATGCACCCTCGAGGACCCTGCTGAGGGTGTAGAGCTGGTCCACTGTTCCACGGCCAGGACGAAAACCACATTGCTCCTCCTGAATCCTGGATTCGACCTTCCGACGGACGGACCCTCCTCTCCAGCACCCCTGAATAGACCTTGCCGTCGAGGCTGAGGAGTGTGATCCCTCTGTAATTGGAGCACACCCTCCGGTCCCCCTTCTTAAAAAGGGGGACCACCACCCCGGTCTGCCAATCCAGAGGCACTGTCCCTGATGTCCACGCGATGTTGAAGAGACGTGTCAACCATGACAGCCCCTCAACATCCAGAGCCTTTATGAACTCCGGGCGGATCTCATACACCCCCGGGGCTTTGCCACCGAGGAGCTTTTTGACTACCTCGGTTACTTCAACCCCAGAGATAGGAGAGCCCACCTCAGAGTCTCCAGGCTCTGCTTCCTCAGTGGAAGGCGTGTCGGTGGAATTGAGGAGGTCTTCGAAGTACTCTCCCCACCGACCCACAACGTCCCGAGTTGAGGTCAGCAGCACCCCATCTCCACTATAAACAGTGTTAATGGTGCACTGCTTCCCCCTCCTGAGACGTCGGATGGTGGACCAGAATTTCCTCGAAGCCGTCCGGAAGTCATTTTCCATGGCCTCCCCGAACTCCTCCCACACCCGGGTTTTTGCCTCAGCAACCGCCAGAGCTGCATTCCGCTTGGCCAGCCGGTACCCGTCAGCTGCCTCCGGGGTCCCGCAGGCCAAAAAGGCCTGATAGGACTCCTTCTTCAGCTGGACAGCATCCCTTACCGCTGGTGTCCACCAGCGGGTTCGGGGATTGCCGCCACGACAGGCACCGACCACCTTGCGGCCACAGCTCCGATTGGCCGCCTCAACAATGGAGGCACGAAACATTGACCACTCGGACTCGATGTCCCCCGCCTCCCCCGGGACGTGGGAAAAGTTCTGCCGGAGGTGGGAGTTGAAACTCCTTCTGACAGGGGATTCTGCCAGACGTTCCCAGCAAACCCTCACAATACGTTTGGGTCTGCCAGGTCGGACCGGCATCTTCCCCCACCATCGGAGCCAACTCACCACCAGATGGTGATCAGTTGACAGCTCCGCCCCTCTCTTCACCCGAGTGTCCAAAACATGCGGCCGCAAGTCCGATGATACGACTACAAAGTCGATCATCGAACTGCGGCCTAGGGTATCCTGGTGCCAAGTGCACATATGGACACCCTTATGCTTGAACATGGTGTTCGTTATGGACAATCCGTGATGAGCACAGAAGTCCAGGAACCGAACACCGCTCGGGTTCAGATCGGGGGGGCCGTTCCTCCCAATCACACCTCTCCAGGTCTCACTGTCATTGCCCACGTGAGCATTGAAGTCCCCCAGCAGAACGATGGAGTCCCCAGGTGGAGCGGATACCCTAATTATCTGACCCCAAATTATTTACCATATATTTATTATTTGAACCGACATTAACCTTAGCTTCACCTTACCTAACAATTATGCGGGCTCGTTCCGTAAGAGAGAAGACCAGAAAGCCAATCAGCCGAATCACAAAGATTTTATTCCTAACAGCAAAAGCTAATACAGTATCGGGGGCTCGGTTCCCTCTCAATACAGATCTGTGCGCTCCTGTGGCCATCAGAGAGCGACACCACACCCGAGTTGCCCCGAACAGTTATAGAAAACAATATGCAAATTAAACACACCAAAAACACTAGCCACTATCATTTCATTAGTTACATGGTATCTGCAATATATTTCTTCAGATGCTGATTGGTTCTCTTTTCACCGCCGTCTCAGATGACGCCTTTTCTTGTGCACATGACTCGCTGGGTTGTAGCTCCTGGAAACACCAAGTTATCTGCATTCCAAGAGACCGGGGCCTTCAGAGAAACTGTGGCCCCCGCCTTTGTCTCCCTTTTTTCACTGGCGGCACCAGGTACCATCAAACCTCCCACACATTGTGTTCCTCCGATACATCCGCTCCCCTGATATTGCAACCTTGAAACAGCTCTACTTCTACTCATTTGTAATACAACTTTGAATCATTAATAAATGGTTTACATTTATATATCTAAACAAACTAATAATAAAACCCTTCACTAGCAATACATGTGTATGTCTTCACAAACTAATAATAAAACCCTTCAAACCTGTGGTTTGGATTTGGCAGCAGTGATTCACAGTGCCGAGCTCAAACCGTAGGGGCCAACTCCTCCGCCTTGGCTATCCGCCAAAAGCACACCTTTCTCGGTCATAATTTTCAGGCGACCCGCCGATTTTCTACTTGAAGAAAAGTGTTGCAAATTATAATTTTCATCAACTTAAGCCACTCAGGGGATCTTGCCCGCCCCCAAATATGGTTGTAAAGCCCTTACTTCATAGACAATTTGTTGTTTTGTGCCTTAAAACGACATGTGTGGCTGCGCTGTCCCCTGTGCTCTTCGTGTACCTTTCTTGACAGGCGTTACTTGTATACTGAAATTGTCACTTTCTGCTTCGGCACGTATATTTATGCTAGATAAATTTGTAAATATGCATCTACAACCTTTGGTTTGGATTTGGCAGCTGTGATTCACAGTGCGGAGCTCCAACCGTAGGGGCCGACTCCTCCACCTTGGCTATCCGCCAAAAGCACACCTTTCTTGGTCATATTTTTCAGGCAGCCCGCCAAATTTCGACTCGGAGAAAAGTGTTGAAAATTATAATTTTCATCAATCTAAGCCACTCAGGGGAAATTGCCCGCCCCCAAATATGGTTGTAAAGCCGTTACTTCGTAGACAATTTGTTGTTTTGTGGCTTAAAACGACGTGTGTGGCTGCGCTGTCCCCTGTGTTCTTCGTGTTCTTTTCTTGAAGGCGTTACTTGTATACTGAAATTAATGTCACTTTCTGATTCGGCAAGTATATTTATGATGGATACATAAATACAACCACAGGGGCATGTACAACCTGTGGTTTCGATTTGGCAGCAGTGATTCACAGTGCCGAGCTTCAACTGTAGGTCCAACTCCTCCGCCTTGGCTATCCGCCAAAAGCACTCCTTTCTCGGTCATGTTTTTCAGGCGACCCGCCGAATTTCGACTCGGAGATCAGTGTTGAAAATGATAACTTTAATATACTTAAGCCACTCAGGGGAAATTGCCCTCCCCCAAATTTGGTTGTAAAGACCTTACTTCATAGACAATTCGTTTTTTTGTGCCTTAAAACGACGTGTGTGGCTGCGCTGTCCCGTGTGCTCTTCCTGGGCATTTTGACAGAGTCGTTTACATGTACACTGAAATTAATGTCATTTTCCATTTCAGCGCATTTATTTATGTTAGAAACACTTGTAAATATATATGTACAAACTGTGATTCACAGTGCTGAGCTCCAACCGTAGGGGCCGACTCCTCCGCCTTGGCTATCCGCCAAAAGCACACTTTTCTCGGTCATATTTTTCAGGCAAACCGCCGAATTTCGACTCGGAGAAACGTGTTGAAAATTATAATTTTCATCAACTTAAGCCACTCAGAGGAACTTGCCCGCCCCCAAATATAGTTGTAAAGCCCTTTCTTCATCGACAATTTGTTGTTTTGTAGCTTAAAACGACGTGTGTGGCTGCGCTGTCCCCTGTGCTCTTCCTGGGCATTTTGACAGAGTCATTTACATGTACACTGAAATTAATGTCATTTTCCATTTCAGCGCATTTATTTATGTTAGAAACACTTGTAGATATGAATCTAGCACCTTTTGTTTGGATTTAGTAGGTTTTTGTTTTTCATGTCCAATTTGAGCTTTTCAGCTCCTGAAAATGACAGTTTGGCCACGTGCAGTTATTTTGATAAGGGATACGTGTAAACTGAAATTAATGTCATTTTATGCTTTCAGATGTTTATTTATGCTAGATACACGTGTAAATATGCATCTACAGCCTTTGGTTCGAATTTTGCTGCCTTTTGTTTTTTTATGTCCAATTTGAGCTTTTCAGCTCCTGAAAATGACAGTTTGGCCACGTGCAGTTATTTTGATAAGGGATACGTGTAAACTGAAATTAATGTCATTTTATGCTTTCAGATGTTTATTTATGCTAGATACACGTGTAAATATGCATCTACAGCCTTTGGTTCGAATTTTGCTGCCTTTTGTTTTTTTATGTCCAATTTGAGCTTTTCAGCTCCTGAAAATGACAGTTTGGCCACGTGCAGTTATTTTGATAGGTGTTACGTGTAAACTGTAATTAATGTCATTTTATGCTTTCAGAGGTTTATTTATGCTAAATATACGTGTAAATATGCATCTACAGCCTTAGGTTTTGATTTGGCAGCCTTTTGGTTTTTTATGTCCAAAATGAGTGTTTCAGCGCCTGAAAGTGACAGTTTGGCCACGTGCAGTTATTTTGATAGGGGTTACGTGTAAACTGAAATTAATGTCATTTTATGCTTTCAGAGGTTTATTTATGCTATATACACGTGTAAATATGCATCTATTGCTTTTGGTTTTGATTTGGCAGCCTTTTGGTTTTTTATGTCCAAAATGAGCGTTTCAGCGGCTGAAAATGACAGTTTGGCCACGTGCAGTTATTTTATTAGGGGATACGTGTACACTGAAATTAATGTCATTTTTTGCTTCCAGAGGTGTATTTATGCTAGAGACACGTACAAATATGCATCTTTAGCCTTTGGTTTCGATTTGGCAGCCTTTTGGTTTTTTATGTCCAAAATGAGCGTTTCAGCGCCTGAAAGTGACAGTTTGGCCAAGTGCTGTTAATTTGATATTGGTTACGTGAACACAGAAATGAATGTCACTTTCTGCTTCGGAGCGTGTATAATTGCTAGATACACTTGTAAATATGCATCTACAACCTGTAGTTTCGATTTGGCAGCAGAGATTCACAGTGCGGAGCTCCAACCACAGGGGCCGACTCCTCTGCCTTGGCTATCCGCCAAAAGCACACCTTTCTCTGTCATATTTTTCAGGCGACCCACCGAATTTCGACTCAGAAAAAAGTGTTGAAAATGATAATTTTCATCAATTTAAGGAACTCAGGGGAACTTGCCCGCCCCCAAATATGGTTGTAAAGTCCTTATTTCAAAGACAATTTGTTGTTTTGTGCCTTAAAACGACGTGTGTGGCTGCACTGTCCCCTGTGCTCTTCGTGTGCCTTTCTTTACTGGCGTAACTTGTATACTGAAATGAATGTTACTTTCTGCTTCGGCACGTGTATTTATGCTAGATACACTTGTAAATATGGATCTACAACCTGTGGTTTGGATTGGGCAGCCGTAATTCACAGTGCGGTGCTCCAACAGTAGGGGCCAACTCCTCCGCTTTGGCTATCCGCCAAAAGCACACCTTTCTCGGTCATATTTTTCAGAAGCTCCGCCGAATTTCGACTCGTAGATAAGTGTTGAAAATGATCATTTTCATCACTTTAAGCCACTCAGGGGAACTAACCCTCCCCCAAATATGGTTGTAAAGCCCTTACTTCATCGACAATTTGTTATTTTGTGCCTTAAAACGACGTGTGTGGCTGCGCTTTCCCCTGTGCTCTTCGTGTGTGCCTTTCTTGACAGGCGTAACTTATATAATGAAATGAATGTTACTTTTTGCTTCGGCACGTGTATTTATGCTAGATACACTTGTAAATATGGATCTACAACCTGTGGTTTGGATTTGGCAGCATTGATTCGCAGTGCGGAGCTCCAACCGCAGGGGCCGACTCCTCCGCCTTGGCTATCCACCAAAAGCACACCTTTCTCGGTCATATTTTTCAGGCGACCAGCCGAATTTCGACTCGGAGAAAAGTGTTGAAAATAACAATTTTCATCAATTTAAGCCACTCAGGGGAACTCACCCGCCCCCAAATATGGTTGTAAAGTCCTTATTTCAAAGACAATTTGTTGTTTTGTGCCTTAAAAACGACGTGTGTGGCTGCGCTGTCCCCTGTTCTCTTCGTGTAACTTTCTTGACGCGTTAGCTGTTTAGAAAATTATTGTCACTTTCTGCTTCGGCACGTATATTTATGCTAGATACACTTGTAAATATGCATCTACAACATTTGGTTTGGATTGGGCAGCCGTAATTCACAGTGCGGTGCTCCAACCGTAGGGGCCGACTCCTCCGCTTTGGCTATCCGCCAAAAGCACACCTTTCTCGGTCATATTTTCCAGAAGCCCCGCCGGATTTCGACTCGTAGATAAGTGTTGAAAATTATAATTTTCATCACTTTAAGCCACTCAGGGGAACTAACCCTCCCCCTAATATGGTTGTAAAGCCCTTACTTCATCGACAATTTGTTGTTTTGTGCCTTAAAACGACGTGTGTGGCTGCACTGTCCCCTGTGCTCTTCGTGTGCCTTTCTTTACAGGCGTAACTTGTATACTGAAATGAATGTTACTTTCTGCTTCGGCACGTGTATTTATGCCAGATACACTTGTAAATATGGATCTACAACCTGTGGTTTGGATTTGGCAGCATTGATTCGCAGTGCGGAGCTCCAACCGCAGGGGCCGACTCCTCCGCCTTGGCTATCCACCAAAAGCACACCTTTCTCGGTCATATTTTTGAGGCGACCCGCCGAATTTCGACTCGGAGAAAAGTGTTGAAAATAACAATTATCATCAATTTAAGCCACTCAGGGGAACTCACCCTTCCCCCAAATATGGTTGTAAAGTCCTTATTTCAAAGACAATTTGTTGTTTTGTGCCTTAAAACGACGTGTGTGGCTGCGCTGTCCCCTGTGCTCTTCATTTGCCTTTCTTGACAGGCCTCAGTTGTGTAGTGAAATTAATGTCACTTTCTGCTTCGGCACGTATATTTATGATAGATACACTTGTAAATATGCATCTACAACCTGTGGTTTGGATTTGGCAGCATTGATTCGCAGTGCGGAGCTCCAACCGCAGGGGCCGACTCCTCCGCCTTGGCTATCCACCAAAAGCACACCTTTCTCGGTCATATTTTTCAGGCGACCCGCCGAATTTCAACTCGGAGAAAAGTGTTGATAATTACAATTTTCATCAATTTAAGCCACTCAGGGGAACTTGCCCGCCCCCAAATATCTTTGTAAAGTCCTTTCTTCATAGAAAATTTGCTGTTTTGTGCCTTAAAACGACGTGTGTGGCTGCGCTGTCCTCTGTGCTCTTCGTGTGCCTTTCTTGACAGGCGATACTTATATACTGAGATTAATGTCACTTTCTGCTTCGGCACGTATATTTATGCTAGATACACTTGTAAATATGCACGTACAACCCGTGGTTTCAATTTGGCAGCAGTGATTCACAGTGCCGAGCTCCAACCGTAGGGCCAAATCTTCTGCCTTGGCTATCCGCCAAAAGCACACCTTTCTCTGTCATATTTTTCAGGCGACCCACCGAATTTCGACTCAGAAAAAAGTGTTGAAAATGATAATTTTCATCAATTTAAGGAACTCAGGGGAACTTGCCCGCCCCCAAAAATAATTGTAAAGCCCTTACTTCGTAGACAATTTGTTTTTTTGTGTCTTAAAATGACGTGTGTGGCTGCGCAGTCCCCTGTGCTCTTCTGTTCCTTTCTTGACTGGCGTAACTTGTATACTGAAATGAATGTTACTTTCTGCTTCGGCACGTGTATTTATGCTAGATACACTTGTAAATATGGATCTACAACCTGTGGTTTGGATTGGGCAGCCGTAATTCACAGTGCGGTGCTCCAACCGTAGGGGCCAACTCCTCCGCTTTGGCTATCGGCCAAAAGCACACCTTTCTCGGTCATGTTTTTCAGAAGCCCCGCCGAATTTCGACTCGTAGATAAGTGTTGAAAATGATCATTTTCATCACTTTAAGCCACTCAGGGGAACTAACCCTCCCCCAAATATGGTTGTAAAGCCCTTACTTCATCGACAATTTGTTATTTTGTGCCTTAAAACGACGTGTGTGGCTGCGCTTTCCCCTGTGCTCTTCGTGTGCCTTTCTTGACAGGCGTAACTTATATAATGAAATGAATGTTACTTTTTGCTTCGGCACGTGTATTTATGCTAGATACACTTGTAAATATGGATCTACAACCTGTGGTTTGGATTTGGCAGCATTGATTCGCAGTGCGGAGCTCCAACCGCAGGGGCCGACTCCTCCGCCTTGGCTATACACCAAAAGCACACCTTTCTCGGTCATATTTTTCAGGCGACCAGCCGAATTTCGACTCGGAGAAAAGTGTTGAAAATAACAATTTTCATCAATTTAAGCCACTCAGGGGAACTCACCCGCCCCCCAAATATGGTTGTAAAGTCCTTATTTCAAAGACAATTTGTTGTTTTGTGCCTTAAAAACGACGTGTGTGGCTGCGCTGTCCCCTGTGCTCTTCGTGTGCCTTTCTTGACAGGCGTTAGTTGTGTAGTGAAATTAATGTCACTTTCTGCTTCGGCACGTATATTTATGCTAGATAGACTTGTAAATATGCATCTACAACCTTTGGTTTGGATTGGGCAGCCGTGATTCACAGTGCGGTGCTCCACCGTAGGGGCCGACTCCTCCGCTTTGGCTATCCGCCAAAAGCACACCTTTCTCGTTCATATTTTTCAGTCGCCCCGCCGAATTTCGACTCGTAGATAAGTAATGAAAATTATAATTTTCATCACTTTAAGCCACTCAGGGGAACTAACCCTCCCCCAAATATGGTTGTAAAGCCCTTACTTCATCGACAATTTGTTGTTTTGTGCCTTCAAACGACGTGTGTGGCTGCGCTGTCCCCTGTGCTCTTCGTGTGCCTTTCTTGACAGGCGTTAGTTGTATAGTGAAATTAATGTCACTTTCTGCTTCGGCACGTATATTTATGCTAGATACACTTGTAAATATGCATCTACAACCTTTGGTTTGGATTGGGCAGCCGTGATTCAGAGTGCGGTGCTCCACCGTAGGGGGCGACTCCTCCGCTTTGGCTATCTGCCAAAAGCACACCTTTCTCGTTCATATTTTTCAGTCGCGTCGCAGAATTTCGACTCTTAGATAAGTGTTGAAAATCATAATTTTCATCACTTTAAGCCACTCAGGGGAACTAACCCTCCCAAAAAATAGGGTTGTAAAGCCCTTACTTCATCGACAATTTGTTGTTTTGTGCCTTAAAACGACGTGTGTGGCTGCGCTTTCCCCTGTGCTCTTCGTGTGCCTTTCCTGACAGGCGTTAGTTGTAGAGTGAAATTAATGTCACTTTCTACTTCGGCACGTATATTTATGCTAGATACACTTGTAAATATGGATCTACAACATTTGGTTTGGATTTGGCAGCATTGATTCGCAGTGCGGAGCTCCAACCGCAGGGGCCGACTCCTCCGCCTTGGCTAACCACCAAAAGCACACCTTTCTCGGTCATATTTTTCAGGCGCCCCGCCGAATTTCGACTCGTAGATAAGTGTTGAAACCTATAAATTTCATAACTTTAAGCCACTCAGGGGAACTAACCCTCTCCCAAATATGGTTGTAAAGCCCTTACTTCATCGACAATTTGTTGTTTTGTGCCTTAAAATGACGTGTGTGGCTGCGCTGTCCCCTGTTCTCTTCGTGTAACTTTCTTGACAGGCGTTAGCTGTATAGAAAAATTATTGTCACTTTCTGCTTCGGCACGTATATTTATGCTAGATACACTTGTAAATATGCATCTACAACATTTGGTTTGGATTGGGCAGCCGTAATTCACAGTGCGGTGCTCCAACCGTAGGGGCCGACTCCTCCGCTTTGGCTATCCGCCAAAAGCACACCTTTCTCGGTCATATTTTCCAGAAGCCCCGCCGGATTTCGACTCGTAGATAAGTGTTGAAAATTATAATTTTCATCACTTTAAGCCACTCAGGGGAACTAACCCTCCCCCTAATATGGTTGTAAAGCCCTTACTTCATCGACAATTTGTTGTTTTGTGCCTTAAAACGACGTGTGTGGCTGCACTGTCCCCTGTGCTCTTCGTGTGCCTTTCTTTACAGGCGTAACTTGTATACTGAAATGAATGTTACTTTCTGCTTCGGCACGTGTATTCATGCTAGATACACTTGTAAATATGGATCTACAACCTGTGGTTTGGATTTGGCAGCATTGATTCGCAGTGCGGAGCTCCAACCGCAGGGGCCGACTCCTCCGCCTTGGCTATCCACCAAAAGCACACCTTTCTCGGTCATATTTTTGAGGCGACCCGCCGAATTTCGACTCGGAGAAAAGTGTTGAAAATAACAATTAACATCAATTTAAGCCACTCAGGGGAACTAACCCGCCCCCAAATATTGTTGTAAAGTCCTTATTTCAAAGACAATTTGTTGTTTTGTGCCTTAAAACGACGTTCACACATTTATTCACTGGTTAGTATCTCATTCACTCCGCAAAAAGGTGATTTCCAATTCCACTCAGAGACACCTCCCCCTGGCGCGTCCGCCATTTGTACATTAAAATTTGTGCTAGCAGTTAATCGATTCAGCCAGCGTGTGATTAATTGTATCACTGTCGTCGGTGGATTTTGCCCATCCAATCGCTGTGATGTAGCTCTTGTTCCTCCTGGACGTGGTTGGGAATCCTGGACCTGTAATGTCAACCAGCTTGTAGATAACAAAGTTTGCAGTCCGATATTTTATTCAACAATGTCTTGTCCCTTCAGAATTGTCATGACAAAGGTCATCTTAACTTCACTTCATCTATCGTCCAGCTTGTTAATATTTAATACATATCACTTGGTAAATAGATAAAGAACTATTTAGTCAAATTTTCCGAACCAATTGCTAAGTATTCCCTGTCTTAAGGATATATATAGAACATGGAGAAAGAATGTATCAATTAAAACCTATCGCAAAACAGTTTTAATCTCCCAAAACAGATACTCACCCTACCAAAACATTCAATCTTTTAACAGCAAAAACAGAAAAACAGCTCGTGTTGAAATTTATTCTAAATACTGCCCAAAACTTACACTTTTCCCAGGTTTGTAGCCACAGAGGGCCAAGGGGTGGCCAACCCCCCTGACCACCCAGTGGAAAATTTGGTACCTGTGATGTTCCTGCCACTTTCACATGGATGCAGTAATCTACGCTTTGACCTCTTGATCCCGTATGAAAAAGGTTTTTGAAAATGTTTCACCTTAAAATTACGTTTTAACTGAATTATATGTGGATCACCTGTGCTTCAAACTCTCCATATACAAACACATAAAATTTATGTTGTTTATATATCTTATACATCTTGAGGATAATTCTACTCGTTTTGTGTAAGGAAGATATGATCCCTGCCATCTATAACCCATGTACTGTAGGCTTTTTCACATGGGATTCTCTACCGCATTTTTAATAACTGCATATTTGAATAATACAAATTTACAAATGGTCTGAATGCAAACACGAAAATAATTTCTTTAAGTCAAGAACATTCAATAATCAAAATAATCATTTCACACAATAGAAACCAAACAACAATGATAGATCAGTCATTGTTCATCATACCATCCACAGCCATGGTTTCATGAGATAAAATGCACACATATAAGGAGGCACATACGGCCACTACTCAATGAGGTGTTGTTTAACTCTGGCCACCCCAGTGAAAAATTTCTAGTTACGCTTTCTCCACCCATGGCCAAATAAAGAAAAAACAATGTGGTTAACAATGTGGAACAATGTGGTTAATTTAATTTAGAGTGTCCTAATATCCATAAATCCATGAATCCATGAATTGAGAGAAGAAAAAAAATATGAAATAATAATAATTGACCTCCAAAAATGTGTTCATCACCATTCTTATTCCCCCCCTCCAGTGTCTAAATTCAACTCAACCGTAGTTAATAGGTGTACAATAGCTTCTAATTAGGGGTGCCAAAATTTCAAATGTCAAAAAGCATTACCGTATTTTCCAGACTATAAGTTGCTCCGAGTACAAGTCGCACCAGCCATAAAATGCATAAAGGAAAAAAGGAGGAAAAAAACCATATATAAGTCGCACTGGAGTACAAGACGCATTTTGAGAGGAAATTGTGCGCTTAGTACGCATCATTTCAAACCTACATGTAGCATACAAGAAAGTTATGGTATGTTAGGTTTAAGGTCTAAATCACGATACCCTAATTATCCATCCATCCATCCCATCCATTATCTCCCGCTTATCCGAAGTCGGGTCGCGGAGGCAGCAGCTTCAGCAGGGAAGCCCAGACTTCCCTCTCCCCAGCAACATCCTCCAGCTCTTCCGGAAGGATCCCAAGGCGTTCCCAGGCAAGCCGGGAGACATAGTCTCTCCAGCGTGTTCTGGGTCGTCCTCGGGGTCTCCTGCCGGTGGGACATGCCCGGAACACCTCACCAGGGAGGCGTCCAGGAGGCATCCTAATCAGATGCCCGAGCCACCCCAACTGGCTCCTCTCGACGCGGAGGAGCAGCGGCTCGACTCTGAGTCCCTCCCGGATGGTCGAACTTCTCACCCTATCTCTAAGGGAGAGCCCGGACACCCTGCGAAGGAAACCCATTCCGGCCGCTTGTATCCGAGATCTTGTTCTTTCGGTCATGACCCACAGCTCATGACCATAGGTGAGGGTAGGAACGTAGATCGACCGGTAAATTGAGAGCTTCGCCATTCGGCTAAGCTCCTTCTTCACCACGACAGACCGATACAGGGTCCGCATCACAGCAGACGCTGCACCGATCCGCCTGTCGATCTCCCGTTCCATCTTACCCTCACTCGTGAACAAGACCCCAAGATACTTGAACTTCTCCACTTGGGGCAGAATCCCATCCCCGACCCGGAGAGGGCACGCCACCCTTTTCCGACTGAGGACCATGGTCTCAGATTTGGAGGTGCTGATCTTCATTCCGACCGTTTCACACTCGGCTGCGAACCGCTCCAGCGAGAGTTGGAGATCGCGGCTTGAAGAAGCCAACAGTACCACATCATCTGCAAAAAGCAGAGATGCAATACTGAGGCCACCAAACTGGACCCCCTCGACACTGTCCTCGATTCTGTCCATAAAGGTTATGAACAGAATCGGTGACAAAGGGCAGCCTTGGCGGAGTCCAACCCCCACAGGAAACGAATCCGACTTACTGCCGGCAATTCGGACCAAACTCTGGCATCGGTGGTACAGGGACCGGACAGCCCTTATCAGGGGGCTCGGTACCCCGTACTCCCGAAGCACCCCCCACAGAACTCCCCGAGGGACACGGTCGAACGCCTTCTCCAAGTCCATAAAACACATGTAGACCGGTTGGGCAAACTCCCATGCACCCTCGAGGACCCTGCTGAGGGTGTAGAGCTGGTCCACTGTTCCACGGCCAGGACGAAAACCACATTGCTCCTCCTGAATCCTGGATTCGACCTTCCGACGGACGGACCCTCCTCTCCAGCACCCCTGAATAGACCTTGCCGTCGAGGCTGAGGAGTGTGATCCCTCTGTAATTGGAGCACACCCTCCGGTCCCCCTTCTTAAAAAGGGGGACCACCACCCCGGTCTGCCAATCCAGAGGCACTGTCCCTGATGTCCACGCGATGTTGAAGAGACGTGTCAACCATGACAGCCCCTCAACATCCAGAGCCTTTATGAACTCCGGGCGGATCTCATACACCCCCGGGGCTTTGCCACCGAGGAGCTTTTTGACTACCTCGGTTACTTCAACCCCAGAGATAGGAGAGCCCACCTCAGAGTCTCCAGGCTCTGCTTCCTCAGTGGAAGGCGTGTCGGTGGAATTGAGGAGGTCTTCGAAGTACTCTCCCCACCGACCCACAACGTCCCGAGTTGAGGTCAGCAGCACCCCATCTCCACTATAAACAGTGTTAATGGTGCACTGCTTCCCCCTCCTGAGACGTCGGATGGTGGACCAGAATTTCCTCGAAGCCGTCCGGAAGTCATTTTCCATGGCCTCCCCGAACTCCTCCCACACCCGGGTTTTTGCCTCAGCAACCGCCAGAGCTGCATTCCGCTTGGCCAGCCGGTACCCGTCAGCTGCCTCCGGGGTCCCGCAGGCCAAAAAGGCCTGATAGGACTCCTTCTTCAGCTGGACAGCATCCCTTACCGCTGGTGTCCACCAGCGGGTTCGGGGATTGCCGCCACGACAGGCACCGACCACCTTGCGGCCACAGCTCCGATTGGCCGCCTCAACAATGGAGGCACGAAACATTGACCACTCGGACTCGATGTCCCCCGCCTCCCCCGGGACGTGGGAAAAGTTCTGCCGGAGGTGGGAGTTGAAACTCCTTCTGACAGGGGATTCTGCCAGACGTTCCCAGCAAACCCTCACAATACGTTTGGGTCTGCCAGGTCGGACCGGCATCTTCCCCCACCATCGGAGCCAACTCACCACCAGATGGTGATCAGTTGACAGCTCCGCCCCTCTCTTCACCCGAGTGTCCAAAACATGCGGCCGCAAGTCCGATGATACGACTACAAAGTCGATCATCGAACTGCGGCCTAGGGTATCCTGGTGCCAAGTGCACATATGGACACCCTTATGCTTGAACATGGTGTTCGTTATGGACAATCCGTGATGAGCACAGAAGTCCAGGAACCGAACACCGCTCGGGTTCAGATCGGGGGGGCCGTTCCTCCCAATCACACCTCTCCAGGTCTCACTGTCATTGCCCACGTGAGCATTGAAGTCCCCCAGCAGAACGATGGAGTCCCCAGGTGGAGCGGATACCCTAATTATCTGACCCCAAATTATTTACCATATATTTATTATTTGAACCGACATTAACCTTAGCTTCACCTTACCTAACAATTATGCGGGCTCGTTCCGTAAGAGAGAAGACCAGAAAGCCAATCAGCCGAATCACAAAGATTTTATTCCTAACAGCAAAAGCTAATACAGTATCGGGGGCTCGGTTCCCTCTCAATACAGATCTGTGCGCTCCTGTGGCCATCAGAGAGCGACACCACACCCGAGTTGCCCCGAACAGTTATAGAAAACAATATGCAAATTAAACACACCAAAAACACTAGCCACTATCATTTCATTAGTTACATGGTATCTGCAATATATTTCTTCAGATGCTGATTGGTTCTCTTTTCACCGCCGTCTCAGATGACGCCTTTTCTTGTGCACATGACTCGCTGGGTTGTAGCTCCTGGAAACACCAAGTTATCTGCATTCCAAGAGACCGGGGCCTTCAGAGAAACTGTGGCCCCCGCCTTTGTCTCCCTTTTTTCACTGGCGGCACCAGGTACCATCAAACCTCCCACACATTGTGTTCCTCCGATACATCCGCTCCCCTGATATTGCAACCTTGAAACAGCTCTACTTCTACTCATTTGTAATACAACTTTGAATCATTAATAAATGGTTTACATTTATATATCTAAACAAACTAATAATAAAACCCTTCACTAGCAATACATGTGTATGTCTTCACAAACTAATAATAAAACCCTTCAAACCTGTGGTTTGGATTTGGCAGCAGTGATTCACAGTGCCGAGCTCAAACCGTAGGGGCCAACTCCTCCGCCTTGGCTATCCGCCAAAAGCACACCTTTCTCGGTCATAATTTTCAGGCGACCCGCCGATTTTCTACTTGAAGAAAAGTGTTGCAAATTATAATTTTCATCAACTTAAGCCACTCAGGGGATCTTGCCCGCCCCCAAATATGGTTGTAAAGCCCTTACTTCATAGACAATTTGTTGTTTTGTGCCTTAAAACGACATGTGTGGCTGCGCTGTCCCCTGTGCTCTTCGTGTACCTTTCTTGACAGGCGTTACTTGTATACTGAAATTGTCACTTTCTGCTTCGGCACGTATATTTATGCTAGATAAATTTGTAAATATGCATCTACAACCTTTGGTTTGGATTTGGCAGCTGTGATTCACAGTGCGGAGCTCCAACCGTAGGGGCCGACTCCTCCACCTTGGCTATCCGCCAAAAGCACACCTTTCTTGGTCATATTTTTCAGGCAGCCCGCCAAATTTCGACTCGGAGAAAAGTGTTGAAAATTATAATTTTCATCAATCTAAGCCACTCAGGGGAAATTGCCCGCCCCCAAATATGGTTGTAAAGCCGTTACTTCGTAGACAATTTGTTGTTTTGTGGCTTAAAACGACGTGTGTGGCTGCGCTGTCCCCTGTGTTCTTCGTGTTCTTTTCTTGAAGGCGTTACTTGTATACTGAAATTAATGTCACTTTCTGATTCGGCAAGTATATTTATGATGGATACATAAATACAACCACAGGGGCATGTACAACCTGTGGTTTCGATTTGGCAGCAGTGATTCACAGTGCCGAGCTTCAACTGTAGGTCCAACTCCTCCGCCTTGGCTATCCGCCAAAAGCACTCCTTTCTCGGTCATGTTTTTCAGGCGACCCGCCGAATTTCGACTCGGAGATCAGTGTTGAAAATGATAACTTTAATATACTTAAGCCACTCAGGGGAAATTGCCCTCCCCCAAATTTGGTTGTAAAGACCTTACTTCATAGACAATTCGTTTTTTTGTGCCTTAAAACGACGTGTGTGGCTGCGCTGTCCCGTGTGCTCTTCCTGGGCATTTTGACAGAGTCGTTTACATGTACACTGAAATTAATGTCATTTTCCATTTCAGCGCATTTATTTATGTTAGAAACACTTGTAAATATATATGTACAAACTGTGATTCACAGTGCTGAGCTCCAACCGTAGGGGCCGACTCCTCCGCCTTGGCTATCCGCCAAAAGCACACTTTTCTCGGTCATATTTTTCAGGCAAACCGCCGAATTTCGACTCGGAGAAACGTGTTGAAAATTATAATTTTCATCAACTTAAGCCACTCAGAGGAACTTGCCCGCCCCCAAATATAGTTGTAAAGCCCTTTCTTCATCGACAATTTGTTGTTTTGTAGCTTAAAACGACGTGTGTGGCTGCGCTGTCCCCTGTGCTCTTCCTGGGCATTTTGACAGAGTCATTTACATGTACACTGAAATTAATGTCATTTTCCATTTCAGCGCATTTATTTATGTTAGAAACACTTGTAGATATGAATCTAGCACCTTTTGTTTGGATTTAGTAGGTTTTTGTTTTTCATGTCCAATTTGAGCTTTTCAGCTCCTGAAAATGACAGTTTGGCCACGTGCAGTTATTTTGATAAGGGATACGTGTAAACTGAAATTAATGTCATTTTATGCTTTCAGATGTTTATTTATGCTAGATACACGTGTAAATATGCATCTACAGCCTTTGGTTCGAATTTTGCTGCCTTTTGTTTTTTTATGTCCAATTTGAGCTTTTCAGCTCCTGAAAATGACAGTTTGGCCACGTGCAGTTATTTTGATAGGTGTTACGTGTAAACTGTAATTAATGTCATTTTATGCTTTCAGAGGTTTATTTATGCTAAATATACGTGTAAATATGCATCTACAGCCTTAGGTTTTGATTTGGCAGCCTTTTGGTTTTTTATGTCCAAAATGAGTGTTTCAGCGCCTGAAAGTGACAGTTTGGCCACGTGCAGTTATTTTGATAGGGGTTACGTGTAAACTGAAATTAATGTCATTTTATGCTTTCAGAGGTTTATTTATGCTATATACACGTGTAAATATGCATCTATTGCTTTTGGTTTTGATTTGGCAGCCTTTTGGATTTTTATGTCCAAAATGAGCGTTTCAGCGGCTGAAAATGACAGTTTGGCCACGTGCAGTTATTTTATTAGGGGATACGTGTACACTGAAATTAATGTCATTTTTTGCTTCCAGAGGTGTATTTATGCTAGAGACACGTACAAATATGCATCTTTAGCCTTTGGTTTCGATTTGGCAGCCTTTTGGTTTTTTATGTCCAAAATGAGCGTTTCAGCGCCTGAAAGTGACAGTTTGGCCAAGTGCTGTTAATTTGATATTGGTTACGTGAACACAGAAATGAATGTCACTTTCTGCTTCGGAGCGTGTATAATTGCTAGATACACTTGTAAATATGCATCTACAACCTGTAGTTTCGATTTGGCAGCAGAGATTCACAGTGCGGAGCTCCAACCACAGGGGCCGACTCCTCTGCCTTGGCTATCCGCCAAAAGCACACCTTTCTCTGTCATATTTTTCAGGCGACCCACCGAATTTCGACTCAGAAAAAAGTGTTGAAAATGATAATTTTCATCAATTTAAGGAACTCAGGGGAACTTGCCCGCCCCCAAATATGGTTGTAAAGTCCTTATTTCAAAGACAATTTGTTGTTTTGTGCCTTAAAACGACGTGTGTGGCTGCACTGTCCCCTGTGCTCTTCGTGTGCCTTTCTTTACTGGCGTAACTTGTATACTGAAATGAATGTTACTTTCTGCTTCGGCACGTGTATTTATGCTAGATACACTTGTAAATATGGATCTACAACCTGTGGTTTGGATTGGGCAGCCGTAATTCACAGTGCGGTGCTCCAACAGTAGGGGCCAACTCCTCCGCTTTGGCTATCCGCCAAAAGCACACCTTTCTCGGTCATATTTTTCAGAAGCTCCGCCGAATTTCGACTCGTAGATAAGTGTTGAAAATGATCATTTTCATCACTTTAAGCCACTCAGGGGAACTAACCCTCCCCCAAATATGGTTGTAAAGCCCTTACTTCATCGACAATTTGTTATTTTGTGCCTTAAAACGACGTGTGTGGCTGCGCTTTCCCCTGTGCTCTTCGTGTGTGCCTTTCTTGACAGGCGTAACTTATATAATGAAATGAATGTTACTTTTTGCTTCGGCACGTGTATTTATGCTAGATACACTTGCAAATATGGATCTACAACCTGTGGTTTGGATTTGGCAGCATTGATTCGCAGTGCGGAGCTCCAACCGAAGGGGCCGACTCCTCCGCCTTGGCTATCCACCAAAAGCACACCTTTCTCGGTCATATTTTTCAGGCGACCAGCCGAATTTCGACTCGGAGAAAAGTGTTGAAAATAACAATTTTCATCAATTTAAGCCACTCAGGGGAACTCACCCGCCCCCAAATATGGTTGTAAAGTCCTTATTTCAAAGACAATTTGTTGTTTTGTGCCTTAAAAACGACGTGTGTGGCTGCGCTGTCCCCTGTTCTCTTCGTGTAACTTTCTTGACGCGTTAGCTGTTTAGAAAATTATTGTCACTTTCTGCTTCGGCACGTATATTTATGCTAGATACACTTGTAAATATGCATCTACAACATTTGGTTTGGATTGGGCAGCCGTAATTCACAGTGCGGTGCTCCAACCGTAGGGGCCGACTCCTCCGCTTTGGCTATCCGCCAAAAGCACACCTTTCTCGGTCATATTTTCCAGAAGCCCCGCCGGATTTCGACTCGTAGATAAGTGTTGAAAATTATAATTTTCATCACTTTAAGCCACTCAGGGGAACTAACCCTCCCCCTAATATGGTTGTAAAGCCCTTACTTCATCGACAATTTGTTGTTTTGTGCCTTAAAACGACGTGTGTGGCTGCACTGTCCCCTGTGCTCTTCGTGTGCCTTTCTTTACAGGCGTAACTTGTATACTGAAATGAATGTTACTTTCTGCTTCGGCACGTGTATTTATGCCAGATACACTTGTAAATATGGATCTACAACCTGTGGTTTGGATTTGGCAGCATTGATTCGCAGTGCGGAGCTCCAACCGCAGGGGCCGACTCCTCCGCCTTGGCTATCCACCAAAAGCACACCTTTCTCGGTCATATTTTTGAGGCGACCCGCCGAATTTCGACTCGGAGAAAAGTGTTGAAAATAACAATTATCATCAATTTAAGCCACTCAGGGGAACTCACCCTTCCCCCAAATATGGTTGTAAAGTCCTTATTTCAAAGACAATTTGTTGTTTTGTGCCTTAAAACGACGTGTGTGGCTGCGCTGTCCCCTGTGCTCTTCATTTGCCTTTCTTGACAGGCCTCAGTTGTGTAGTGAAATTAATGTCACTTTCTGCTTCGGCACGTATATTTATGATAGATACACTTGTAAATATGCATCTACAACCTGTGGTTTGGATTTGGCAGCATTGATTCGCAGTGCGGAGCTCCAACCGCAGGGGCCGACTCCTCCGCCTTGGCTATCCACCAAAAGCACACCTTTCTCGGTCATATTTTTCAGGCGACCCGCGAAATTTCAACTCGGAGAAAAGTGTTGATAATTACAATTTTCATCAATTTAAGCCACTCAGGGGAACTTGCCCGCCCCCAAATATCTTTGTAAAGTCCTTTCTTCATAGAAAATTTGCTGTTTTGTGCCTTAAAACGACGTGTGTGGCTGCGCTGTCCTCTGTGCTCTTCGTGTGCCTTTCTTGACAGGCGATACTTATATACTGAGATTAATGTCACTTTCTGCTTCGGCACGTATATTTATGCTAGATACACTTGTAAATATGCACGTACAACCCGTGGTTTCAATTTGGCAGCAGTGATTCACAGTGCCGAGCTCCAACCGTAGGGCCAAATCTTCTGCCTTGGCTATCCGCCAAAAGCACACCTTTCTCTGTCATATTTTTCAGGCGACCCACCGAATTTCGACTCAGAAAAAAGTGTTGAAAATGATAATTTTCATCAATTTAAGGAACTCAGGGGAACTTGCCCGCCCCCAAAAATAATTGTAAAGCCCTTACTTCGTAGACAATTTGTTTTTTTGTGTCTTAAAATGACGTGTGTGGCTGCGCAGTCCCCTGTGCTCTTCTGTTCCTTTCTTGACAGGCGTAACTTGTATACTGAAATGAATGTTACTTTCTGCTTCGGCACGTGTATTTATGCTAGATACACTTGTAAATATGGATCTACAACCTGTGGTTTGGATTGGGCAGCCGTAATTCACAGTGCGGTGCTCCAACCGTAGGGGCCAACTCCTCCGCTTTGGCTATCGGCCAAAAGCACACCTTTCTCGGTCATGTTTTTCAGAAGCCCCGCCGAATTTCGACTCGTAGATAAGTGTTGAAAATGATCATTTTCATCACTTTAAGCCACTCAGGGGAACTAACCCTCCCCCAAATATGGTTGTAAAGCCCTTACTTCATCGACAATTTGTTATTTTGTGCCTTAAAACGACGTGTGTGGCTGCGCTTTCCCCTGTGCTCTTCGTGTGCCTTTCTTGACAGGCGTAACTTATATAATGAAATGAATGTTACTTTTTGCTTCGGCACGTGTATTTATGCTAGATACACTTGTAAATATGGATCTACAACCTGTGGTTTGGATTTGGCAGCATTGATTCGCAGTGCGGAGCTCCAACCGCAGGGGCCGACTCCTCCGCCTTGGCTATACACCAAAAGCACACCTTTCTCGGTCATATTTTTCAGGCGACCAGCCGAATTTCGACTCGGAGAAAAGTGTTGAAAATAACAATTTTCATCAATTTAAGCCACTCAGGGGAACTCACCCGCCCCCCAAATATGGTTGTAAAGTCCTTATTTCAAAGACAATTTGTTGTTTTGTGCCTTAAAAACGACGTGTGTGGCTGCGCTGTCCCCTGTGCTCTTCGTGTGCCTTTCTTGACAGGCGTTAGTTGTGTAGTGAAATTAATGTCACTTTCTGCTTCGGCACGTATATTTATGCTAGATAGACTTGTAAATATGCATTTACAACCTTTGGTTTGGATTGGGCAGCCGTGATTCACAGTGCGGTGCTCCACCGTAGGGGCCGACTCCTCCGCTTTGGCTATCCGCCAAAAGCACACCTTTCTCGTTCATATTTTTCAGTCGCCCCGCCGAATTTCGACTCGTAGATAAGTAATGAAAATTATAATTTTCATCACTTTAAGCCACTCAGGGGAACTAACCCTCCCCCAAATATGGTTGTAAAGCCCTTACTTCATCGACAATTTGTTGTTTTGTGCCTTCAAACGACGTGTGTGGCTGCGCTGTCCCCTGTGCTCTTCGTGTGCCTTTCTTGACAGGCGTTAGTTGTATAGTGAAATTAATGTCACTTTCTGCTTCGGCACGTATATTTATGCTAGATACACTTGTAAATATGCATCTACAACCTTTGGTTTGGATTGGGCAGCCGTGATTCAGAGTGCGGTGCTCCACCGTAGGGGGCGACTCCTCCGCTTTGGCTATCTGCCAAAAGCACACCTTTCTCGTTCATATTTTTCAGTCGCGTCGCAGAATTTCGACTCTTAGATAAGTGTTGAAAATCATAATTTTCATCACTTTAAGCCACTCAGGGGAACTAACCCTCCCAAAAAATAGGGTTGTAAAGCCCTTACTTCATCGACAATTTGTTGTTTTGTGCCTTAAAACGACGTGTGTGGCTGCGCTTTCCCCTGTGCTCTTCGTGTGCCTTTCCTGACAGGCGTTAGTTGTAGAGTGAAATTAATGTCACTTTCTACTTCGGCACGTATATTTATGCTAGATACACTTGTAAATATGGATCTACAACATTTGGTTTGGATTTGGCAGCATTGATTCGCAGTGCGGAGCTCCAACCGCAGGGGCCGACTCCTCCGCCTTGGCTAACCACCAAAAGCACACCTTTCTCGGTCATATTTTTCAGGCGCCCCGCCGAATTTCGACTCGTAGATAAGTGTTGAAACCTATAAATTTCATAACTTTAAGCCACTCAGGGGAACTAACCCTCTCCCAAATATGGTTGTAAAGCCCTTACTTCATCGACAATTTGTTGTTTTGTGCCTTAAAATGACGTGTGTGGCTGCGCTGTCCCCTGTTCTCTTCGTGTAACTTTCTTGACAGGCGTTAGCTGTATAGAAAAATTATTGTCACTTTCTGCTTCGGCACGTATATTTATGCTAGATACACTTGTAAATATGCATCTACAACATTTGGTTTGGATTGGGCAGCCGTAATTCACAGTGCGGTGCTCCAACCGTAGGGGCCGACTCCTCCGCTTTGGCTATCCGCCAAAAGCACACCTTTCTCGGTCATATTTTCCAGAAGCCCCGCCGGATTTCGACTCGTAGATAAGTGTTGAAAATTATAATTTTCATCACTTTAAGCCACTCAGGGGAACTAACCCTCCCCCTAATATGGTTGTAAAGCCCTTACTTCATCGACAATTTGTTGTTTTGTGCCTTAAAACGACGTGTGTGGCTGCACTGTCCCCTGTGCTCTTCGTGTGCCTTTCTTTACAGGCGTAACTTGTATACTGAAATGAATGTTACTTTCTGCTTCGGCACGTGTATTCATGCTAGATACACTTGTAAATATGGATCTACAACCTGTGGTTTGGATTTGGCAGCATTGATTCGCAGTGCGGAGCTCCAACCGCAGGGGCCGACTCCTCCGCCTTGGCTATCCACCAAAAGCACACCTTTCTCGGTCATATTTTTGAGGCGACCCGCCGAATTTCGACTCGGAGAAAAGTGTTGAAAATAACAATTAACATCAATTTAAGCCACTCAGGGGAACTAACCCGCCCCCAAATATTGTTGTAAAGTCCTTATTTCAAAGACAATTTGTTGTTTTGTGCCTTAAAACGACGTTCACACATTTATTCACTGGTTAGTATCTCATTCACTCCGCAAAAAGGTGATTTCCAATTCCACTCAGAGACACCTCCCCCTGGCGCGTCCGCCATTTGTACATTAAAATTTGTGCCAGCAGTTAATCGATTCAGCCAGCGTGTGATTAATTGTATCACTGTCGTCGGTGGATTTTGCCCATCCAATCGCTGTGATGTAGCTCTTGTTCCTCCTGGACGTGGTTGGGAATCCTGGACCTGTAATGTCAACCAGCTTGTAGATAACAAAGTTTGCAGTCCGATATTTTATTCAACAATGTCTTGTCCCTTCAGAATTGTCATGACAAAGGTCATCTTAACTTCACTTCATCTATCGTCCAGCTTGTTAATATTTAATACATATCACTTGGTAAATAGATAAAGAACTATTTAGTCAAATTTTCCGAACCAATTGCTAAGTATTCCCTGTCTTAAGGATATATATAGAACATGGAGAAAGAATGTATCAATTAAAACCTATCGCAAAACAGTTTTAATCTCCCAAAACAGATACTCACCCTACCAAAACATTCAATCTTTTAACAGCAAAAACAGAAAAACAGCTCGTGTTGAAATTTATTCTAAATACTGCCCAAAACTTACACTTTTCCCAGGTTTGTAGCCACAGAGGGCCAAGGGGTGGCCAACCCCCCTGACCACCCAGTGGAAAATTTGGTACCTGTGATGTTCCTGCCACTTTCACATGGATGCAGTAATCTACGCTTTGACCTCTTGATCCCGTATGAAAAAGGTTTTTGAAAATGTTTCACCTTAAAATTACGTTTTAACTGAATTATATGTGGATCACCTGTGCTTCAAACTCTCCATATACAAACACATAAAATTTATGTTGTTTATATATCTTATACATCTTGAGGATAATTCTACTCGTTTTGTGTAAGGAAGATATGATCCCTGCCATCTATAACCCATGTACTGTAGGCTTTTTCACATGGGATTCTCTACCGCATTTTTAATAACTGCATATTTGAATAATACAAATTTACAAATGGTCTGAATGCAAACACGAAAATAATTTCTTTAAGTCAAGAACATTCAATAATCAAAATAATCATTTCACACAATAGAAACCAAACAACAATGATAGATCAGTCATTGTTCATCATACCATCCACAGCCATGGTTTCATGAGATAAAATGCACACATATAAGGAGGCACATACGGCCACTACTCAATGAGGTGTTGTTTAACTCTGGCCACCCCAGTGAAAAATTTCTAGTTACGCTTTCTCCACCCATGGCCAAATAAAGAAAAAACAATGTGGTTAACAATGTGGAACAATGTGGTTAATTTAATTTAGAGTGTCCTAATATCCATAAATCCATGAATCCATGAATTGAGAGAAGAAAAAAAAAATGAAATAATAATAATTGACCTCCAAAAATGTGTTCATCACCATTCTTATTCCCCCCCTCCAGTGTCTAAATTCAACTCAACCGTAGTTAATAGGTGTACAATAGCTTCTAATTAGGGGTGCCAAAATTTCAAATGTCAAAAAGCATTACCGTATTTTCCAGACTATAAGTTGCTCCGAGTACAAGTCGCACCAGCCATAAAATGCATAAAGGAAAAAAGGAGGAAAAAAACCATATATAAGTCGCACTGGAGTACAAGACGCATTTTGAGAGGAAATTGTGCGCTTAGTACGCATCATTTCAAACCTATATGTAGCATACAAGAAAGTTATGGTATGTTAGGTTTAAGGTCTAAATCACGATACCCTAATTATCCATCCATCCATCCCATCCATTATCTCCCGCTTATCCGAAGTCGGGTCGCGGAGGCAGCAGCTTCAGCAGGGAAGCCCAGACTTCCCTCTCCCCAGCAACATCCTCCAGCTCTTCCGGAAGGATCCCAAGGCGTTCCCAGGCAAGCCGGGAGACATAGTCTCTCCAGCGTGTTCTGGGTCGTCCTCGGGGTCTCCTGCCGGTGGGACATGCCCGGAACACCTCACCAGGGAGGCGTCCAGGAGGCATCCTAATCAGATGCCCGAGCCACCCCAACTGGCTCCTCTCGACGCGGAGGAGCAGCGGCTCGACTCTGAGTCCCTCCCGGATGGTCGAACTTCTCACCCTATCTCTAAGGGAGAGCCCGGACACCCTGCGAAGGAAACCCATTCCGGCCGCTTGTATCCGAGATCTTGTTCTTTCGGTCATGACCCACAGCTCATGACCATAGGTGAGGGTAGGAACGTAGATCGACCGGTAAATTGAGAGCTTCGCCATTCGGCTAAGCTCCTTCTTCACCACGACAGACCGATACAGGGTCCGCATCACAGCAGACGCTGCACCGATCCGCCTGTCGATCTCCCGTTCCATCTTACCCTCACTCGTGAACAAGACCCCAAGATACTTGAACTTCTCCACTTGGGGCAGAATCCCATCCCCGACCCGGAGAGGGCACGCCACCCTTTTCCGACTGAGGACCATGGTCTCAGATTTGGAGGTGCTGATCTTCATTCCGACCGTTTCACACTCGGCTGCGAACCGCTCCAGCGAGAGTTGGAGATCGCGGCTTGAAGAAGCCAACAGTACCACATCATCTGCAAAAAGCAGAGATGCAATACTGAGGCCACCAAACTGGACCCCCTCGACACTGTCCTCGATTCTGTCCATAAAGGTTATGAACAGAATCGGTGACAAAGGGCAGCCTTGGCGGAGTCCAACCCCCACAGGAAACGAATCCGACTTACTGCCGGCAATTCGGACCAAACTCTGGCATCGGTGGTACAGGGACCGGACAGCCCTTATCAGGGGGCTCGGTACCCCGTACTCCCGAAGCACCCCCCACAGAACTCCCCGAGGGACACGGTCGAACGCCTTCTCCAAGTCCATAAAACACATGTAGACCGGTTGGGCAAACTCCCATGCACCCTCGAGGACCCTGCTGAGGGTGTAGAGCTGGTCCACTGTTCCACGGCCAGGACGAAAACCACATTGCTCCTCCTGAATCCTGGATTCGACCTTCCGACGGACGGACCCTCCTCTCCAGCACCCCTGAATAGACCTTGCCGTCGAGGCTGAGGAGTGTGATCCCTCTGTAATTGGAGCACACCCTCCGGTCCCCCTTCTTAAAAAGGGGGACCACCACCCCGGTCTGCCAATCCAGAGGCACTGTCCCTGATGTCCACGCGATGTTGAAGAGACGTGTCAACCATGACAGCCCCTCAACATCCAGAGCCTTTATGAACTCCGGGCGGATCTCATACACCCCCGGGGCTTTGCCACCGAGGAGCTTTTTGACTACCTCGGTTACTTCAACCCCAGAGATAGGAGAGCCCACCTCAGAGTCTCCAGGCTCTGCTTCCTCAGTGGAAGGCGTGTCGGTGGAATTGAGGAGGTCTTCGAAGTACTCTCCCCACCGACCCACAACGTCCCGAGTTGAGGTCAGCAGCACCCCATCTCCACTATAAACAGTGTTAATGGTGCACTGCTTCCCCCTCCTGAGACGTCGGATGGTGGACCAGAATTTCCTCGAAGCCGTCCGGAAGTCATTTTCCATGGCCTCCCCGAACTCCTCCCACACCCGGGTTTTTGCCTCAGCAACCGCCAGAGCTGCATTCCGCTTGGCCAGCCGGTACCCGTCAGCTGCCTCCGGGGTCCCGCAGGCCAAAAAGGCCTGATAGGACTCCTTCTTCAGCTGGACAGCATCCCTTACCGCTGGTGTCCACCAGCGGGTTCGGGGATTGCCGCCACGACAGGCACCGACCACCTTGCGGCCACAGCTCCGATTGGCCGCCTCAACAATGGAGGCACGAAACATTGACCACTCGGACTCGATGTCCCCCGCCTCCCCCGGGACGTGGGAAAAGTTCTGCCGGAGGTGGGAGTTGAAACTCCTTCTGACAGGGGATTCTGCCAGACGTTCCCAGCAAACCCTCACAATACGTTTGGGTCTGCCAGGTCGGACCGGCATCTTCCCCCACCATCGGAGCCAACTCACCACCAGATGGTGATCAGTTGACAGCTCCGCCCCTCTCTTCACCCGAGTGTCCAAAACATGCGGCCGCAAGTCCGATGATACGACTACAAAGTCGATCATCGAACTGCGGCCTAGGGTATCCTGGTGCCAAGTGCACATATGGACACCCTTATGCTTGAACATGGTGTTCGTTATGGACAATCCGTGATGAGCACAGAAGTCCAGGAACCGAACACCGCTCGGGTTCAGATCGGGGGGGCCGTTCCTCCCAATCACACCTCTCCAGGTCTCACTGTCATTGCCCACGTGAGCATTGAAGTCCCCCAGCAGAACGATGGAGTCCCCAGGTGGAGCGGATACCCTAATTATCTGACCCCAAATTATTTACCATATATTTATTATTTGAACCGACATTAACCTTAGCTTCACCTTACCTAACAATTATGCGGGCTCGTTCCGTAAGAGAGAAGACCAGAAAGCCAATCAGCCGAATCACAAAGATTTTATTCCTAACAGCAAAAGCTAATACAGTATCGGGGGCTCGGTTCCCTCTCAATACAGATCTGTGCGCTCCTGTGGCCATCAGAGAGCGACACCACACCCGAGTTGCCCCGAACAGTTATAGAAAACAATATGCAAATTAAACACACCAAAAACACTAGCCACTATCATTTCATTAGTTACATGGTATCTGCAATATATTTCTTCAGATGCTGATTGGTTCTCTTTTCACCGCCGTCTCAGATGACGCCTTTTCTTGTGCACATGACTCGCTGGGTTGTAGCTCCTGGAAACACCAAGTTATCTGCATTCCAAGAGACCGGGGCCTTCAGAGAAACTGTGGCCCCCGCCTTTGTCTCCCTTTTTTCACTGGCGGCACCAGGTACCATCAAACCTCCCACACATTGTGTTCCTCCGATACATCCGCTCCCCTGATATTGCAACCTTGAAACAGCTCTACTTCTACTCATTTGTAATACAACTTTGAATCATTAATAAATGGTTTACATTTATATATCTAAACAAACTAATAATAAAACCCTTCACTAGCAATACATGTGTATGTCTTCACAAACTAATAATAAAACCCTTCAAACCTGTGGTTTGGATTTGGCAGCAGTGATTCACAGTGCCGAGCTCAAACCGTAGGGGCCAACTCCTCCGCCTTGGCTATTCGCCAAAAGCACACCTTTCTCGGTCATAATTTTCAGGCGACCCGCCGATTTTCTACTTGAAGAAAAGTGTTGCAAATTATAATTTTCATCAACTTAAGCCACTCAGGGGATCTTGCCCGCCCCCAAATATGGTTGTAAAGCCCTTACTTCATAGACAATTTGTTGTTTTGTGCCTTAAAACGACATGTGTGGCTGCGCTGTCCCCTGTGCTCTTCGTGTACCTTTCTTGACAGGCGTTACTTGTATACTGAAATTGTCACTTTCTGCTTCGGCACGTATATTTATGCTAGATAAATTTGTAAATATGCATCTACAACCTTTGGTTTGGATTTGGCAGCTGTGATTCACAGTGCGGAGCTCCAACCGTAGGGGCCGACTCCTCCACCTTGGCTATCCGCCAAAAGCACACCTTTCTTGGTCATATTTTTCAGGCAGCCCGCCAAATTTCGACTCGGAGAAAAGTGTTGAAAATTATAATTTTCATCAATCTAAGCCACTCAGGGGAAATTGCCCGCCCCCAAATATGGTTGTAAAGCCCTTACTTCATAGACAATTTGTTGTTTTGTGCCTTAAAACGACATGTGTGGCTGCGCTGTCCCCTGTGCTCTTCGTGTACCTTTCTTGACAGGCGTTACTTGTATACTGAAATTGTCACTTTCTGCTTCGGCACGTATATTTATGCTAGATAAATTTGTAAATATGCATCTACAACCTTTGGTTTGGATTTGGCAGCTGTGATTCACAGTGCGGAGCTCCAACCGTAGGGGCCGACTCCTCCACCTTGGCTATCCGCCAAAAGCACACCTTTCTTGGTCATATTTTTCAGGCAGCCCGCCAAATTTCGACTCGGAGAAAAGTGTTGAAAATTATAATTTTCATCAATCTAAGCCACTCAGGGGAAATTGCCCGCCCCCAAATATGGTTGTAAAGCCGTTACTTCGTAGACAATTTGTTGTTTTGTGGCTTAAAACGACGTGTGTGGCTGCGCTGTCCCCTGTGTTCTTCGTGTTCTTTTCTTGAAGGCGTTACTTGTATACTGAAATTAATGTCACTTTCTGATTCGGCAAGTATATTTATGATGGATACATAAATACAACCACAGGGGCATGTACAACCTGTGGTTTCGATTTGGCAGCAGTGATTCACAGTGCCGAGCTTCAACTGTAGGTCCAACTCCTCCGCCTTGGCTATCCGCCAAAAGCACTCCTTTCTCGGTCATGTTTTTCAGGCGACCCGCCGAATTTCGACTCGGAGATCAGTGTTGAAAATGATAACTTTAATATACTTAAGCCACTCAGGGGAAATTGCCCTCCCCCAAATTTGGTTGTAAAGACCTTACTTCATAGACAATTCGTTTTTTTGTGCCTTAAAACGACGTGTGTGGCTGCGCTGTCCCGTGTGCTCTTCCTGGGCATTTTGACAGAGTCGTTTACATGTACACTGAAATTAATGTCATTTTCCATTTCAGCGCATTTATTTATGTTAGAAACACTTGTAAATATATATGTACAAACTGTGATTCACAGTGCTGAGCTCCAACCGTAGGGGCCGACTCCTCCGCCTTGGCTATCCGCCAAAAGCACACTTTTCTCGGTCATATTTTTCAGGCAAACCGCCGAATTTCGACTCGGAGAAACGTGTTGAAAATTATAATTTTCATCAACTTAAGCCACTCAGAGGAACTTGCCCGCCCCCAAATATAGTTGTAAAGCCCTTTCTTCATCGACAATTTGTTGTTTTGTAGCTTAAAACGACGTGTGTGGCTGCGCTGTCCCCTGTGCTCTTCCTGGGCATTTTGACAGAGTCATTTACATGTACACTGAAATTAATGTCATTTTCCATTTCAGCGCATTTATTTATGTTAGAAACACTTGTAGATATGAATCTAGCACCTTTTGTTTGGATTTAGTAGGTTTTTGTTTTTCATGTCCAATTTGAGCTTTTCAGCTCCTGAAAATGACAGTTTGGCCACGTGCAGTTATTTTGATAAGGGATACGTGTAAACTGAAATTAATGTCATTTTATGCTTTCAGATGTTTATTTATGCTAGATACACGTGTAAATATGCATCTACAGCCTTTGGTTCGAATTTTGCTGCCTTTTGTTTTTTTATGTCCAATTTGAGCTTTTCAGCTCCTGAAAATGACAGTTTGGCCACGTGCAGTTATTTTGATAGGTGTTACGTGTAAACTGTAATTAATGTCATTTTATGCTTTCAGAGGTTTATTTATGCTAAATATACGTGTAAATATGCATCTACAGCCTTAGGTTTTGATTTGGCAGCCTTTTGGTTTTTTATGTCCAAAATGAGTGTTTCAGCGCCTGAAAGTGACAGTTTGGCCACGTGCAGTTATTTTGATAGGGGTTACGTGTAAACTGAAATTAATGTCATTTTATGCTTTCAGAGGTTTATTTATGCTATATACACGTGTAAATATGCATCTATTGCTTTTGGTTTTGATTTGGCAGCCTTTTGGTTTTTTATGTCCAAAATGAGCGTTTCAGCGGCTGAAAATGACAGTTTGGCCACGTGCAGTTATTTTATTAGGGGATACGTGTACACTGAAATTAATGTCATTTTTTGCTTCCAGAGGTGTATTTATGCTAGAGACACGTACAAATATGCATCTTTAGCCTTTGGTTTCGATTTGGCAGCCTTTTGGTTTTTTATGTCCAAAATGAGCGTTTCAGCGCCTGAAAGTGACAGTTTGGCCAAGTGCTGTTAATTTGATATTGGTTACGTGAACACAGAAATGAATGTCACTTTCTGCTTCGGAGCGTGTATAATTGCTAGATACACTTGTAAATATGCATCTACAACCTGTAGTTTCGATTTGGCAGCAGAGATTCACAGTGCGGAGCTCCAACCACAGGGGCCGACTCCTCTGCCTTGGCTATCCGCCAAAAGCACACCTTTCTCTGTCATATTTTTCAGGCGACCCACCGAATTTCGACTCAGAAAAAAGTGTTGAAAATGATAATTTTCATCAATTTAAGGAACTCAGGGGAACTTGCCCGCCCCCAAATATGGTTGTAAAGTCCTTATTTCAAAGACAATTTGTTGTTTTGTGCCTTAAAACGACGTGTGTGGCTGCACTGTGCTCTTCGTGTGCCTTTCTTTACTGGCGTAACTTGTATACTGAAATGAATGTTACTTTCTGCTTCGGCACGTGTATTTATGCTAGATACACTTGTAAATATGGATCTACAACCTGTGGTTTGGATTGGGCAGCCGTAATTCACAGTGCGGTGCTCCAACAGTAGGGGCCAACTCCTCCGCTTTGGCTATCCGCCAAAAGCACACCTTTCTCGGTCATATTTTTCAGAAGCTCCGCCGAATTTCGACTCGTAGATAAGTGTTGAAAATGATCATTTTCATCACTTTAAGCCACTCAGGGGAACTAACCCTCCCCCAAATATGGTTGTAAAGCCCTTACTTCATCGACAATTTGTTATTTTGTGCCTTAAAACGACGTGTGTGGCTGCGCTTTCCCCTGTGCTCTTCGTGTGTGCCTTTCTTGACAGGCGTAACTTATATAATGAAATGAATGTTACTTTTTGCTTCGGCACGTGTATTTATGCTAGATACACTTGTAAATATGGATCTACAACCTGTGGTTTGGATTTGGCAGCATTGATTCGCAGTGCGGAGCTCCAACCGCAGGGGCCGACTCCTCCGCCTTGGCTATCCACCAAAAGCACACCTTTCTCGGTCATATTTTTCAGGCGACCAGCCGAATTTCGACTCGGAGAAAAGTGTTGAAAATAACAATTTTCATCAATTTAAGCCACTCAGGGGAACTCACCCGCCCCCAAATATGGTTGTAAAGTCCTTATTTCAAAGACAATTTGTTGTTTTGTGCCTTAAAACGACGTGTGTGGCTGCGCTGTCCCCTGTGCTCTTCATTTGCCTTTCTTGACAGGCCTCAGTTGTGTAGTGAAATTAATGTCACTTTCTGCTTCGGCACGTATATTTATGATAGATACACTTGTAAATATGCATCTACAACCTGTGGTTTGGATTTGGCAGCATTGATTCGCAGTGCGGAGCTCCAACCGCAGGGGCCGACTCCTCCGCCTTGGCTATCCACCAAAAGCACACCTTTCTCGGTCATATTTTTCAGGCGACCCGCCGAATTTCAACTCGGAGAAAAGTGTTGATAATTACAATTTTCATCAATTTAAGCCACTCAGGGGAACTTGCCCGCCCACAAATATCTTTGTAAAGTCCTTTCTTCATAGAAAATTTGCTGTTTTGTGCCTTAAAACGACGTGTGTGGCTGCGCTGTCCTCTGTGCTCTTCGTGTGCCTTTCTTGACAGGCGATACTTATATACTGAGATTAATGTCACTTTCTGCTTCGGCACGTATATTTATGCTAGATACACTTGTAAATATGCACGTACAACCCGTGGTTTCAATTTGGCAGCAGTGATTAACAGTGCCGAGCTCCAACCGTAGGGCCAAATCTTCTGCCTTGGCTATCCGCCAAAAGCACACCTTTCTCTGTCATATTTTTCAGGCGACCCACCGAATTTCGACTCAGAAAAAAGTGTTGAAAATGATAATTTTCATCATATTAAGGAACTCAGGGGAACTTGCCCGCCCCCAAAAATAATTGTAAAGCCCTTACTTCGTAGACAATTTGTATTTTTGTGTCTTAAAATGACGTGTGTGGCTGCGCAGTCCCCTGTGCTCTTCTGTTCCTTTCTTGACAGGCGTAACTTGTATACTGAAATGAATGTTACTTTCTGCTTCGGCACGTGTATTTATGCTAGATACACTTGTAAATATGGATCTACAACCTGTGGTTTGGATTGGGCAGCCGTAATTCACAGTGCGGTGCTCCAACCGTAGGGGCCAACTCCTCCGCTTTGGCTATCGGCCAAAAGCACACCTTTCTCGGTCATGTTTTTCAGAAGCCCCGCCGAATTTCGACTCGTAGATAAGTGTTGAAAATGATCATTTTCATCACTTTAAGCCACTCAGGGGAACTAACCCTCCCCCAAATATGGTTGTAAAGCCCTTACTTCAACGACAATTTGTTATTTTGTGCCTTAAAACGACGTGTGTGGCTGCGCTTTCCCCTGTGCTCTTCGTGTGCCTTTCTTGACAGGCGTAACTTATATAATGAAATGAATGTTACTTTTTGCTTCGGCACGTGTATTTATGCTAGATACACTTGTAAATATGGATCTACAACCTGTGGTTTGGATTTGGCAGCATTGATTCGCAGTGCGGAGCTCCAACCGCAGGGGCCGACTCCTCCGCCTTGGCTATACACCAAAAGCACACCTTTCTCGGTCATATTTTTCAGGCGACCAGCCGAATTTCGACTCGGAGAAAAGTGTTGAAAATAACAATTTTCATCAATTTAAGCCACTCAGGGGAACTCACCCGCCCCCCAAATATGGTTGTAAAGTCCTTATTTCAAAGACAATTTGTTGTTTTGTGCCTTAAAAACGACGTGTGTGGCTGCGCTGTCCCCTGTGCTCTTCGTGTGCCTTTCTTGACAGGCGTTAGTTGTGTAGTGAAATTAATGTCACTTTCTGCTTCGGCACGTATATTTATGCTAGATAGACTTGTAAATATGCATTTACAACCTTTGGTTTGGATTGGGCAGCCGTGATTCACAGTGCGGTGCTCCACCGTAGGGGCCGACTCCTCCGCTTTGGCTATTCGCCAAAAGCACACCTTTCTCGTTCATATTTTTCAGTCGCCCCGCCGAATTTCGACTCGTAGATAAGTAATGAAAATTATAATTTTCATCACTTTAAGCCACTCAGGGGAACTAACCCTCCCCCAAATATGGTTGTAAAGCCCTTACTTCATCGACAATTTGTTGTTTTGTGCCTTCAAACGACGTGTGTGGCTGCGCTGTCCCCTGTGCTCTTCGTGTGCCTTTCTTGACAGGCGTTAGTTGTATAGTGAAATTAATGTCACTTTCTGCTTCGGCACGTATATTTATGCTAGATACACTTGTAAATATGCATCTACAACCTTTGGTTTGGATTGGGCAGCCGTGATTCAGAGTGCGGTGCTCCACCGTAGGGGGCGACTCTTCCGCTTTGGCTATCTGCCAAAAGCACACCTTTCTCGTTCATATTTTTCAGTCGCGTCGCAGAATTTCGACTCTTAGATAAGTGTTGAAAATCATAATTTTCATCACTTTAAGCCACTCAGGGGAACTAACCCTCCCAAAAAATAGGGTTGTAAAGCCCTTACTTCATCGACAATTTGTTGTTTTGTGCCTTAAAACGACGTGTGTGGCTGCGCTTTCCCCTGTGCTCTTCGTGTGCCTTTCCTGACAGGCGTTAGTTGTAGAGTGAAATTAATGTCACTTTCTACTTCGGCACGTATATTTATGCTAGATACACTTGTAAATATGGATCTACAACATTTGGTTTGGATTTGGCAGCATTGATTCGCAGTGCGGAGCTCCAACCGCAGGGGCCGACTCCTCCGCCTTGGCTAACCACCAAAAGCACACCTTTCTCGGTCATATTTTTCAGGCGCCCCGCCGAATTTCGACTCGTAGATAAGTGTTGAAACCTATAAATTTCATAACTTTAAGCCACTCAGGGGAACTAACCCTCTCCCAAATATGGTTGTAAAGCCCTTACTTCATCGACAATTTGTTGTTTTGTGCCTTAAAATGACGTGTGTGGCTGCGCTGTCCCCTGTTCTCTTCGTGTAACTTTCTTGACAGGCGTTAGCTGTATAGAAAAATTATTGTCACTTTCTGCTTCGGCACGTATATTTATGCTAGATACACTTGTAAATATGCATCTACAACATTTGGTTTGGATTGGGCAGCCGTAATTCACAGTGCGGTGCTCCAACCGTAGGGGCCGACTCCTCCGCTTTGGCTATCCGCCAAAAGCACACCTTTCTCGGTCATATTTTCCAGAAGCCCCGCCGGATTTCGACTCGTAGATAAGTGTTGAAAATGATAATTTTCATCACTTTAAGCCACTCAGGGGAACTAACCCTCCCCCTAATATGGTTGTAAAGCCCTTACTTCATCGACAATTTGTTGTTTTGTGCCTTAAAATGACGTGTGTGGCTGCACTGTCCCCTGTGCTCTTCGTGTGCCTTTCTTTACAGGCGTAACTTGTATACTGAAATGAATGTTACTTTCTGCTTCGGCACGTGTATTCATGCTAGATACACTTGTAAATATGGATCTACAACCTGTGGTTTGGATTTGGCAGCATTGATTCGCAGTGCGGAGCTCCAACCGCAGGGGCCGACTCCTCCGCCTTGGCTATCCACCAAAAGCACACCTTTCTCGGTCATATTTTTGAGGCGACCCGCCGAATTTCGACTCGGAGAAAAGTGTTGAAAATAACAATTAACATCAATTTAAGCCACTCAGGGGAACTAACCCGCCCCCAAATATTGTTGTAAAGTCCTTATTTCAAAGACAATTTGTTGTTTTGTGCCTTAAAACGACGTGTGTGGCTGCGCTGTCCCCTGTGCTCTTCGTGTGCCTTTCTTGACAGGCGTTAGTTGTGTAGTGAAATTAATGTCACTTTCTGCTTCGGCACGTATATTTATGCTAGATAGACTTGTAAATATGCATCTACAAACTTTGGTTTGGATTGGGCAGCCGTGATTCACAGTGCGGTGCTCCAACCGTAGGGGCCGACTCCTCCGCTTTGGCTATCCGCCAAAAGCACACCTTTCTCGTTCATATTTTTCAGTCGCCCCGCCGAATTTCGACTCGTAGATAAGTAATGAAAATTATAATTTTCATCACTTTAAGCCACTCAGGGGAACTAACCCTCCCCCAAATATGGTTGTAAAGCCCTTACTTCATCGACAATTTGTTGTTTTGTGCCTTAAAACGACGTGTGTGGCTGCGCTTTCCCCTGTGCTCTTCGTGTGCCTTTCTTTTCAGGCGTTAGTTGTAGAGTGAAATTATTGTCACTTTCTGCTTCGGCACGTATATTTATGATAGATACACTTGTAAATATGCATCTACAACCTGTGGTTTGGATTTGGCAGCATTGATTCGCAGTGCGGAGCTCCAACCGCAGGGGCCGACTCCTCCGCCTTGGCTATACACCAAAAGCACACCTTTCTCGGTCATATTTTTCAGGCGACCCGCCGAATTTCAACTCGGAGAAAAGTGTTGATAATTACAATTTTCATCAATTTAAGCCACTCAGGGGAACTTGCCCGCCCACAAATATCTTTGTAAAGTCCTTTCTTCATAGAAAATTTGCTGTTTTGTGCCTTAAAACGACGTGTGTGGCTGCGCTGTCCTCTGAGCTCTTCGTGTGCCTTTCTTGACAGGCGATACTTATATACTGAGATTAATGTCACTTTCTGCTTCGGCACGTATATTTATGCTAGATACACTTGTAAATATGCACGTACAACCCGTGGTTTCAATTTGGCAGCAGTGATTCACAGTGCCGAGCTCCAACCGTAGGCCAAATCTTCCGCCTTGGCTATCCGCCAAAAGCACACCTTTCTCTGTCATATTTTTCAGGCGACCCGCCGAATTTCGATTTGAAGAAAAGTGTTGAAAATTATAATGTCCATCAACTTAAGCCACTCAGCGGAACTTGCCCGCCCCCAGATATGGTTGTAAAGCCCTTACTTTATCGACAATTTGTTGTTTTGTGGCTCAAAGTGACATGTGTGGCTGCGCTGTCCCTCGTGCTCTTCCTGGGCATTTTGACAGAGTCGTTTACATGTACACTGAAATTAAAGTCATTTTCCATTTCAGTGCATTTATTTATGTTAGATACACTTGTAGATTTGAATATAGCACCTTATGTTTGGATTTAGTAGGTTTTTGTTTTTTATGTCCAATTTGAGCTTTTCAGCTCCTGAAAATGACAGTTTGGCCACGTGCAGTTATTTTGATAGGGGTTACGTTTAAACTGAAATTAATATCATTTTATGCTTTCAGAGGTTTATTTATGCTAGATACACTTGTAAATATGCATGTACAACCTGTGGTTTGGATTTGGCAGCATTGATTCACAGTGCCGAGCTCCAACCGTATTGGCCGACTCCTCCGCCTTGGTTGTCCGCCAAAAGCACACCTTTCTCGGTCATATTTTTCAGGCGACCCGCCGAATTTCGACTCGGAGAAAAGTGTTGAAAATGATAATTTTCATCAACTTAAGCCACGCAGGGGAACTTGTCCGCAACCAGATATGGTTGCAAAGCCCTTACTTCATCGACAATTTGTTGTTTTGTGCCTTCAAACGACGTGTGTGGCTGCGCTTTCCCCTGTGCTCTTCCTGGGCATTTTGACAGAGTCTGTCATGTACATTGAAATTAATGTCATTTTCCATTACAGCGCATTTATTTATGTTAGATACACTTGTAGATATGAATCTAGCACCTTTTGATTGGATTTAGTAGGTTTTTGTCTTTTATGTCCAATATGAGCTTTTCAGCTCCTGAAAGTGACAGTTTGGCCACGTGCAGTTATTTTGATAGGGGTTACGTTTAAACTGAAATGAATGTCATTTTATGCTTTCAGGGGTTTATTTATGCTAGATACACGTGTAAATATGCATCTACAGCCTTTGGTTTTGATTTGGCAGCCTTTTGTTTTTTTTATGTCCAAAATGAGCGTTTCAGCGCCTGAAAATGACAGTTCGGCCACGTGCAGTTATTTTGATAGGGGTTACGTGTACACTAAAATTAATGTCATTTTCTGCTTCTAGGCGTGTATTAATGATGGATACACGTGTAAATATGCATCTATAGCCTTTGGTTTTGATTTGGCAGCCTTTTGGTTTTTTATTTCCAAAATGAGCGTTTCAGCGCCTGAAAATGACAGTTTGGCCCTATAGTTATTTATATAGGGGTTACGTGTACACAGAAATTAATGTCATTTTATGCTCTCAGAGGTTTATTTATGCTAGATACACGTGTAAATATGCATCTACAGCCTTAGGTTTTGATTTGGCAGCCTTTTGGTTTTTTATATCCAAAATGAGCGTTTCAGCGCCTGAAAGTGACAGTTTGGCCACGTGCAGTTATTTTGATAGGGGTTACGTGTACACTAAAATTAATGTCTTTTTCTGCTTCTAGGCGTGTATTTATGCTAGATACACGTGTAAATATGCATCTACAGCCTTTGGTTTTGATTTGGAAGCCTTTTGTTTTTTTATGTCCAAAATGAGCATTACAGCGCCTGAAAGTTACAGTTTGGCCAGGTGGAGTGGGGTTACGTGTACACTGATATTAATGTCATTATTTGCTTTGGGACGTGTATTTATGCTATATACATAAGTACATATGTATCTACAGCCTTTGGTTTATATTTGCCAGCCTTTTGGTTTTTATGTCCAAAATGAGCTTTTCAGCGGCTGAAAATGACAGTTTGGCCACGTGCAATTATTTTATTAGGGGATACGTGTACACTGAAATTAAAGTCATTTTTTGCTTCCAAAGGTTTATTTATGCTAGAGACACATATAAATATGCATCTTTAGCCTTTGGTTTCGATTTGGCAGCCTTTTGGTTTTTTATGTCCAGAATGAGCGTTTCAGCGCCTGAAAGTGACAATTTGGCCAAGTGCTGTTAATTCGATAGTGGTTACGTGAACACGGAAATGAATGTCACTTTCTGCTTCTAGGCGTGTATAATTGCTAGAAACACTTGTAAATATGCATCTACAACCTTTGGTTTGGATTTGGCAGCTGTGATTCACAGTGCAGAGCTCCAAACGTAGGGTCGACACCTCCGCCTTGGCTATGCACCAAAAGCACACCTTTCTCGGTCATATTTTTCAGTCGCCCCGCCGAATTTCGACTCGTAGATAAGTGTTGAAAATCATATTTTCATCACTTTAAGCCACTCAGGGTAACTAACCATCCCCCAAATATGGTTGTAACGCCCTTACTTCATCGACAATTTGTTGTTTTGTGCCTTAAAACGACGTGTGTGGCTGCGCTTTCCCCTGTGCTCTTCGTGTGCCTTTCTTGACAGGCGTTAGTTGTGTAGTGAAATTAATGTCACTTTCTGCTTCGGCACGTATATTTATGCTAGATACACTTGTAAATATGCATCTACAACCTTTGGTTTGGATTGGGCAGCCGTGATTCAGAGTGCGGTGCTCCACCGTAGGGGGCGACTCCTCCGCTTTGGCTATCTGCCAAAAGCACACCTTTCTCGTTCATATTTTTCAGTCGCGTCGCAGAATTTCGACTCTTAGATAAGTGTTGAAAATCATAATTTTCATCACTTTAAGCCACTCAGGGGAACTAACCCTCCCAAAAAATAGGGTTGTAAAGCCCTTACTTCATCGACAATTTGTTGTTTTGTGCCTTAAAACGACGTGTGTGGCTGCGCTTTCCCCTGTGCTCTTCGTGTGCCTTTCCTGACAGGCGTTAGTTGTAGAGTGAAATTAATGTCACTTTCTACTTCGGCACGTATATTTATGCTAGATACACTTGTAAATATGGATCTACAACATTTGGTTTGGATTTGGCAGCATTGATTCGCAGTGCGGAGCTCCAACCGCAGGGGCCGACTCCTCCGCCTTGGCTAAGCACCAAAAGCACACCTTTCTCGGTCATATTTTTCAGGCGCCCCGCCGAATTTCGACTCGTAGATAAGTGTTGAAACCTATAAATTTCATAACTTTAAGCCACTCAGGGGAACTAACCCTCTCCCAAATATGGTTGTAAAGCCCTTACTTCATCGACAATTTGTTGTTTTGTGCCTTAAAATGACGTGTGTGGCTGCGCTGTCCCCTGTTCTCTTCGTGTAACTTTCTTGACAGGCGTTAGCTGTATAGAAAAATTATTGTCACTTTCTGCTTCGGCACGTATATTTATGCTAGATACACTTGTAAATATGCATCTACAACATTTGGTTTGGATTGGGCAGCCGTAATTCACAGTGCGGTGCTCCAACCGTAGGGGCCGACTCCTCCGCTTTGGCTATCCGCCAAAAGCACACCTTTCTCGGTCATATTTTCCAGAAGCCCCGCCGGATTTCGACTCGTAGATAAGTGTTGAAAATTATAATTTTCATCACTTTAAGCCACTCAGGGGAACTAACCCTCCCAAAAAATAGGGTTGTAAAGCCCTTACTTCATCGACAATTTGTTGTTTTGTGCCTTAAAACGACGTGTGTGGCTGCACTGTCCCCTGTGCTCTTCGTGTGCCTTTCTTTACAGGCGTAACTTGTATACTGAAATGAATGTTACTTTCTGCTTCGGCACGTGTATTCATGCTAGATACACTTGTAAATATGGATCTACAACCTGTGGTTTGGATTTGGCAGCATTGATTCGCAGTGCGGAGCTCCAACCGCAGGGGCCGACTCCTCCGCCTTGGCTATCCACCAAAAGCACACCTTTCTCGGTCATATTTTTGAGGCGACCCGCCGAATTTCGACTCGGAGAAAAGTGTTGAAAATAACAATTAACATCAATTTAAGCCACTCAGGGGAACTAACCCGCCCCCAAATATTGTTGTAAAGTCCTTATTTCAAAGACAATTTGTTGTTTTGTGCCTTAAAACGACGTGTGTGGCTGCGCTGTCCCCTGTGCTCTTCGTGTGCCTTTCTTGACAGGCGTTAGTTGTGTAGTGAAATTAATGTCACTTTCTGCTTCGGCACGTATATTTATGCTAGATAGACTTGTAAATATGCATCTACAACCTTTGGTTTGGATTGGGCAGCCGTGATTCACAGTGCGGTGCTCCAACCGTAGGGGCCGACTCCTCCGCTTTGGCTATCCGCCAAAAGCACACCTTTCTCGTTCATATTTTTCAGTCGCCCCGCCGAATTTCGACTCGTAGATAAGTAATGAAAATTATAATTTTCATCACTTTAAGCCACTCAGGGGAACTAACCCTCCCCCAAATATGGTTGTAAAGCCCTTACTTCATCGACAATTTGTTGTTTTGTGCCTTAAAACGACGTGTGTGGCTGCGCTTTCCCCTGTGCTCTTCGTGTGCCTTTCTTTTCAGGCGTTAGTTGTAGAGTGAAATTATTGTCACTTTCTGCTTCGGCACGTATATTTATGATAGATACACTTGTAAATATGCATCTACAACCTGTGGTTTGGATTTGGCAGCATTGATTCGCAGTGCGGAGCTCCAACCGCAGGGGCCGACTCCTCCGCCTTGGCTATACACCAAAAGCACACCTTTCTCGGTCATATTTTTCAGGCGACCCGCCGAATTTCAACTCGGAGAAAAGTGTTGATAATTACAATTTTCATCAATTTAAGCCACTCAGGGGAACTTGCCCGCCCACAAATATCTTTGTAAAGTCCTTTCTTCATAGAAAATTTGCTGTTTTGTGCCTTAAAACGACGTGTGTGGCTGCGCTGTCCTCTGTGCTCTTCGTGTGCCTTTCTTGACAGGCGATACTTATATACTGAGATTAATGTCACTTTCTGCTTCGGCACGTATATTTATGCTAGATACACTTGTAAATATGCACGTACAACCCGTGGTTTCAATTTGGCAGCAGTGATTCACAGTGCCGAGCTCCAACCGTAGGCCAAATCTTCCGCCTTGGCTATCCGCCAAAAGCACACCTTTCTCTGTCATATTTTTCAGGCGACCCGCCGAATTTCGATTTGAAGAAAAGTGTTGAAAATTATAATGTCCATCAACTTAAGCCACTCAGCGGAACTTGCCCGCCCCCAGATATGGTTGTAAAGCCCTTACTTTATCGACAATTTGTTGTTTTGTGGCTCAAAGTGACATGTGTGGCTGCGCTGTCCCTCGTGCTCTTCCTGGGCATTTTGACAGAGTCGTTTACATGTACACTGAAATTAAAGTCATTTTCCATTTCAGTGCATTTATTTATGTTAGATACACTTGTAGATTTGAATATAGCACCTTATGTTTGGATTTAGTAGGTTTTTGTTTTTTATGTCCAATTTGAGCTTTTCAGCTCCTGAAAATGACAGTTTGGCCACGTGCAGTTATTTTGATAGGGGTTACGTTTAAACTGAAATTAATATCATTTTATGCTTTCAGAGGTTTATTTATGCTAGATACACTTGTAAATATGCATGTACAACCTGTGGTTTGGATTTGGCAGCATTGATTCACAGTGCCGAGCTCCAACCGTAGGGGCCGACTCCTCCGCCTTGGTTGTCCGCCAAAAGCACACCTTTCTCGGTCATATTTTTCAGGCGACCCGCCGAATTTCGACTCGGAGAAAAGTGTTGAAAATGATAATTTTCATCAACTTAAGCCACGCAGGGGAACTTGTCCGCAACCAGATATGGTTGCAAAGCCCTTACTTCATCGACAATTTGTTGTTTTGTGCCTTCAAACGACGTGTGTGGCTGCGCTTTCCCCTGTGCTCTTCCTGGGCATTTTGACAGAGTCTGTCATGTACATTGAAATTAATGTCATTTTCCATTACAGCGCATTTATTTATGTTAGATACACTTGTAGATATGAATCTAGCACCTTTTGATTGGATTTAGTAGGTTTTTGTCTTTTATGTCCAATATGAGCTTTTCAGCTCCTGAAAGTGACAGTTTGGCCACGTGCAGTTATTTTGATAGGGGTTACGTTTAAACTGAAATGAATGTCATTTTATGCTTTCAGGGGTTTATTTATGCTAGATACACGTGTAAATATGCATCTACAGCCTTTGGTTTTGATTTGGCAGCCTTTTGTTTTTTTTATGTCCAAAATGAGCGTTTCAGCGCCTGAAAATGACAGTTCGGCCACGTGCAGTTATTTTGATAGGGGTTACGTGTACACTAAAATTAATGTCATTTTCTGCTTCTAGGCGTGTATTAATGATGGATACACGTGTAAATATGCATCTATAGCCTTTGGTTTTGATTTGGCAGCCTTTTGGTTTTTTATTTCCAAAATGAGCGTTTCAGCGCCTGAAAATGACAGTTTGGCCCTATAGTTATTTATATAGGGGTTACGTGTACACAGAAATTAATGTCATTTTATGCTCTCAGAGGTTTATTTATGCTAGATACACGTGTAAATATGCATCTACAGCCTTAGGTTTTGATTTGGCAGCCTTTTGGTTTTTTATATCCAAAATGAGCGTTTCAGCGCCTGAAAGTGACAGTTTGGCCACGTGCAGTTATTTTGATAGGGGTTACGTGTACACTAAAATTAATGTCTTTTTCTGCTTCTAGGCGTGTATTTATGCTAGATACACGTGTAAATATGCATCTACAGCCTTTGGTTTTGATTTGGAAGCCTTTTGTTTTTTTATGTCCAAAATGAGCATTACAGCGCCTGAAAGTTACAGTTTGGCCAGGTGGAGTGGGGTTACGTGTACACTGATATTAATGTCATTATTTGCTTTGGGACGTGTATTTATGCTATATACATAAGTACATATGTATCTACAGCCTTTGGTTTATATTTGCCAGCCTTTTGGTTTTTATGTCCAAAATGAGCTTTTCAGCGGCTGAAAATGACAGTTTGGCCACGTGCAATTATTTTATTAGGGGATACGTGTACACTGAAATTAAAGTCATTTTTTGCTTCCAAAGGTTTATTTATGCTAGAGACACATATAAATATGCATCTTTAGCCTTTGGTTTCGATTTGGCAGCCTTTTGGTTTTTTATGTCCAGAATGAGCGTTTCAGCGCCTGAAAGTGACAATTTGGCCAAGTGCTGTTAATTCGATAGTGGTTACGTGAACACGGAAATGAATGTCACTTTCTGCTTCTAGGCGTGTATAATTGCTAGAAACACTTGTAAATATGCATCTACAACCTTTGGTTTGGATTTGGCAGCTGTGATTCACAGTGCAGAGCTCCAAACGTAGGGTCGACACCTCCGCCTTGGCTATGCACCAAAAGCACACCTTTCTCGGTCATATTTTTCAGTCGCCCCGCCGAATTTCGACTCGTAGATAAGTGTTGAAAATCATATTTTCATCACTTTAAGCCACTCAGGGTAACTAACCATCCCCCAAATATGGTTGTAACGCCCTTACTTCATCGACAATTTGTTGTTTTGTGCCTTAAAACGACGTGTGTGGCTGCGCTTTCCCCTGTGCTCTTCGTGTGCCTTTCTTGACAGGCGTTAGTTGTGTAGTGAAATTAATGTCACTTTCTGCTTCGGCACGTATATTTATGCTAGATACACTTGTAAATATGCATCTACAACCTTTGGTTTGGATTGGGCAGCCGTGATTCAGAGTGCGGTGCTCCACCGTAGGGGGCGACTCCTCCGCTTTGGCTATCTGCCAAAAGCACACCTTTCTCGTTCATATTTTTCAGTCGCGTCGCAGAATTTCGACTCTTAGATAAGTGTTGAAAATCATAATTTTCATCACTTTAAGCCACTCAGGGGAACTAACCCTCCCAAAAAATAGGGTTGTAAAGCCCTTACTTCATCGACAATTTGTTGTTTTGTGCCTTAAAACGACGTGTGTGGCTGCGCTTTCCCCTGTGCTCTTCGTGTGCCTTTCCTGACAGGCGTTAGTTGTAGAGTGAAATTAATGTCACTTTCTACTTCGGCACGTATATTTATGCTAGATACACTTGTAAATATGGATCTACAACATTTGGTTTGGATTTGGCAGCATTGATTCGCAGTGCGGAGCTCCAACCGCAGGGGCCGACTCCTCCGCCTTGGCTAAGCACCAAAAGCACACCTTTCTCGGTCATATTTTTCAGGCGCCCCGCCGAATTTCGACTCGTAGATAAGTGTTGAAACCTATAAATTTCATAACTTTAAGCCACTCAGGGGAACTAACCCTCTCCCAAATATGGTTGTAAAGCCCTTACTTCATCGACAATTTGTTGTTTTGTGCCTTAAAATGACGTGTGTGGCTGCGCTGTCCCCTGTTCTCTTCGTGTAACTTTCTTGACAGGCGTTAGCTGTATAGAAAAATTATTGTCACTTTCTGCTTCGGCACGTATATTTATGCTAGATACACTTGTAAATATGCATCTACAACATTTGGTTTGGATTGGGCAGCCGTAATTCACAGTGCGGTGCTCCAACCGTAGGGGCCGACTCCTCCGCTTTGGCTATCCGCCAAAAGCACACCTTTCTCGGTCATATTTTCCAGAAGCCCCGCCGGATTTCGACTCGTAGATAAGTGTTGAAAATTATAATTTTCATCACTTTAAGCCACTCAGGGGAACTAACCCTCCCAAAAAATAGGGTTGTAAAGCCCTTACTTCATCGACAATTTGTTGTTTTGTGCCTTAAAACGACGTGTGTGGCTGCACTGTCCCCTGTGCTCTTCGTGTGCCTTTCTTTACAGGCGTAACTTGTATACTGAAATGAATGTTACTTTCTGCTTCGGCACGTGTATTCATGCTAGATACACTTGTAAATATGGATCTACAACCTGTGGTTTGGATTTGGCAGCATTGATTCGCAGTGCGGAGCTCCAACCGCAGGGGCCGACTCCTCCGCCTTGGCTATCCACCAAAAGCACACCTTTCTCGGTCATATTTTTGAGGCGACCCGCCGAATTTCGACTCGGAGAAAAGTGTTGAAAATAACAATTAACATCAATTTAAGCCACTCAGGGGAACTAACCCGCCCCCAAATATTGTTGTAAAGTCCTTATTTCAAAGACAATTTGTTGTTTTGTGCCTTAAAACGACGTGTGTGGCTGCGCTGTCCCCTGTGCTCTTCGTGTGCCTTTCTTGACAGGCGTTAGTTGTGTAGTGAAATTAATGTCACTTTCTGCTTCGGCACGTATATTTATGCTAGATAGACTTGTAAATATGCATCTACAACCTTTGGTTTGGATTGGGCAGCCGTGATTCACAGTGCGGTGCTCCAACCGTAGGGGCCGACTCCTCCGCTTTGGCTATCCGCCAAAAGCACACCTTTCTCGTTCATATTTTTCAGTCGCCCCGCCGAATTTCGACTCGTAGATAAGTAATGAAAATTATAATTTTCATCACTTTAAGCCACTCAGGGGAACTAACCTTCCCCCAAATATGGTTGTAAAGCCCTTACTTCATCGACAATTTGTTGTTTTGTGCTTTAAAACGACGTGTGTGGCTGCGCTTTCCCCTGTGCTCTTCGTGTGCCTTTCTTTTCAGGCGTTAGTTGTAGAGTGAAATTATTGTCACTTTCTGCTTCGGCACGTATATTTATGATAGATACACTTGTAAATATGCATCTACAACCTGTGGTTTGGATTTGGCAGCATTGATTCGCAGTGCGGAGCTCCAACCGCAGGGGCCGACTCCTCCGCCTTGGCTATACACCAAAAGCACACCTTTCTCGGTCATATTTTTCAGGCGACCCGCCGAATTTCAACTCGGAGAAAAGTGTTGATAATTACAATTTTCATCAATTTAAGCCACTCAGGGGAACTTGCCCGCCCACAAATATCTTTGTAAAGTCCTTTCTTCATAGAAAATTTGCTGTTTTGTGCCTTAAAACGACGTGTGTAGCTGCGCTGTCCTCTGTGCTCTTCGTGTGCCTTTCTTGACAGGCGATACTTATATACTGAGATTAATGTCACTTTCTGCTTCGGCACGTATATTTATGCTAGATACACTTGTAAATATGCACGTACAACCCGTGGTTTCAATTTGGCAGCAGTGATTCACAGTGCCGAGCTCCAACCGTAGGCCAAATCTTCCGCCTTGGCTATCCGCCAAAAGCACACTTTCTCTGTCATATTTTTCAGGCGACCCGCCGAATTTCGATTTGAAGAAAAGTGTTGAAAATTATAATGTCCATCAACTTAAGCCACTCAGCGGAACTTGCCCGCCCCCAGATATGGTTGTAAAGCCCTTACTTTATCGACAATTTGTTGTTTTGTGGCTCAAAGTGACATGTGTGGCTGCGCTGTCCCTCGTGCTCTTCCTGGGCATTTTGACAGAGTCGTTTACATGTACACTGAAATTAAAGTCATTTTCCATTTCAGTGCATTTATTTATGTTAGATACACTTGTAGATTTGAATATAGCACCTTATGTTTGGATTTAGTAGGTTTTTGTTTTTTATGTCCAATTTGAGCTTTTCAGCTCCTGAAAATGACAGTTTGGCCACGTGCAGTTATTTTGATAGGGGTTACGTTTAAACTGAAATTAATATCATTTTATGCTTTCAGAGGTTTATTTATGCTAGATACACTTGTAAATATGCATGTACAACCTGTGGTTTGGATTTGGCAGCATTGATTCACAGTGCCGAGCTCCAACCGTAGGGGCCGACTCCTCCGCCTTGGTTGTCCGCCAAAAGCACACCTTTCTCGGTCATATTTTTCAGGCGACCCGCCGAATTTCGACTCGGAGAAAAGTGTTGAAAATGATAATTTTCATCAACTTAAGCCACGCAGGGGAACTTGTCCGCAACCAGATATGGTTGCAAAGCCCTTACTTCATCGACAATTTGTTGTTTTGTGCCTTCAAACGACGTGTGTGGCTGCGCTTTCCCCTGTGCTCTTCCTGGGCATTTTGACAGAGTCTGTCATGTACATTGAAATTAATGTCATTTTCCATTACAGCGCATTTATTTATGTTAGATACACTTGTAGATATGAATCTAGCACCTTTTGATTGGATTTAGTAGGTTTTTGTCTTTTATGTCCAATATGAGCTTTTCAGCTCCTGAAAGTGACAGTTTGGCCACGTGCAGTTATTTTGATAGGGGTTACGTTTAAACTGAAATGAATGTCATTTTATGCTTTCAGGGGTTTATTTATGCTAGATACACGTGTAAATATGCATCTACAGCCTTTGGTTTTGATTTGGCAGCCTTTTGTTTTTTTTATGTCCAAAATGAGCGTTTCAGCGCCTGAAAATGACAGTTCGGCCACGTGCAGTTATTTTGATAGGGGTTACGTGTACACTAAAATTAATGTCATTTTCTGCTTCTAGGCGTGTATTAATGATGGATACACGTGTAAATATGCATCTATAGCCTTTGGTTTTGATTTGGCAGCCTTTTGGTTTTTTATTTCCAAAATGAGCGTTTCAGCGCCTGAAAATGACAGTTTGGCCCTATAGTTATTTATATAGGGGTTACGTGTACACAGAAATTAATGTCATTTTATGCTTTCAGAGGTTTATTTATGCTAGATACACGTGTAAATATGCATCTACAGCCTTAGGTTTTGATTTGGCAGCCTTTTGGTTTTTTATATCCAAAATGAGCGTTTCAGCGCCTGAAAGTGACAGTTTGGCCACGTGCAGTTATTTTGATAGGGGTTACGTGTACACTAAAATTAATGTCTTTTTCTGCTTCTAGGCGTGTATTTATGCTAGATACACGTGTAAATATGCATCTACAGCCTTTGGTTTTGATTTGGAAGCCTTTTGTTTTTTTATGTCCAAAATGAGCATTACAGCGCCTGAAAGTTACAGTTTGGCCAGGTGGAGTGGGGTTACGTGTACACTGATATTAATGTCATTATTTGCTTTGGGACGTGTATTTATGCTATATACATAAGTACATATGTATCTACAGCCTTTGGTTTATATTTGCCAGCCTTTTGGTTTTTATGTCCAAAATGAGCTTTTCAGCGGCTGAAAATGACAGTTTGGCCACGTGCAATTATTTTATTAGGGGATACGTGTACACTGAAATTAAAGTCATTTTTTGCTTCCAAAGGTTTATTTATGCTAGAGACACATATAAATATGCATCTTTAGCCTTTGGTTTCGATTTGGCAGCCTTTTGGTTTTTTATGTCCAGAATGAGCGTTTCAGCGCCTGAAAGTGACAATTTGGCCAAGTGCTGTTAATTCGATAGTGGTTACGTGAACACGGAAATGAATGTCACTTTCTGCTTCTAGGCGTGTATAATTGCTAGAAACACTTGTAAATATGCATCTACAACCTTTGGTTTGGATTTGGCAGCTGTGATTCACAGTGCAGAGCTCCAAACGTAGGGTCGACACCTCCGCCTTGGCTATCCACCAAAAGCACACCTTTCTCGGTCATATTTTTCAGTCGCCCCGCCGAATTTCGACTCGTAGATAAGTGTTGAAAATCATATTTTCATCACTTTAAGCCACTCAGGGGAACTAACCATCCCCCAAATATGGTTGTAACGCCCTTACTTCATCGACAATTTGTTGTTTTGTGCCTTAAAACGACGTGTGTGGCTGCGCTTTCCCCTGTGCTCTTCGTGTGCCTTTCTTGACAGGCGTTAGTTGTGTAGTGAAATTAATGTCACTTTCTGCTTCGGCACGTATATTTATGCTAGATACACTTGTAAATATGCATCTACAACCTTTGGTTTGGATTGGACAGCCGTGATTCAGAGTGCGGTGCTCCACCGTAGGGGCGACTCCTCTGCTTTGGCTATCCGCCAAAAGCACACCTTTCTCGTTCATATTTTTCAGTCGCCCCGCCGAATTTCGACTCGTAGATAAGTGTTGAAAATCATAATTTTCATCACTTTAAGCCACTCAGGGGAACTAACCCTCCCAAAAAATAAGGTTGTAAAGCCCTTACTTCATTGACAATTTGTTTTTTTGTGCCTTAAAACGACGTGTGTGGCTGCGCAGTCCCCTGTGCTCTTCGTGTGCTTTTCTTGACAGGCGTTAGTTGTAGAGTGAAATTAATATCACTTTCTGCTTCGGCACGTATATTTATGCTAGATACACTTGTAAATATGCATCTACAACCTGTGGTTTGGATTTGGCAGCATTGATTCGCAGTGCAGAGCTCCAACCGCAAGGGCCGACTCCTCCGACTTGGCAATACACCAAAAGCACACCTTTCTCGGTCATATTTTTCAGTCGCCCCGCCGAATTTCGACTCGTAGATAAGTGTTCAAAATCATAATTTTCATCACTTTAAGCCACTCAGGGGGACTAACCCTCCCCCAAATATGGTTGTAAAGCCCTTACTTCATCGACAATTTGTTGTTTTGTACCTTAAAACGACGTGTGTGGCTGCGCTTTCCCCTGTGCTCTTCGTGTGCATTTCTTGACAGGCGTTAGTTGTAGAGTGAAATTAATGTCACTTTCTGCTTCGGCACGTATATTTATGCTAGATACACTTGTAAATATGCATCTACAACCTGTGGTTTGGATTTGGCAGTATTGATTCGCAGTGCGGAGCTCCAACCACAAGGGCCGACTCCTCCGACTTGGCTATCCGCCAAAAGCACACCTTTCTCGTTCATATTTTTCAGTCGCCCCGCCGAATTTCGACTCGTAGATAAGTGTTGAAAATCATAATTTTCATCACTTTAAGCCACTCGGGGAACTAACCCTCCCAAAAAATATGGTTGTAAAGCCCTTACTTCATCGACAATTTGTTGTTTTGTGCCTTAAAACGACGTGTGTGGCTGCGCTTTCCCCTGTGCTCCGTGTGCCTTTCTTGACAGGCGTTAGTTGTAAAGTGAAATTAATGTCACTTTCTGCTTCGGCACGTATATTTATGCTGGATACACTTGTAAATATGCATCTACAACTTTTGGTTTGGATTGGGCAGCCGTGATTCACAGTGCGGTGCTCCAACCGTAGGGGGCGACTCCTCCGCTTTGGCTATCCGCCAAAAGCACACCTTTCTCGTTCATATTTTTCAGTCGCCCCGCCGAATTTCGACTCGTAGATAAGTGTTGAAAATCATAATTTTCATCACTTTAAGCCACTCAGGGGAACTAACCCTCCCCCAAATATGGTTGTAAAGCCCTTACTTTATCGTTAATTTGTTGTTTTGTGCCTTAAAACGACGTGTGTGGCTGCGCTGTCCCATATGCTCTTCGTGTGCCTTTCTTGACAGGCGTTAGTTGTATAGTGAAATAATGTCATTTTCTGCTTTGGCACGTATATTTATAATAGATACACTTGTAAATATGCATCTACAACCTTTGGTTTGGATTGGGCAGCCCTGATTCACAGTGCGGTGCTCCAACCGTAGGGGCCGACTCGTCCGCTTTGGCTATCCGCCAAAAGCACACCTCTCTCGTTCATATTTTTCAGGCGCCCCGCCAAATTTCGACCCGTAGATAAATGTTGAAAATGATAATTTTCATCACTTTAAGCCACTCAGGGAAACTAACCCTCCCCCAAATATGGTTGTAAAGCCCTTACTTCATCGGCAATTTGTTGTTTTGTGCCTTCAAACGACGTGTGTGGCTGCGCTGTCCCCTGTGCTCTTCGTGTGCCTTTCTTGACAGGCGTTAGTTGTGTAGTGAAATTAATGTCACTTTCTATTTCGGCACGTATATTTATGCTAGATACACTTGTAATTTATGCATCTACAACCTTTGGTTTGGATTGGGCAGCCGTGATTCAGAGTGCGGTGCTCCACCGTAGGGGGCGACTCCTCCGCTTTGGCTATCCGCCAAAAGCACACCTTTCTCGTTCATATTTTTCAGTCGCCCCGCCGAATTTCGACTCGTAGATAAGTGTTGAAAATCATAATTTTCATCACTTTAAGCCACTCAGGGGAACTAACCCTCCCAAAAAATAAGGTTGTAAAGCCCTTACTTCATTGACAATTTGTTGTTTTGTGCCTTAAAACGACGTGTGTGGCTGCGCAGTCCCCTGTGCTCTTCGTGTGCGTTTCTTGACAGGCGTTAGTTGTAGAGTGAAATTAATGTCACTTTCTGCTTCGGCACGTATATTTATGCTAGATACACTTGTAAATATGCATCTACAACCTGTGGTTTGGATTTGGCAGCATTGATTCGCAGTGCAGAGCTCCAACCGCAAGGGCCGACTCCTCCGACTTGGCTATACACCAAAAGCACACCTTTCTCGGTCATATTTTTCAGTCGCCCCGCCGAATTTCGACTCGTAGATAAGTGTTCAAAATCATAATTTTCATCACTTTAAGCCACTCAGGGGAACTAACCCTCCCCCAAATATGGTTGTAAAGCCCTTACTTCATCGACAATTTGTTGTTTTGTACCTTAAAACGACGTGTGTGGCTGCGCTTTCCCCTGTGCTCTTCGTGTGCGTTTCTTGACAGGCGTTAGTTGTAGAGTAAAATTAATGTCACTTTCTGCTTCGGCACGTATATTTATAATAGATACACTTGTAAATATGCATCTACAACCTTTGGTTTGGATTGGGCAGCCCTGATTCACAGTTCGGTGCTCCAACCGTAGGGGCCGACTCCTCCGCTTTGGCTATCCGCCAAAAGCACACCTTTCTCGTTCATATTTTTCAGTCGCCCCGCCGAATTTCGACTCGTAGATAAGTGTTGAAAATCATAATTTTCATCACTTTAAGCCACTCAGGGGAACTAACCCTCCCCCAAATATGGTTGTAAAGCCCTTACTTCATCGGCAATTTGTTGTTTTGTGCCTTCAAACGACGTGTGTGGCTGCGCTGTCCCCTGTGCTCTTCGTGTGCCTTTCTTGACAGGCGTTAGTTGTGTAGTGAAATTAATGTCACTTTCTATTTCGGCACGTATATTTATGCTAGATACACTTGTAATTTATGCATCTACAACCTTTGGTTTGGATTGGGCAGCCGTGATTCAGAGTGCGGTGCTCCACCGTAGGGGGCGACTCCTCCGCTTTGGCTATCCGCCAAAAGCACACCTTTCTCGTTCATATTTTTCAGTCGCCCCGCCGAATTTCGACTCGTAGATAAGTGTTGAAAATCATAATTTTCATCATTTTAAGCCACTCAGGGGAACTAACCCTCCCAAAAAATAAGGTTGTAAAGCCCTTACTTCATTGACAATTTGTTGTTTTGTGCCTTAAAACGACGTGTGTGGCTGCGCAGTCCCCTGTGCTCTTCGTGTGCGTTTCTTGACAGGCGTTAGTTGTAGAGTGAAATTAATGTCACTTTCTGCTTCGGCACGTATATTTATGCTAGATACACTTGTAAATATGCATCTACAACCTGTGGTTTGGATTTGGCAGCATTGATTCGCAGTGCAGAGCTCCAACCGCAAGGGCCGACTCCTCCGACTTGGCTATACACCAAAAGCACACCTTTCTCGGTCATATTTTTCAGTCGCCCCGCCGAATTTCGACTCGTAGATAAGTGTTGAAAATCATAATTTTCATCACTTTAAGCCACTCAGGGGAACTAACCCTCCCCCAAATATGGTTGTAAAGCCCTTACTTCATCGACAATTTGTTGTTTTGTACCTTAAAACGACGTGTGTGGCTGCGCTTTCCCCTGTGCTCTTCGTGTGCGTTTCTTGACAGGCGTTAGTTGTAGAGTGAAATTAATGTCACTTTCTGCTTCGGCACGTATATTTATAATAGATACACTTGTAAATATGCATCTACAACCTTTGGTTTGGATTGGGCAGCCTTTTGGTTTTTTATGTCCAAAATGAGTGTTTCAGCGCCTGAAAGTGACAGTTTGGCCACGTGCAGTTATTTTGATAGGGGTTACGTGTAAACTGAAATTAATGTCATTTTATGCTTTCAGAGGTTTATTTATGCTATATACACGTGTAAATATGCATCTATTGCTTTTGGTTTTGATTTGGCAGCCTTTTGGTTTTTTATGTCCAAAATGAGCGTTTCAGCGGCTGAAAATGACAGTTTGGCCACGTGCAGTTATTTTATTAGGGGATACGTGTACACTGAAATTAATGTCATTTTTTGCTTCCAGAGGTGTATTTATGCTAGAGACACGTACAAATATGCATCTTTAGCCTTTGGTTTCGATTTGGCAGCCTTTTGGTTTTTTATGTCCAAAATGAGCGTTTCAGCGCCTGAAAGTGACAGTTTGGCCAAGTGCTGTTAATTTGATATTGGTTACGTGAACACAGAAATGAATGTCACTTTCTGCTTCGGAGCGTGTATAATTGCTAGATACACTTGTAAATATGCATCTACAACCTGTAGTTTCGATTTGGCAGCAGAGATTCACAGTGCGGAGCTCCAACCACAGGGGCCGACTCCTCTGCCTTGGCTATCCGCCAAAAGCACACCTTTCTCTGTCATATTTTTCAGGCGACCCACCGAATTTCGACTCAGAAAAAAGTGTTGAAAATGATAATTTTCATCAATTTAAGGAACTCAGGGGAACTTGCCCGCCCCCAAATATGGTTGTAAAGTCCTTATTTCAAAGACAATTTGTTGTTTTGTGCCTTAAAACGACGTGTGTGGCTGCACTGTGCTCTTCGTGTGCCTTTCTTTACTGGCGTAACTTGTATACTGAAATGAATGTTACTTTCTGCTTCGGCACGTGTATTTATGCTAGATACACTTGTAAATATGGATCTACAACCTGTGGTTTGGATTGGGCAGCCGTAATTCACAGTGCGGTGCTCCAACAGTAGGGGCCAACTCCTCCGCTTTGGCTATCCGCCAAAAGCACACCTTTCTCGGTCATATTTTTCAGAAGCTCCGCCGAATTTCGACTCGTAGATAAGTGTTGAAAATGATCATTTTCATCACTTTAAGCCACTCAGGGGAACTAACCCTCCCCCAAATATGGTTGTAAAGCCCTTACTTCATCGACAATTTGTTATTTTGTGCCTTAAAACGACGTGTGTGGTTGCGCTTTCCCCTGTGCTCTTCGTGTGTGCCTTTCTTGACAGGCGTAACTTATATAATGAAATGAATGTTACTTTTTGCTTCGGCACGTGTATTTATGCTAGATACACTTGTAAATATGGATCTACAACCTGTGGTTTGGATTTGGCAGCATTGATTCGCAGTGCGGAGCTCCAACCGCAGGGGCCGACTCCTCCGCCTTGGCTATCCACCAAAAGCACACCTTTCTCGGTCATATTTTTCAGGCGACCAGCCGAATTTCGACTCGGAGAAAAGTGTTGAAAATAACAATTTTCATCAATTTAAGCCACTCAGGGGAACTCACCCGCCCCCAAATATGGTTGTAAAGTCCTTATTTCAAAGACAATTTGTTGTTTTGTGCCTTAAAACGACGTGTGTGGCTGCGCTGTCCCCTGTGCTCTTCATTTGCCTTTCTTGACAGGCCTCAGTTGTGTAGTGAAATTAATGTCACTTTCTGCTTCGGCACGTATATTTATGATAGATACACTTGTAAATATGCATCTACAACCTGTGGTTTGGATTTGGCAGCATTGATTCGCAGTGCGGAGCTCCAACCGCAGGGGCCGACTCCTCCGCCTTGGCTATCCACCAAAAGCACACCTTTCTCGGTCATATTTTTCAGGCGACCCGCCGAATTTCAACTCGGAGAAAAGTGTTGATAATTACAATTTTCATCAATTTAAGCCACTCAGGGGAACTTGCCCGCCCACAAATATCTTTGTAAAGTCCTTTCTTCATAGAAAATTTGCTGTTTTGTGCCTTAAAACGACGTGTGTGGCTGCGCTGTCCTCTGTGCTCTTCGTGTGCCTTTCTTGACAGGCGATACTTATATACTGAGATTAATGTCACTTTCTGCTTCGGCACGTATATTTATGCTAGATACACTTGTAAATATGCACGTACAACCCGTGGTTTCAATTTGGCAGCAGTGATTAACAGTGCCGAGCTCCAACCGTAGGGCCAAATCTTCTGCCTTGGCTATCCGCCAAAAGCACACCTTTCTCTGTCATATTTTTCAGGCGACCCACCGAATTTCGACTCAGAAAAAAGTGTTGAAAATGATAATTTTCATCATATTAAGGAACTCAGGGGAACTTGCCCGCCCCCAAAAATAATTGTAAAGCCCTTACTTCGTAGACAATTTGTATTTTTGTGTCTTAAAATGACGTGTGTGGCTGCGCAGTCCCCTGTGCTCTTCTGTTCCTTTCTTGACAGGCGTAACTTGTATACTGAAATGAATGTTACTTTCTGCTTCGGCACGTGTATTTATGCTAGATACACTTGTAAATATGGATCTACAACCTGTGGTTTGGATTGGGCAGCCGTAATTCACAGTGCGGTGCTCCAACCGTAGGGGCCAACTCCTCCGCTTTGGCTATCGGCCAAAAGCACACCTTTCTCGGTCATGTTTTTCAGAAGCCCCGCCGAATTTCGACTCGTAGATAAGTGTTGAAAATGATCATTTTCATCACTTTAAGCCACTCAGGGGAACTAACCCTCCCCCAAATATGGTTGTAAAGCCCTTACTTCAACGACAATTTGTTATTTTGTGCCTTAAAACGACGTGTGTGGCTGCGCTTTCCCCTGTGCTCTTCGTGTGCCTTTCTTGACAGGCGTAACTTATATAATGAAATGAATGTTACTTTTTGCTTCGGCACGTGTATTTATGCTAGATACACTTGTAAATATGGATCTACAACCTGTGGTTTGGATTTGGCAGCATTGATTCGCAGTGCGGAGCTCCAACCGCAGGGGCCGACTCCTCCGCCTTGGCTATACACCAAAAGCACACCTTTCTCGGTCATATTTTTCAGGCGACCAGCCGAATTTCGACTCGGAGAAAAGTGTTGAAAATAACAATTTTCATCAATTTAAGCCACTCAGGGGAACTCACCCGCCCCCCAAATATGGTTGTAAAGTCCTTATTTCAAAGACAATTTGTTGTTTTGTGCCTTAAAAACGACGTGTGTGGCTGCGCTGTCCCCTGTGCTCTTCGTGTGCCTTTCTTGACAGGCGTTAGTTGTGTAGTGAAATTAATGTCACTTTCTGCTTCGGCACGTATATTTATGCTAGATAGACTTGTAAATATGCATTTACAACCTTTGGTTTGGATTGGGCAGCCGTGATTCACAGTGCGGTGCTCCACCGTAGGGGCCGACTCCTCCGCTTTGGCTATTCGCCAAAAGCACACCTTTCTCGTTCATATTTTTCAGTCGCCCCGCCGAATTTCGACTCGTAGATAAGTAATGAAAATTATAATTTTCATCACTTTAAGCCACTCAGGGGAACTAACCCTCCCCCAAATATGGTTGTAAAGCCCTTACTTCATCGACAATTTGTTGTTTTGTGCCTTCAAACGACGTGTGTGGCTGCGCTGTCCCCTGTGCTCTTCGTGTGCCTTTCTTGACAGGCGTTAGTTGTATAGTGAAATTAATGTCACTTTCTGCTTCGGCACGTATATTTATGCTAGATACACTTGTAAATATGCATCTACAACCTTTGGTTTGGATTGGGCAGCCGTGATTCAGAGTGCGGTGCTCCACCGTAGGGGGCGACTCTTCCGCTTTGGCTATCTGCCAAAAGCACACCTTTCTCGTTCATATTTTTCAGTCGCGTCGCAGAATTTCGACTCTTAGATAAGTGTTGAAAATCATAATTTTCATCACTTTAAGCCACTCAGGGGAACTAACCCTCCCAAAAAATAGGGTTGTAAAGCCCTTACTTCATCGACAATTTGTTGTTTTGTGCCTTAAAACGACGTGTGTGGCTGCGCTTTCCCCTGTGCTCTTCGTGTGCCTTTCCTGACAGGCGTTAGTTGTAGAGTGAAATTAATGTCACTTTCTACTTCGGCACGTATATTTATGCTAGATACACTTGTAAATATGGATCTACAACATTTGGTTTGGATTTGGCAGCATTGATTCGCAGTGCGGAGCTCCAACCGCAGGGGCCGACTCCTCCGCCTTGGCTAACCACCAAAAGCACACCTTTCTCGGTCATATTTTTCAGGCGCCCCGCCGAATTTCGACTCGTAGATAAGTGTTGAAACCTATAAATTTCATAACTTTAAGCCACTCAGGGGAACTAACCCTCTCCCAAATATGGTTGTAAAGCCCTTACTTCATCGACAATTTGTTGTTTTGTGCCTTAAAATGACGTGTGTGGCTGCGCTGTCCCCTGTTCTCTTCGTGTAACTTTCTTGACAGGCGTTAGCTGTATAGAAAAATTATTGTCACTTTCTGCTTCGGCACGTATATTTATGCTAGATACACTTGTAAATATGCATCTACAACATTTGGTTTGGATTGGGCAGCCGTAATTCACAGTGCGGTGCTCCAACCGTAGGGGCCGACTCCTCCGCTTTGGCTATCCGCCAAAAGCACACCTTTCTCGGTCATATTTTCCAGAAGCCCCGCCGGATTTCGACTCGTAGATAAGTGTTGAAAATTATAATTTTCATCACTTTAAGCCACTCAGGGGAACTAACCCTCCCCCTAATATGGTTGTAAAGCCCTTACTTCATCGACAATTTGTTGTTTTGTGCCTTAAAATGACGTGTGTGGCTGCACTGTCCCCTGTGCTCTTCGTGTGCCTTTCTTTACAGGCGTAACTTGTATACTGAAATGAATGTTACTTTCTGCTTCGGCACGTGTATTCATGCTAGATACACTTGTAAATATGGATCTACAACCTGTGGTTTGGATTTGGCAGCATTGATTCGCAGTGCGGAGCTCCAACCGCAGGGGCCGACTCCTCCGCCTTGGCTATCCACCAAAAGCACACCTTTCTCGGTCATATTTTTGAGGCGACCCGCCGAATTTCGACTCGGAGAAAAGTGTTGAAAATAACAATTAACATCAATTTAAGCCACTCAGGGGAACTAACCCGCCCCCAAATATTGTTGTAAAGTCCTTATTTCAAAGACAATTTGTTGTTTTGTGCCTTAAAACGACGTGTGTGGCTGCGCTGTCCCCTGTGCTCTTCGTGTGCCTTTCTTGACAGGCGTTAGTTGTGTAGTGAAATTAATGTCACTTTCTGCTTCGGCACGTATATTTATGCTAGATAGACTTGTAAATATGCATCTACAAACTTTGGTTTGGATTGGGCAGCCGTGATTCACAGTGCGGTGCTCCAACCGTAGGGGCCGACTCCTCCGCTTTGGCTATCCGCCAAAAGCACACCTTTCTCGTTCATATTTTTCAGTCGCCCCGCCGAATTTCGACTCGTAGATAAGTAATGAAAATTATAATTTTCATCACTTTAAGCCACTCAGGGGAACTAACCCTCCCCCAAATATGGTTGTAAAGCCCTTACTTCATCGACAATTTGTTGTTTTGTGCCTTAAAACGACGTGTGTGGCTGCGCTTTCCCCTGTGCTCTTCGTGTGCCTTTCTTTTCAGGCGTTAGTTGTAGAGTGAAATTATTGTCACTTTCTGCTTCGGCACGTATATTTATGATAGATACACTTGTAAATATGCATCTACAACCTGTGGTTTGGATTTGGCAGCATTGATTCGCAGTGCGGAGCTCCAACCGCAGGGGCCGACTCCTCCGCCTTGGCTATACACCAAAAGCACACCTTTCTCGGTCATATTTTTCAGGCGACCCGCCGAATTTCAACTCGGAGAAAAGTGTTGATAATTACAATTTTCATCAATTTAAGCCACTCAGGGGAACTTGCCCGCCCACAAATATCTTTGTAAAGTCCTTTCTTCATAGAAAATTTGCTGTTTTGTGCCTTAAAACGACGTGTGTGGCTGCGCTGTCCTCTGAGCTCTTCGTGTGCCTTTCTTGACAGGCGATACTTATATACTGAGATTAATGTCACTTTCTGCTTCGGCACGTATATTTATGCTAGATACACTTGTAAATATGCACGTACAACCCGTGGTTTCAATTTGGCAGCAGTGATTCACAGTGCCGAGCTCCAACCGTAGGCCAAATCTTCCGCCTTGGCTATCCGCCAAAAGCACACCTTTCTCTGTCATATTTTTCAGGCGACCCGCCGAATTTCGATTTGAAGAAAAGTGTTGAAAATTATAATGTCCATCAACTTAAGCCACTCAGCGGAACTTGCCCGCCCCCAGATATGGTTGTAAAGCCCTTACTTTATCGACAATTTGTTGTTTTGTGGCTCAAAGTGACATGTGTGGCTGCGCTGTCCCTCGTGCTCTTCCTGGGCATTTTGACAGAGTCGTTTACATGTACACTGAAATTAAAGTCATTTTCCATTTCAGTGCATTTATTTATGTTAGATACACTTGTAGATTTGAATATAGCACCTTATGTTTGGATTTAGTAGGTTTTTGTTTTTTATGTCCAATTTGAGCTTTTCAGCTCCTGAAAATGACAGTTTGGCCACGTGCAGTTATTTTGATAGGGGTTACGTTTAAACTGAAATTAATATCATTTTATGCTTTCAGAGGTTTATTTATGCTAGATACACTTGTAAATATGCATGTACAACCTGTGGTTTGGATTTGGCAGCATTGATTCACAGTGCCGAGCTCCAACCGTATTGGCCGACTCCTCCGCCTTGGTTGTCCGCCAAAAGCACACCTTTCTCGGTCATATTTTTCAGGCGACCCGCCGAATTTCGACTCGGAGAAAAGTGTTGAAAATGATAATTTTCATCAACTTAAGCCACGCAGGGGAACTTGTCCGCAACCAGATATGGTTGCAAAGCCCTTACTTCATCGACAATTTGTTGTTTTGTGCCTTCAAACGACGTGTGTGGCTGCGCTTTCCCCTGTGCTCTTCCTGGGCATTTTGACAGAGTCTGTCATGTACATTGAAATTAATGTCATTTTCCATTACAGCGCATTTATTTATGTTAGATACACTTGTAGATATGAATCTAGCACCTTTTGATTGGATTTAGTAGGTTTTTGTCTTTTATGTCCAATATGAGCTTTTCAGCTCCTGAAAGTGACAGTTTGGCCACGTGCAGTTATTTTGATAGGGGTTACGTTTAAACTGAAATGAATGTCATTTTATGCTTTCAGGGGTTTATTTATGCTAGATACACGTGTAAATATGCATCTACAGCCTTTGGTTTTGATTTGGCAGCCTTTTGTTTTTTTTATGTCCAAAATGAGCGTTTCAGCGCCTGAAAATGACAGTTCGGCCACGTGCAGTTATTTTGATAGGGGTTACGTGTACACTAAAATTAATGTCATTTTCTGCTTCTAGGCGTGTATTAATGATGGATACACGTGTAAATATGCATCTATAGCCTTTGGTTTTGATTTGGCAGCCTTTTGGTTTTTTATTTCCAAAATGAGCGTTTCAGCGCCTGAAAATGACAGTTTGGCCCTATAGTTATTTATATAGGGGTTACGTGTACACAGAAATTAATGTCATTTTATGCTCTCAGAGGTTTATTTATGCTAGATACACGTGTAAATATGCATCTACAGCCTTAGGTTTTGATTTGGCAGCCTTTTGGTTTTTTATATCCAAAATGAGCGTTTCAGCGCCTGAAAGTGACAGTTTGGCCACGTGCAGTTATTTTGATAGGGGTTACGTGTACACTAAAATTAATGTCTTTTTCTGCTTCTAGGCGTGTATTTATGCTAGATACACGTGTAAATATGCATCTACAGCCTTTGGTTTTGATTTGGAAGCCTTTTGTTTTTTTATGTCCAAAATGAGCATTACAGCGCCTGAAAGTTACAGTTTGGCCAGGTGGAGTGGGGTTACGTGTACACTGATATTAATGTCATTATTTGCTTTGGGACGTGTATTTATGCTATATACATAAGTACATATGTATCTACAGCCTTTGGTTTATATTTGCCAGCCTTTTGGTTTTTATGTCCAAAATGAGCTTTTCAGCGGCTGAAAATGACAGTTTGGCCACGTGCAATTATTTTATTAGGGGATACGTGTACACTGAAATTAAAGTCATTTTTTGCTTCCAAAGGTTTATTTATGCTAGAGACACATATAAATATGCATCTTTAGCCTTTGGTTTCGATTTGGCAGCCTTTTGGTTTTTTATGTCCAGAATGAGCGTTTCAGCGCCTGAAAGTGACAATTTGGCCAAGTGCTGTTAATTCGATAGTGGTTACGTGAACACGGAAATGAATGTCACTTTCTGCTTCTAGGCGTGTATAATTGCTAGAAACACTTGTAAATATGCATCTACAACCTTTGGTTTGGATTTGGCAGCTGTGATTCACAGTGCAGAGCTCCAAACGTAGGGTCGACACCTCCGCCTTGGCTATGCACCAAAAGCACACCTTTCTCGGTCATATTTTTCAGTCGCCCCGCCGAATTTCGACTCGTAGATAAGTGTTGAAAATCATATTTTCATCACTTTAAGCCACTCAGGGTAACTAACCATCCCCCAAATATGGTTGTAACGCCCTTACTTCATCGACAATTTGTTGTTTTGTGCCTTAAAACGACGTGTGTGGCTGCGCTTTCCCCTGTGCTCTTCGTGTGCCTTTCTTGACAGGCGTTAGTTGTGTAGTGAAATTAATGTCACTTTCTGCTTCGGCACGTATATTTATGCTAGATACACTTGTAAATATGCATCTACAACCTTTGGTTTGGATTGGGCAGCCGTGATTCAGAGTGCGGTGCTCCACCGTAGGGGGCGACTCCTCCGCTTTGGCTATCTGCCAAAAGCACACCTTTCTCGTTCATATTTTTCAGTCGCGTCGCAGAATTTCGACTCTTAGATAAGTGTTGAAAATCATAATTTTCATCACTTTAAGCCACTCAGGGGAACTAACCCTCCCAAAAAATAGGGTTGTAAAGCCCTTACTTCATCGACAATTTGTTGTTTTGTGCCTTAAAACGACGTGTGTGGCTGCGCTTTCCCCTGTGCTCTTCGTGTGCCTTTCCTGACAGGCGTTAGTTGTAGAGTGAAATTAATGTCACTTTCTACTTCGGCACGTATATTTATGCTAGATACACTTGTAAATATGGATCTACAACATTTGGTTTGGATTTGGCAGCATTGATTCGCAGTGCGGAGCTCCAACCGCAGGGGCCGACTCCTCCGCCTTGGCTAAGCACCAAAAGCACACCTTTCTCGGTCATATTTTTCAGGCGCCCCGCCGAATTTCGACTCGTAGATAAGTGTTGAAACCTATAAATTTCATAACTTTAAGCCACTCAGGGGAACTAACCCTCTCCCAAATATGGTTGTAAAGCCCTTACTTCATCGACAATTTGTTGTTTTGTGCCTTAAAATGACGTGTGTGGCTGCGCTGTCCCCTGTTCTCTTCGTGTAACTTTCTTGACAGGCGTTAGCTGTATAGAAAAATTATTGTCACTTTCTGCTTCGGCACGTATATTTATGCTAGATACACTTGTAAATATGCATCTACAACATTTGGTTTGGATTGGGCAGCCGTAATTCACAGTGCGGTGCTCCAACCGTAGGGGCCGACTCCTCCGCTTTGGCTATCCGCCAAAAGCACACCTTTCTCGGTCATATTTTCCAGAAGCCCCGCCGGATTTCGACTCGTAGATAAGTGTTGAAAATTATAATTTTCATCACTTTAAGCCACTCAGGGGAACTAACCCTCCCAAAAAATAGGGTTGTAAAGCCCTTACTTCATCGACAATTTGTTGTTTTGTGCCTTAAAACGACGTGTGTGGCTGCACTGTCCCCTGTGCTCTTCGTGTGCCTTTCTTTACAGGCGTAACTTGTATACTGAAATGAATGTTACTTTCTGCTTCGGCACGTGTATTCATGCTAGATACACTTGTAAATATGGATCTACAACCTGTGGTTTGGATTTGGCAGCATTGATTCGCAGTGCGGAGCTCCAACCGCAGGGGCCGACTCCTCCGCCTTGGCTATCCACCAAAAGCACACCTTTCTCGGTCATATTTTTGAGGCGACCCGCCGAATTTCGACTCGGAGAAAAGTGTTGAAAATAACAATTAACATCAATTTAAGCCACTCAGGGGAACTAACCCGCCCCCAAATATTGTTGTAAAGTCCTTATTTCAAAGACAATTTGTTGTTTTGTGCCTTAAAACGACGTGTGTGGCTGCGCTGTCCCCTGTGCTCTTCGTGTGCCTTTCTTGACAGGCGTTAGTTGTGTAGTGAAATTAATGTCACTTTCTGCTTCGGCACGTATATTTATGCTAGATAGACTTGTAAATATGCATCTACAACCTTTGGTTTGGATTGGGCAGCCGTGATTCACAGTGCGGTGCTCCAACCGTAGGGGCCGACTCCTCCGCTTTGGCTATCCGCCAAAAGCACACCTTTCTCGTTCATATTTTTCAGTCGCCCCGCCGAATTTCGACTCGTAGATAAGTAATGAAAATTATAATTTTCATCACTTTAAGCCACTCAGGGGAACTAACCCTCCCCCAAATATGGTTGTAAAGCCCTTACTTCATCGACAATTTGTTGTTTTGTGCCTTAAAACGACGTGTGTGGCTGCGCTTTCCCCTGTGCTCTTCGTGTGCCTTTCTTTTCAGGCGTTAGTTGTAGAGTGAAATTATTGTCACTTTCTGCTTCGGCACGTATATTTATGATAGATACACTTGTAAATATGCATCTACAACCTGTGGTTTGGATTTGGCAGCATTGATTCGCAGTGCGGAGCTCCAACCGCAGGGGCCGACTCCTCCGCCTTGGCTATACACCAAAAGCACACCTTTCTCGGTCATATTTTTCAGGCGACCCGCCGAATTTCAACTCGGAGAAAAGTGTTGATAATTACAATTTTCATCAATTTAAGCCACTCAGGGGAACTTGCCCGCCCACAAATATCTTTGTAAAGTCCTTTCTTCATAGAAAATTTGCTGTTTTGTGCCTTAAAACGACGTGTGTGGCTGCGCTGTCCTCTGTGCTCTTCGTGTGCCTTTCTTGACAGGCGATACTTATATACTGAGATTAATGTCACTTTCTGCTTCGGCACGTATATTTATGCTAGATACACTTGTAAATATGCACGTACAACCCGTGGTTTCAATTTGGCAGCAGTGATTCACAGTGCCGAGCTCCAACCGTAGGCCAAATCTTCCGCCTTGGCTATCCGCCAAAAGCACACCTTTCTCTGTCATATTTTTCAGGCGACCCGCCGAATTTCGATTTGAAGAAAAGTGTTGAAAATTATAATGTCCATCAACTTAAGCCACTCAGCGGAACTTGCCCGCCCCCAGATATGGTTGTAAAGCCCTTACTTTATCGACAATTTGTTGTTTTGTGGCTCAAAGTGACATGTGTGGCTGCGCTGTCCCTCGTGCTCTTCCTGGGCATTTTGACAGAGTCGTTTACATGTACACTGAAATTAAAGTCATTTTCCATTTCAGTGCATTTATTTATGTTAGATACACTTGTAGATTTGAATATAGCACCTTATGTTTGGATTTAGTAGGTTTTTGTTTTTTATGTCCAATTTGAGCTTTTCAGCTCCTGAAAATGACAGTTTGGCCACGTGCAGTTATTTTGATAGGGGTTACGTTTAAACTGAAATTAATATCATTTTATGCTTTCAGAGGTTTATTTATGCTAGATACACTTGTAAATATGCATGTACAACCTGTGGTTTGGATTTGGCAGCATTGATTCACAGTGCCGAGCTCCAACCGTAGGGGCCGACTCCTCCGCCTTGGTTGTCCGCCAAAAGCACACCTTTCTCGGTCATATTTTTCAGGCGACCCGCCGAATTTCGACTCGGAGAAAAGTGTTGAAAATGATAATTTTCATCAACTTAAGCCACGCAGGGGAACTTGTCCGCAACCAGATATGGTTGCAAAGCCCTTACTTCATCGACAATTTGTTGTTTTGTGCCTTCAAACGACGTGTGTGGCTGCGCTTTCCCCTGTGCTCTTCCTGGGCATTTTGACAGAGTCTGTCATGTACATTGAAATTAATGTCATTTTCCATTACAGCGCATTTATTTATGTTAGATACACTTGTAGATATGAATCTAGCACCTTTTGATTGGATTTAGTAGGTTTTTGTCTTTTATGTCCAATATGAGCTTTTCAGCTCCTGAAAGTGACAGTTTGGCCACGTGCAGTTATTTTGATAGGGGTTACGTTTAAACTGAAATGAATGTCATTTTATGCTTTCAGGGGTTTATTTATGCTAGATACACGTGTAAATATGCATCTACAGCCTTTGGTTTTGATTTGGCAGCCTTTTGTTTTTTTTATGTCCAAAATGAGCGTTTCAGCGCCTGAAAATGACAGTTCGGCCACGTGCAGTTATTTTGATAGGGGTTACGTGTACACTAAAATTAATGTCATTTTCTGCTTCTAGGCGTGTATTAATGATGGATACACGTGTAAATATGCATCTATAGCCTTTGGTTTTGATTTGGCAGCCTTTTGGTTTTTTATTTCCAAAATGAGCGTTTCAGCGCCTGAAAATGACAGTTTGGCCCTATAGTTATTTATATAGGGGTTACGTGTACACAGAAATTAATGTCATTTTATGCTCTCAGAGGTTTATTTATGCTAGATACACGTGTAAATATGCATCTACAGCCTTAGGTTTTGATTTGGCAGCCTTTTGGTTTTTTATATCCAAAATGAGCGTTTCAGCGCCTGAAAGTGACAGTTTGGCCACGTGCAGTTATTTTGATAGGGGTTACGTGTACACTAAAATTAATGTCTTTTTCTGCTTCTAGGCGTGTATTTATGCTAGATACACGTGTAAATATGCATCTACAGCCTTTGGTTTTGATTTGGAAGCCTTTTGTTTTTTTATGTCCAAAATGAGCATTACAGCGCCTGAAAGTTACAGTTTGGCCAGGTGGAGTGGGGTTACGTGTACACTGATATTAATGTCATTATTTGCTTTGGGACGTGTATTTATGCTATATACATAAGTACATATGTATCTACAGCCTTTGGTTTATATTTGCCAGCCTTTTGGTTTTTATGTCCAAAATGAGCTTTTCAGCGGCTGAAAATGACAGTTTGGCCACGTGCAATTATTTTATTAGGGGATACGTGTACACTGAAATTAAAGTCATTTTTTGCTTCCAAAGGTTTATTTATGCTAGAGACACATATAAATATGCATCTTTAGCCTTTGGTTTCGATTTGGCAGCCTTTTGGTTTTTTATGTCCAGAATGAGCGTTTCAGCGCCTGAAAGTGACAATTTGGCCAAGTGCTGTTAATTCGATAGTGGTTACGTGAACACGGAAATGAATGTCACTTTCTGCTTCTAGGCGTGTATAATTGCTAGAAACACTTGTAAATATGCATCTACAACCTTTGGTTTGGATTTGGCAGCTGTGATTCACAGTGCAGAGCTCCAAACGTAGGGTCGACACCTCCGCCTTGGCTATGCACCAAAAGCACACCTTTCTCGGTCATATTTTTCAGTCGCCCCGCCGAATTTCGACTCGTAGATAAGTGTTGAAAATCATATTTTCATCACTTTAAGCCACTCAGGGTAACTAACCATCCCCCAAATATGGTTGTAACGCCCTTACTTCATCGACAATTTGTTGTTTTGTGCCTTAAAACGACGTGTGTGGCTGCGCTTTCCCCTGTGCTCTTCGTGTGCCTTTCTTGACAGGCGTTAGTTGTGTAGTGAAATTAATGTCACTTTCTGCTTCGGCACGTATATTTATGCTAGATACACTTGTAAATATGCATCTACAACCTTTGGTTTGGATTGGGCAGCCGTGATTCAGAGTGCGGTGCTCCACCGTAGGGGGCGACTCCTCCGCTTTGGCTATCTGCCAAAAGCACACCTTTCTCGTTCATATTTTTCAGTCGCGTCGCAGAATTTCGACTCTTAGATAAGTGTTGAAAATCATAATTTTCATCACTTTAAGCCACTCAGGGGAACTAACCCTCCCAAAAAATAGGGTTGTAAAGCCCTTACTTCATCGACAATTTGTTGTTTTGTGCCTTAAAACGACGTGTGTGGCTGCGCTTTCCCCTGTGCTCTTCGTGTGCCTTTCCTGACAGGCGTTAGTTGTAGAGTGAAATTAATGTCACTTTCTACTTCGGCACGTATATTTATGCTAGATACACTTGTAAATATGGATCTACAACATTTGGTTTGGATTTGGCAGCATTGATTCGCAGTGCGGAGCTCCAACCGCAGGGGCCGACTCCTCCGCCTTGGCTAAGCACCAAAAGCACACCTTTCTCGGTCATATTTTTCAGGCGCCCCGCCGAATTTCGACTCGTAGATAAGTGTTGAAACCTATAAATTTCATAACTTTAAGCCACTCAGGGGAACTAACCCTCTCCCAAATATGGTTGTAAAGCCCTTACTTCATCGACAATTTGTTGTTTTGTGCCTTAAAATGACGTGTGTGGCTGCGCTGTCCCCTGTTCTCTTCGTGTAACTTTCTTGACAGGCGTTAGCTGTATAGAAAAATTATTGTCACTTTCTGCTTCGGCACGTATATTTATGCTAGATACACTTGTAAATATGCATCTACAACATTTGGTTTGGATTGGGCAGCCGTAATTCACAGTGCGGTGCTCCAACCGTAGGGGCCGACTCCTCCGCTTTGGCTATCCGCCAAAAGCACACCTTTCTCGGTCATATTTTCCAGAAGCCCCGCCGGATTTCGACTCGTAGATAAGTGTTGAAAATTATAATTTTCATCACTTTAAGCCACTCAGGGGAACTAACCCTCCCAAAAAATAGGGTTGTAAAGCCCTTACTTCATCGACAATTTGTTGTTTTGTGCCTTAAAACGACGTGTGTGGCTGCACTGTCCCCTGTGCTCTTCGTGTGCCTTTCTTTACAGGCGTAACTTGTATACTGAAATGAATGTTACTTTCTGCTTCGGCACGTGTATTCATGCTAGATACACTTGTAAATATGGATCTACAACCTGTGGTTTGGATTTGGCAGCATTGATTCGCAGTGCGGAGCTCCAACCGCAGGGGCCGACTCCTCCGCCTTGGCTATCCACCAAAAGCACACCTTTCTCGGTCATATTTTTGAGGCGACCCGCCGAATTTCGACTCGGAGAAAAGTGTTGAAAATAACAATTAACATCAATTTAAGCCACTCAGGGGAACTAACCCGCCCCCAAATATTGTTGTAAAGTCCTTATTTCAAAGACAATTTGTTGTTTTGTGCCTTAAAACGACGTGTGTGGCTGCGCTGTCCCCTGTGCTCTTCGTGTGCCTTTCTTGACAGGCGTTAGTTGTGTAGTGAAATTAATGTCACTTTCTGCTTCGGCACGTATATTTATGCTAGATAGACTTGTAAATATGCATCTACAACCTTTGGTTTGGATTGGGCAGCCGTGATTCACAGTGCGGTGCTCCAACCGTAGGGGCCGACTCCTCCGCTTTGGCTATCCGCCAAAAGCACACCTTTCTCGTTCATATTTTTCAGTCGCCCCGCCGAATTTCGACTCGTAGATAAGTAATGAAAATTATAATTTTCATCACTTTAAGCCACTCAGGGGAACTAACCCTCCCCCAAATATGGTTGTAAAGCCCTTACTTCATCGACAATTTGTTGTTTTGTGCTTTAAAACGACGTGTGTGGCTGCGCTTTCCCCTGTGCTCTTCGTGTGCCTTTCTTTTCAGGCGTTAGTTGTAGAGTGAAATTATTGTCACTTTCTGCTTCGGCACGTATATTTATGATAGATACACTTGTAAATATGCATCTACAACCTGTGGTTTGGATTTGGCAGCATTGATTCGCAGTGCGGAGCTCCAACCGCAGGGGCCGACTCCTCCGCCTTGGCTATACACCAAAAGCACACCTTTCTCGGTCATATTTTTCAGGCGACCCGCCGAATTTCAACTCGGAGAAAAGTGTTGATAATTACAATTTTCATCAATTTAAGCCACTCAGGGGAACTTGCCCGCCCACAAATATCTTTGTAAAGTCCTTTCTTCATAGAAAATTTGCTGTTTTGTGCCTTAAAACGACGTGTGTAGCTGCGCTGTCCTCTGTGCTCTTCGTGTGCCTTTCTTGACAGGCGATACTTATATACTGAGATTAATGTCACTTTCTGCTTCGGCACGTATATTTATGCTAGATACACTTGTAAATATGCACGTACAACCCGTGGTTTCAATTTGGCAGCAGTGATTCACAGTGCCGAGCTCCAACCGTAGGCCAAATCTTCCGCCTTGGCTATCCGCCAAAAGCACACTTTCTCTGTCATATTTTTCAGGCGACCCGCCGAATTTCGATTTGAAGAAAAGTGTTGAAAATTATAATGTCCATCAACTTAAGCCACTCAGCGGAACTTGCCCGCCCCCAGATATGGTTGTAAAGCCCTTACTTTATCGACAATTTGTTGTTTTGTGGCTCAAAGTGACATGTGTGGCTGCGCTGTCCCTCGTGCTCTTCCTGGGCATTTTGACAGAGTCGTTTACATGTACACTGAAATTAAAGTCATTTTCCATTTCAGTGCATTTATTTATGTTAGATACACTTGTAGATTTGAATATAGCACCTTATGTTTGGATTTAGTAGGTTTTTGTTTTTTATGTCCAATTTGAGCTTTTCAGCTCCTGAAAATGACAGTTTGGCCACGTGCAGTTATTTTGATAGGGGTTACGTTTAAACTGAAATTAATATCATTTTATGCTTTCAGAGGTTTATTTATGCTAGATACACTTGTAAATATGCATGTACAACCTGTGGTTTGGATTTGGCAGCATTGATTCACAGTGCCGAGCTCCAACCGTAGGGGCCGACTCCTCCGCCTTGGTTGTCCGCCAAAAGCACACCTTTCTCGGTCATATTTTTCAGGCGACCCGCCGAATTTCGACTCGGAGAAAAGTGTTGAAAATGATAATTTTCATCAACTTAAGCCACGCAGGGGAACTTGTCCGCAACCAGATATGGTTGCAAAGCCCTTACTTCATCGACAATTTGTTGTTTTGTGCCTTCAAACGACGTGTGTGGCTGCGCTTTCCCCTGTGCTCTTCCTGGGCATTTTGACAGAGTCTGTCATGTACATTGAAATTAATGTCATTTTCCATTACAGCGCATTTATTTATGTTAGATACACTTGTAGATATGAATCTAGCACCTTTTGATTGGATTTAGTAGGTTTTTGTCTTTTATGTCCAATATGAGCTTTTCAGCTCCTGAAAGTGACAGTTTGGCCACGTGCAGTTATTTTGATAGGGGTTACGTTTAAACTGAAATGAATGTCATTTTATGCTTTCAGGGGTTTATTTATGCTAGATACACGTGTAAATATGCATCTACAGCCTTTGGTTTTGATTTGGCAGCCTTTTGTTTTTTTTATGTCCAAAATGAGCGTTTCAGCGCCTGAAAATGACAGTTCGGCCACGTGCAGTTATTTTGATAGGGGTTACGTGTACACTAAAATTAATGTCATTTTCTGCTTCTAGGCGTGTATTAATGATGGATACACGTGTAAATATGCATCTATAGCCTTTGGTTTTGATTTGGCAGCCTTTTGGTTTTTTATTTCCAAAATGAGCGTTTCAGCGCCTGAAAATGACAGTTTGGCCCTATAGTTATTTATATAGGGGTTACGTGTACACAGAAATTAATGTCATTTTATGCTTTCAGAGGTTTATTTATGCTAGATACACGTGTAAATATGCATCTACAGCCTTAGGTTTTGATTTGGCAGCCTTTTGGTTTTTTATATCCAAAATGAGCGTTTCAGCGCCTGAAAGTGACAGTTTGGCCACGTGCAGTTATTTTGATAGGGGTTACGTGTACACTAAAATTAATGTCTTTTTCTGCTTCTAGGCGTGTATTTATGCTAGATACACGTGTAAATATGCATCTACAGCCTTTGGTTTTGATTTGGAAGCCTTTTGTTTTTTTATGTCCAAAATGAGCATTACAGCGCCTGAAAGTTACAGTTTGGCCAGGTGGAGTGGGGTTACGTGTACACTGATATTAATGTCATTATTTGCTTTGGGACGTGTATTTATGCTATATACATAAGTACATATGTATCTACAGCCTTTGGTTTATATTTGCCAGCCTTTTGGTTTTTATGTCCAAAATGAGCTTTTCAGCGGCTGAAAATGACAGTTTGGCCACGTGCAATTATTTTATTAGGGGATACGTGTACACTGAAATTAAAGTCATTTTTTGCTTCCAAAGGTTTATTTATGCTAGAGACACATATAAATATGCATCTTTAGCCTTTGGTTTCGATTTGGCAGCCTTTTGGTTTTTTATGTCCAGAATGAGCGTTTCAGCGCCTGAAAGTGACAATTTGGCCAAGTGCTGTTAATTCGATAGTGGTTACGTGAACACGGAAATGAATGTCACTTTCTGCTTCTAGGCGTGTATAATTGCTAGAAACACTTGTAAATATGCATCTACAACCTTTGGTTTGGATTTGGCAGCTGTGATTCACAGTGCAGAGCTCCAAACGTAGGGTCGACACCTCCGCCTTGGCTATCCACCAAAAGCACACCTTTCTCGGTCATATTTTTCAGTCGCCCCGCCGAATTTCGACTCGTAGATAAGTGTTGAAAATCATATTTTCATCACTTTAAGCCACTCAGGGGAACTAACCATCCCCCAAATATGGTTGTAACGCCCTTACTTCATCGACAATTTGTTGTTTTGTGCCTTAAAACGACGTGTGTGGCTGCGCTTTCCCCTGTGCTCTTCGTGTGCCTTTCTTGACAGGCGTTAGTTGTGTAGTGAAATTAATGTCACTATCTGCTTCGGCACGTATATTTATGCTAGATACACTTGTAAATATGCATCTACAACCTTTGGTTTGGATTGGACAGCCGTGATTCAGAGTGCGGTGCTCCACCGTAGGGGCGACTCCTCTGCTTTGGCTATCCGCCAAAAGCACACCTTTCTCGTTCATATTTTTCAGTCGCCCCGCCGAATTTCGACTCGTAGATAAGTGTTGAAAATCATAATTTTCATCACTTTAAGCCACTCAGGGGAACTAACCCTCCCAAAAAATAAGGTTGTAAAGCCCTTACTTCATTGACAATTTGTTGTTTTGTGCCTTAAAACGACGTGTGTGGCTGCGCAGTCCCCTGTGCTCTTCGTGTGCTTTTCTTGACAGGCGTTAGTTGTAGAGTGAAATTAATATCACTTTCTGCTTCGGCACGTATATTTATGCTAGATACACTTGTAAATATGCATCTACAACCTGTGGTTTGGATTTGGCAGCATTGATTCGCAGTGCAGAGCTCCAACCGCAAGGGCCGACTCCTCCGACTTGGCAATACACCAAAAGCACACCTTTCTCGGTCATATTTTTCAGTCGCCCCGCCGAATTTCGACTCGTAGATAAGTGTTCAAAATCATAATTTTCATCACTTTAAGCCACTCAGGGGGACTAACCCTCCCCCAAATATGGTTGTAAAGCCCTTACTTCATCGACAATTTGTTGTTTTGTACCTTAAAACGACGTGTGTGGCTGCGCTTTCCCCTGTGCTCTTCGTGTGCATTTCTTGACAGGCGTTAGTTGTAGAGTGAAATTAATGTCACTTTCTGCTTCGGCACGTATATTTATGCTAGATACACTTGTAAATATGCATCTACAACCTGTGGTTTGGATTTGGCAGTATTGATTCGCAGTGCGGAGCTCCAACCACAAGGGCCGACTCCTCCGACTTGGCTATCCGCCAAAAGCACACCTTTCTCGTTCATATTTTTCAGTCGCCCCGCCGAATTTCGACTCGTAGATAAGTGTTGAAAATCATAATTTTCATCACTTTAAGCCACTCGGGGAACTAACCCTCCCAAAAAATATGGTTGTAAAGCCCTTACTTCATCGACAATTTGTTGTTTTGTGCCTTAAAACGACGTGTGTGGCTGCGCTTTCCCCTGTGCTCCGTGTGCCTTTCTTGACAGGCGTTAGTTGTAAAGTGAAATTAATGTCACTTTCTGCTTCGGCACGTATATTTATGCTGGATACACTTGTAAATATGCATCTACAACTTTTGGTTTGGATTGGGCAGCCGTGATTCACATTGCGGTGCTCCAACCGTAGGGGGCGACTCCTCCGCTTTGGCTATCCGCCAAAAGCACACCTTTCTCGTTCATATTTTTCAGTCGCCCCGCCGAATTTCGACTCGTAGATAAGTGTTGAAAATCATAATTTTCATCACTTTAAGCCACTCAGGGGAACTAACCCTCCCCCAAATATGGTTGTAAAGCCCTTACTTTATCGTTAATTTGTTGTTTTGTGCCTTAAAACGACGTGTGTGGCTGCGCTGTCCCATATGCTCTTCGTGTGCCTTTCTTGACAGGCGTTAGTTGTATAGTGAAATAATGTCATTTTCTGCTTTGGCACGTATATTTATAATAGATACACTTGTAAATATGCATCTACAACCTTTGGTTTGGATTGGGCAGCCCTGATTCACAGTGCGGTGCTCCAACCGTAGGGGCCGACTCGTCCGCTTTGGCTATCCGCCAAAAGCACACCTCTCTCGTTCATATTTTTCAGGCGCCCCGCCAAATTTCGACCCGTAGATAAATGTTGAAAATGATAATTTTCATCACTTTAAGCCACTCAGGGAAACTAACCCTCCCCCAAATATGGTTGTAAAGCCCTTACTTCATCGGCAATTTGTTGTTTTGTGCCTTCAAACGACGTGTGTGGCTGCGCTGTCCCCTGTGCTCTTCGTGTGCCTTTCTTGACAGGCGTTAGTTGTGTAGTGAAATTAATGTCACTTTCTATTTCGGCACGTATATTTATGCTAGATACACTTGTAATTTATGCATCTACAACCTTTGGTTTGGATTGGGCAGCCGTGATTCAGAGTGCGGTGCTCCACCGTAGGGGGCGACTCCTCCGCTTTGGCTATCCGCCAAAAGCACACCTTTCTCGTTCATATTTTTCAGTCGCCCCGCCGAATTTCGACTCGTAGATAAGTGTTGAAAATCATAATTTTCATCACTTTAAGCCACTCAGGGGAACTAACCCTCCCAAAAAATAAGGTTGTAAAGCCCTTACTTCATTGACAATTTGTTGTTTTGTGCCTTAAAACGACGTGTGTGGCTGCGCAGTCCCCTGTGCTCTTCGTGTGCGTTTCTTGACAGGCGTTAGTTGTAGAGTGAAATTAATGTCACTTTCTGCTTCGGCACGTATATTTATGCTAGATACACTTGTAAATATGCATCTACAACCTGTGGTTTGGATTTGGCAGCATTGATTCGCAGTGCAGAGCTCCAACCGCAAGGGCCGACTCCTCCGACTTGGCTATACACCAAAAGCACACCTTTCTCGGTCATATTTTTCAGTCGCCCCGCCGAATTTCGACTCGTAGATAAGTGTTCAAAATCATAATTTTCATCACTTTAAGCCACTCAGGGGAACTAACCCTCCCCCAAATATGGTTGTAAAGCCCTTACTTCATCGACAATTTGTTGTTTTGTACCTTAAAACGACGTGTGTGGCTGCGCTTTCCCCTGTGCTCTTCGTGTGCGTTTCTTGACAGGCGTTAGTTGTAGAGTAAAATTAATGTCACTTTCTGCTTCGGCACGTATATTTATAATAGATACACTTGTAAATATGCATCTACAACCTTTGGTTTGGATTGGGCAGCCCTGATTCACAGTTCGGTGCTCCAACCGTAGGGGCCGACTCCTCCGCTTTGGCTATCCGCCAAAAGCACACCTTTCTCGTTCATATTTTTCAGTCGCCCCGCCGAATTTCGACTCGTAGATAAGTGTTGAAAATCATAATTTTCATCACTTTAAGCCACTCAGGGGAACTAACCCTCCCCCAAATATGGTTGTAAAGCCCTTACTTCATCGGCAATTTGTTGTTTTGTGCCTTCAAACGACGTGTGTGGCTGCGCTGTCCCCTGTGCTCTTCGTGTGCCTTTCTTGACAGGCGTTAGTTGTGTAGTGAAATTAATGTCACTTTCTATTTCGGCACGTATATTTATGCTAGATACACTTGTAATTTATGCATCTACAACCTTTGGTTTGGATTGGGCAGCCGTGATTCAGAGTGCGGTGCTCCACCGTAGGGGGCGACTCCTCCGCTTTGGCTATCCGCCAAAAGCACACCTTTCTCGTTCATATTTTTCAGTCGCCCCGCCGAATTTCGACTCGTAGATAAGTGTTGAAAATCATAATTTTCATCATTTTAAGCCACTCAGGGGAACTAACCCTCCCAAAAAATAAGGTTGTAAAGCCCTTACTTCATTGACAATTTGTTGTTTTGTGCCTTAAAACGACGTGTGTGGCTGCGCTTTCCCCTGTGCTCTTCGTGTGCCTTTCCTGACAGGCGTTAGTTGTAGAGTGAAATTAATGTCACTTTCTACTTCGGCACGTATATTTATGCTAGATACACTTGTAAATATGGATCTACAACATTTGGTTTGGATTTGGCAGCATTGATTCGCAGTGCGGAGCTCCAACCGCAGGGGCCGACTCCTCCGCCTTGGCTAACCACCAAAAGCACAAAAGCTCCTGAAAGTGACAGTTTGGCCACGTGCAGTTATTTTGATAGGGGTTACGTTTAAACTGAAATGAATGTCATTTTATGCTTTCAGGGGTTTATTTATGCTAGATACACGTGTAAATATGCATCTACAGCCTTTGGTTTTGATTTGGCAGCCTTTTGTTTTTTTTATGTCCAAAATGAGCGTTTCAGCGCCTGAAAATGACAGTTCGGCCACGTGCAGTTATTTTGATAGGGGTTACGTGTACACTAAAATTAATGTCATTTTCTGCTTCTAGGCGTGTATTAATGATGGATACACGTGTAAATATGCATCTATAGCCTTTGGTTTTGATTTGGCAGCCTTTTGGTTTTTTATTTCCAAAATGAGCGTTTCAGCGCCTGAAAATGACAGTTTGGCCCTATAGTTATTTATATAGGGGTTACGTGTACACAGAAATTAATGTCATTTTATGCTTTCAGAGGTTTATTTATGCTAGATACACGTGTAAATATGCATCTACAGCCTTAGGTTTTGATTTGGCAGCCTTTTGGTTTTTTATATCCAAAATGAGCGTTTCAGCGCCTGAAAGTGACAGTTTGGCCACGTGCAGTTATTTTGATAGGGGTTACGTGTACACTAAAATTAATGTCTTTTTCTGCTTCTAGGCGTGTATTTATGCTAGATACACGTGTAAATATGCATCTACAGCCTTTGGTTTTGATTTGGAAGCCTTTTGTTTTTTTATGTCCAAAATGAGCATTACAGCGCCTGAAAGTTACAGTTTGGCCAGGTGGAGTGGGGTTACGTGTACACTGATATTAATGTCATTATTTGCTTTGGGACGTGTATTTATGCTATATACATAAGTACATATGTATCTACAGCCTTTGGTTTATATTTGCCAGCCTTTTGGTTTTTATGTCCAAAATGAGCTTTTCAGCGGCTGAAAATGACAGTTTGGCCACGTGCAATTATTTTATTAGGGGATACGTGTACACTGAAATTAAAGTCATTTTTTGCTTCCAAAGGTTTATTTATGCTAGAGACACATATAAATATGCATCTTTAGCCTTTGGTTTCGATTTGGCAGCCTTTTGGTTTTTTATGTCCAGAATGAGCGTTTCAGCGCCTGAAAGTGACAATTTGGCCAAGTGCTGTTAATTCGATAGTGGTTACGTGAACACGGAAATGAATGTCACTTTCTGCTTCTAGGCGTGTATAATTGCTAGAAACACTTGTAAATATGCATCTACAACCTTTGGTTTGGATTTGGCAGCTGTGATTCACAGTGCAGAGCTCCAAACGTAGGGTCGACACCTCCGCCTTGGCTATCCACCAAAAGCACACCTTTCTCGGTCATATTTTTCAGTCGCCCCGCCGAATTTCGACTCGTAGATAAGTGTTGAAAATCATATTTTCATCACTTTAAGCCACTCAGGGGAACTAACCATCCCCCAAATATGGTTGTAACGCCCTTACTTCATCGACAATTTGTTGTTTTGTGCCTTAAAACGACGTGTGTGGCTGCGCTTTCCCCTGTGCTCTTCGTGTGCCTTTCTTGACAGGCGTTAGTTGTGTAGTGAAATTAATGTCACTTTCTGCTTCGGCACGTATATTTATGCTAGATACACTTGTAAATATGCATCTACAACCTTTGGTTTGGATTGGACAGCCGTGATTCAGAGTGCGGTGCTCCACCGTAGGGGCGACTCCTCTGCTTTGGCTATCCGCCAAAAGCACACCTTTCTCGTTCATATTTTTCAGTCGCCCCGCCGAATTTCGACTCGTAGATAAGTGTTGAAAATCATAATTTTCATCACTTTAAGCCACTCAGGGGAACTAACCCTCCCAAAAAATAAGGTTGTAAAGCCCTTACTTCATTGACAATTTGTTGTTTTGTGCCTTAAAACGACGTGTGTGGCTGCGCAGTCCCCTGTGCTCTTCGTGTGCTTTTCTTGACAGGCGTTAGTTGTAGAGTGAAATTAATATCACTTTCTGCTTCGGCACGTATATTTATGCTAGATACACTTGTAAATATGCATCTACAACCTGTGGTTTGGATTTGGCAGCATTGATTCGCAGTGCAGAGCTCCAACCGCAAGGGCCGACTCCTCCGACTTGGCAATACACCAAAAGCACACCTTTCTCGGTCATATTTTTCAGTCGCCCCGCCGAATTTCGACTCGTAGATAAGTGTTCAAAATCATAATTTTCATCACTTTAAGCCACTCAGGGGGACTAACCCTCCCCCCAAATATGGTTGTAAAGCCCATCGACAATTTGTTGTTTTGTACCTTAAAACGACGTGTGTGGCTGCGCTTTCCCCTGTGCTCTTCGTGTGCGTTTCTTGACAGGCGTTAGTTGTAGAGTGAAATTAATGTCACTTTCTGCTTCGGCACGTATATTTATAATAGATACACTTGTAAATATGCATCTACAACCTTTGGTTTGGATTGGGCAGCCCTGATTCACAGTGCGGTGCTCCAACCGTAGGGGCCGACTCCTCCGCTTTGGCTATCCGCCAAAAGCACACCTTTCTCGTTCATATTTTTCAGTCGCCCCGCCGAATTTCGACTCGTAGATAAGTGTTGAAAATCATAATTTTCATCACTTTAAGCCACTCAGGGGAACTAACCATCCCCCAAATATGGTTGTAACGCCCTTACTTCATCGACAATTTGTTGTTTTGTGCCTTCAAACGACGTGTGTGGCTGCGCTGTCCCATATGCTCTTCGTGTGGCTTTCTTGACAGGCGTTAGTTGTGTAGTGAAATTAATGTCACTTTCTATTTCGGCACGTATATTTATGCTAGATACACTTGTAATTTATGCATCTACAACCTTTGGTTTGGATTGGGCAGCCGTGATTCAGAGTGCGGTGCTCCACCGTAGGGGGCGACTCCTCCGCTTTGACTATCCGCCAAAAGCACACCTTTCTCGTTCATATATTTCAGTCGCCCCGCCGAATTTCGACTCGTAGATAAGTGTTGAAAATCATAATTTTCATCACTTTAAGCCACTCAGGGGAACTAACCCTCCCCCAAATATGGTTGTAAAGCCCTTACTTCATCGACAATTTGTTGTTTTGTGCCTTAAAACGACGTGTGTGGCTGCACTGTCCCCTATGCTCTTCGTGTGCCTTTCTTGACAGGCGTTAGTTGTGTAGTGAAATAATGTCATTTTCTGCTTTGGCACGTATATTTATGATAGATACACTTGTAAATATGCATCTACAACCTTTGGTTTGGATTGGGCAGCCGTGATTCACAGTGCGGTGCTCCAACCGTAGGGGCCGACTCCTCCGCTTTGGCTATCCGCCAAAAGCACACCTTTCTCGTTCATATTTTTCAGTCGCCCCGCCGAATTTCGACTCGTAGATAAGTGTTGAAAATCATAATTTTCATCACTTTAAGCCACTCAGGGGAACTAACCCTCCCCCAAATATGGTTGTAAAGCCCTTACTTCATCGACAATTTGTTGTTTTGTGCCTTAAAACGACGTGTGTGGCTGCGCTTTCCCCATGTGCTCTTCGTGTGCGTTTCTTGACAGGCGTTAGTTGTAGAGTGAAATTAATGTCACTTTCTGCTTCGGCACGTATATTTATGCTAGATACACTTGTAAATATGCATCTACAACCTGTAGTTTGGATTTGGCAGCATTGATTCGCAGTGCGGAGCTCCAACCACAAGGGCCGACTCCTCCGACTTGGCTATACACCAAAAGCACACCTTTCTCGGTCATATTTTTCAGGCGACGCGCCGAATTTACACTCGGAGAAAAGTGTTGCTAATTACAATTTTCATCAATTTAAGCCACTCAGGGGAACCTGCCCGCCCCCAAATATGGTTGTAAAGTCCTTACTTCATCGACAATTTGTTGTTTTGTGCCTTCAAATGACGTGTGTGGCTGCGCAGTCCCCTGTGCTCTTTGTTTGCCTTTCTTGACAGGCGTTAGTTGTATAGTGAAATTAATGTCACTTTCTGCTTCGGCACGTATATTTATGCTAGATACACTTGTAAATATGCATCTACAACCTTTGGTTTGGATTGGGCAGCCGTGATTCAGAGTGCGGTGCTCCACCGTAGGGGGCGACTCCTCCGCTTTGGCTATCTGCCAAAAGCACACCTTTCTCGTTCATATTTTTCAGTCGCGTCGCAGAATTTCGACTCTTAGATAAGTGTTGAAAATCATAATTTTCATCACTTTAAGCCACTCAGGGGAAATAACCCTCCCAAAAAATATGGTTGTAAAGCCCTTACTTCATCGACAATTTGTTGTTTTGTGCCTTAAAACGACGTGTGTGGCTGCGCTTTCCCCTGTGCTCCGTGTGCCTTTCTTGACAGGCGTTAGTTGTAAAGTGAAATTAATGTCACTTTCTGCTTCGGCACGTATATTTATGCTGGATACACTTTTAAATATGCATCTACAACTTTTGGTTTGGATTGGGCAGCCGTGATTCACAGTGCGGTGCTCCAACCGTAGGGGGCGACTCCTCCGCTTTGGCTATCCGCCAAAAGCACACCTTTCTCGTTCATATTTTTCAGTCGCCCCGCCGAATTTCGACTCGTAGATAAGTGTTGAAAATCATAATTTTCATCACTTTAAGCCACTCAGGGGAACTAACCCTCCCCCAAATATGGTTGTAAAGCCCTTACTTCATCGACAATTTGTTGTTTTGTGCCTTCAAACGACGTGTGTGGCTGCGCTGTCCCCTTTGCTCTTCGTGTGCCTTTCTTGACAGTCGTTAGTTGTATAGTGAAATTAATGTCATTTTCTGCTTTGGCACGTATATTTATGATAGATACACTTGTAAATATGCATCTACAACCTTTGGTTTGGATTGGGCAGCCGTGATTCACAGTGCGGTGCTCCAACCGCAGGGGCCGACTCCTCCGCTTTGGCTATCCGCCAAAAGCACACCTTTCTCGTTCATATTTTTCAGGCGACCCGCCGAATTTACACTCGGAGAAAAGTGTTGATAATTACAATTTTCATCAATTTAAGCCACTCAGGGGAACTTGCCCGCCCCCAAATATGTTTGTAAAGTCCTTCCTTCATAGAAAGTTTGCTGTTTTGTGCCTTAAAACGACGTGTGTGGCTGCGCTGTCCTCTGTGCTCTTCGTGTGCCTTTCTTGACAGGCGATACTTGTATACTGAGATTAATGTCACTTACTGCTTCGGCATGTATATTTATGCTAGATACACTTGTAAATATGCACGTACAATCCGTGGTTTCAATTTGGCAGCAGTGATTCACAGTGCCGAGCTCCAACCGTAGGGCCAACTCCTTCGCCTTGGCTATCCGCCAAAAGCACACCTTTCTCTGTCATATTTTTCAGGCGACCCGCCGAATTTCGACTCGAAGAAAAGGGTTGAAAATTATAATGTCCATCAACTTAAGCCACTCAGCGGAACTTTCCCGCCCCCAGATATGGTTGTAAAGCCCTTACTTCATCGACAATTTGGGGTTAGGGTTAGGGTTAGGGTTAGGGTTAGGGTTAGGGTTAGGGCCCTCCTCCCGAGGTTCATTTCCTGGAACCGTGGCCTTTAATATGGAAGCGAATAACATGCGTTTCCATTGAAGTTGACGGAATTTTCTCTAGGTTAGCGAGTGTGCTAGTCCGCACTGGCTAACCTTCCCATTCATTTCAATGATGGGAGGAAAACTTTCGGCTAGTAAAGTTGGAATCCGGAATTGGGGAAAAAAATATCATTATTTTTAAATAGGAAAAATATGACAGGTAGAGCTAAATTTGTAGGGCTCCTAAATATATTCATGCATAAAAAAGCATATTGTTTATGTAGTTTTACATGAGTTTAAAAAGTAAGCATTTAATGCTACTAAATGGCCACAAGGCGGCACTGTATCCTCTGCTGTAGCATTCAAGAAATTGTACTTCCACGAATTGGACTTCCATGCAGTAAGTCCTAAAGGCAACAAGGTGGCATTGTTTTCCACTGTTGTAGGATTCCAGGAATTAGACGTCCATGTGGTAAGTCCACAAACACAAGCCCCAGACAGGTGCCCAACTGAGGGGAGCGATTCCGAGTACCACCCGCTGGAAGTTCCACTTCCAGGATTTGGACTTCCATGCGGCAAGTCCCCAAACACAAGCCCCAGACAAGTGCCCGAATTGGGGGAGCGAGTCCGAGTATCACCCGCTGAAAGCTCCACTTCCAAGATTTAGACTTCCACCGGGAAAGCCCACAAACACAAGCCTCAGACAGGTGCTCAACTGAGGGGAGCGAGTCCGAGTTCCACCCGCTGAAAGTTCCACTTCCAGGATTTGGACTTCCATGCGGCAAGTCGCCAAACACAAGCCCCAGACAGGTGGCTCCACTTCCAGGATTTTGACTTCCACCGGGAAAGCCCACAAACACAAGCCTCAGACAGGTGCTCAACTGAGGGGAGCGAGTCCGAGTTCCACCCGCTGAAAGTTCCACTTCCAGGATTTGGACTTCCATGCGGCAAGTCCCCAAACACAAGCCCCAGACAGGTGCCTTACTGAGGGGAGCGAGTCCGAGTATCACCCGCTGAAAGCTCCACTTCCAGGATTTGGACTTCCATGCGGCAAGTCCCCAAACACAAGCCCCAGACAAGTGCCCGAATGGGGGGAGCGAGTCCGAGTATCACCCGCTGAAAGCTCCACTTCCAGGATTTAGACTTCCACCGGGAAAGCCCACAGACACAAGCCTCAGACAGGTGCTCAACTGAGGGGAGCGAGTCCGAGTTCCACCCGCTGAAAGTTCCACTTCCAGGATTTGGACTTCCATGCGGCAAGTCGCCAAACACAAGCCCCAGACAGGTGGCTCCACTTCCAGGATTTAGACTTCCACCGGGAAAGCCCACAAACACAAGCCTCAGACAGGTGCTCAACTGAGGGGAGCGAGTCCGAGCTTCACCCGCTGAAAGCTCCACTTCCAGGATTTGGACTTCCATGCGGCAAGTCCCCAAACACAAGCCTCAGACAGGTGCTCGACTGAGGGGAGCGAGTCCGAGTACCACCCGCTGAAAGTTCCACTTCCAGGATTTGGACTTCCATGGGGCAAGTCCCCAAACACAAGCCCCAGACAAGTGCCCGAATGGGGGGAGCGAGTCCGAGTATCACCCGCTGAAAGCTCCACTTCCAGGATTTGGACTTCCATGCGGCAAGTCCCCAAACACAAGCCCCAGACAAGTGCCCGAATGGGGGGAGCGAGTCCGAGTATCACCCGCTGAAAGCTCCACTTCCAGGATTTAGACTTCCACCGGGAAAGCCCACAAACACAAGCCTCAGACAGGTGCTCAACTGAGGGGAGCGAGTCCCAGTGTCACCCGCTGAAAGCTCCACTTCCAGGATTTGGACTTCCATGCGGCAAGTCCCCAAACATAAGCCCCAGACAAGTGCCCGAATGGGGGGAGCGAGTCCGAGTATCACCCGCTGAAAGCTCCACTTCCAGGATTTAGACTTCCACCGGGAAAGCCCACAAACACAAGCCTCAGACAGGTGCTCAACTGAGGGGAGCGAGTCCGAGTTCCACCCGCTGAAAGTTCCACTTCCAGGATTTGGACTTCCATGCGGCAAGTCCCCAAACACAAGCCCCAGACAGGTGCCCAACTGAGGGGAGCGATTCCGAGTACCACCCGCTGGAAGCTCCACTTCCAGGATTTGGACTTCCATGGGGCAAGTCCCCAAACACAAGCCCCAGACAAGTGCCCGAATGGGGGGAGCGAGTCTGAGCATCCACCGCTGAAATTTCCACTTCCAGGATTTGGACTTCCATGCGGCAAGTCCCCAAATACAAGCCCCAGACATGTGCCTTACTGAGGGGAGCGAGTCCGAGCATCACCCGCTGAAAGCTCCACTTCCAGGATTTGGACTTCCATGCGGCAAGTCCCCAAACACAAGCCCCAGACAAGTGCCCGAATGGGGGGAGCGAGTCCGAGTATAACCCGCTGAAAGCTCCACTTCCTGGATTTAGACTTCCACCGGGAAAGCCCAAAACACAAGCCTCAGACAGGTGCTCAACTGAGGGGAGCGAGTCCGAGTTCCACCCGCTGAAAGTTCCACTTCCAGAATTTGGACTTCCATGGGGCAAGTCCCCAAACACAAGCCCCAGACAAGTGCCCGAATGGGGGGAGCGAGTCCGAGTATCACCCGCTGAAAGCTCCACTTCCAGGATTTGGACTTCCATGCGGCAAGTCCCCAAACACAAGCCCCAGACAAGTGCCCGAATGGGGGGAGCGAGTCCGAGTATCACCCGCTGAAAGCTCCACTTCCAGGATTTAGACTTCCACCGGGAAAGCCCACAAACACAAGCCTCAGACAGGTGCTCAACTGAGGGGAGCGAGTCCGAGTTCCACCCGCTGAAAGTTCCACTTCCAGGATTTGGACTTCCATGCGGCAAGTCCCCAAACACAAGCCCCAGGCAAGTGCCCGAATGGGGGGAGCGAGTCCGAGCATCACCCGCTGAAAGCTCCACTTCCAGGATTTGGACTTCCATGCGGCAAGTCCCCAAACACAAGCCCCAGACAAGTGCCCGAATGGGGGGAGCGAGTCCGAGTATCACCCGCTGAAAACTCCACTTCCAGGATTTAGACTTTCACCGGGAAAGCCCACAGACACAAGCCTCAGACAGGTGCTCAACTGAGGGGAGCGAGTCCGAGTTCCACCCGCTGAAAGTTCCACTTCCAGGATTTGGACTTCCATGCAGCAAGTCGCCAAACACAAGCCCCAGACAGGTGCCTTACTGAGGGGAGCGAGTCCGATTATCACCCGCTGAAAGCTCCACTTCCAGGATTTGGACTTCCATGCGGCAAGTCCCCAAACACAAGCCTCAGACAGGTGCTCGACTGAGGGGAGCGAGTCCGAGTACCACCCGCTGAAAGTTCCACTTCCAGGATTTGAACTTCCTTGGGTCAAGTCCCCAAACACAAGCCCCAGACAAGTGCCCGAATGGGGGGAGCGAGTCCGAGTATCACCCGCTGAAAGCTCCACTTCCAGGATTTGGACTTCCATGCGGCAAGTCCCCAAACACAAGCCCCAGACAAGTGCCCGAATGGGGGGAGCGAGTCCGAGTATCACCCGCTGAAAGCTCCACTTCCAGGATTTAGACTTCCACCGGGAAAGCCCACAAACACAAGCCTCAGACAGGTGCTCAACTGAGGGGAGCGAGTCCGAGTTCCACCCGCTGAAAGTTCCACTTCCAGGATTTGGACTTCCATGCGGCAAGTCCCCAAACACAAGCCCCAGACAGGTGCCTTACTGAGGGGAGCGAGTCCGAGAATCACCCGCTGAAAGCTCCACTTCCAGGATTTGGACTTCCATGCGGCAAGTCCCCAAACACAAGCCCCAGACAAGTGCCCGAATAGGGGGAGCGAGTCCGAGTATCACCCGCTGAAAGCTCCACTTCCAGGATTTAGACTTCCAACGGGAAAGCCCACAGACACAAGCCTCAGACAGGTGCTCAACTGAGGGGAGCGAGTCAGAGTTCCACCCGCTGAAAGTTCCACTTCCAGGATTTGGACTTCCATGCGGCAAGTCGCCAAACACAAGCCCCAGACAGGTGCCTTACTGAGGGGAGCGAGTCAGAGTATCACCCGCTGAAAGCTCCACTTCCAGGATTTGGACTTCCATGCGGCAAGTCCCCAAACACAAGCCTCAGACAGGTGCTCGACTGAGGGGAGCGAGTCCGAGTACCACCCGCTGAAAGTTCCACTTCCAGGATTTGGACTTCCATGCGGCAAGTCCCCAAACACAAGCCCCAGACAAGTGCCCGAATTGGGGGAGCGAGTCCGAGTATCACCCGCTGAAAGCTCCACTTCCAGGATTTAGACTTCCACCGGAAAGCCCACAAACACAAGCCTCAGACAGGTGCTCAATTGAGGGGAGCGAGTCCGAGTTCCACCAGCTGAAAGTTCCACTTCCAGGATTTGGACTTCCATGCGGCAAGTCCCCAAACACAAGCCCCAGACAGGTGCCTTACTGAGGGGAGCGAGTCCGAGTATCACCCGCTGAAAGCTCCACTTCCAGGATTTGGACTTCCATGCGGCAAGTCCCCAAACACAAGCCTCAGACAGGTGCTCGACTGAGGGGAGCGAGTCCGAGTACCACCCGCTGAAAGTTCCACTTCCAGGATTTGGACTTCCATGCGGCAAGTCCCCAAACACAAGCCTCAGACAGGTGCTCAACTGAGGGGAGCGAGTCCGAGTTCCACCCGCTGAAAGTTCCACTTCCAGGATTTGGACTTCCTTGGGTCAAGTCCCCAAACACAAGCCCCAGACAAGTGCCCGAATGGGGGGAGCGAGTCCGAGTATCACCCGCTGAAAGCTCCACTTCCAGGATTTAGACTTCCACCGGGAAAGCCCACAAACACAAGCCTCAGACAGGTGCTCAACTGAGGGGAGCGAGTCCGAGTTCCACCCGCTGAAAGTTCCACTTCCAGGATTTGGACTTCCATGCGGCAAGTCCCCAAACACAAGCCCCAGACAGGTGCCTTACTGAGGGGAGCGAGTCCGAGTATCACCCGCTGAAAGCTCCACTTCCAGGATTTGGACTTCCATGCGGCAAGTCCCCAAACACAAGCCCCAGACAAGTGCCCGAATGGGGGGAGCGATTCCGAGTACCACCCGCTGGAAGTTCCACTTCCAGGATTTGGACTTCCATGGGGCAAGTCCCCAAACACAAGCCCCAGACAAGTGCCCGAGTGGGGGGAGCGAGTCCGAGCATAACCCGCTGAAAGCTCCACTTCCAGGATTAAGACTTCCACCAGGCAAGTCCACAAACACAAGCCTCAGACAGGTGCTCAACTGAGGGGAGCGAGTCTGAGTACAACCCGCTGAAAGTTCCACTTCCAGGATTTGGACTTCCATGGGGCAAGTCCCCAAACACAAGCCCAAGACAGGTGCCCGACTGAGGCGAGCGAGTCCGAGTATCACCCGCTGGAAGTTCCACTTCCAGGATTTGGACTTCCATGGGGTAAGTCCCCAAACACAAGACTCAGACAGGTGCTCGACTGAGGGGAGCGAGTCCGAGTATCACCCGCTGAAAGTTCCACTTCCAGGATTTGGACTTCCATGCAGCAAGTCCCCAAACACAAGCCCCAGACAAGTGCCCGAATGGGGGGAGCGAGTCCGAGCATCACCCGCTGAAAGCTCCACGTCCAGGATTTGGACTTCCATGCGGCAAGTCCCCAAACACAAGCCCCAGACAAGTGCCCGAATGGGGGGAGCGAGTCCGAGTATCACCCGCTGAAAGCTCCACTTCCAGGATTTAGACTTCCACCGGGAAAGCCCACAAACACAAGCCTCAGACAGGTGCTCAACTGAGGGGAGCGAGTCCGAGTTCCACCCGCTGAAAGTTCCACTTCCAGGATTTGGACTTCCATGCGGCAAGTCCCCAAACACAAGCCCCAGACAGGTGCCTTACTGAGGGGAGCGAGTCCGAGTATCACCCGCTGAAAGCTCCACTTCCAGGATTTGGACTTCCACCGGGAAAGCCCACAAACACAAGCCTCAGACAGGTGCTCAACTGATGGGAGCGAGTCCCAGTGTCACCCGCTGAAAGCTCCACTTCCAGGATTTGGACTTCCATGCGGCAAGTCCCCAAAGATAAGCCCCAGACAAGTGCCCGAATGGGGGGAGCGAGTCCGAGTATCACCCGCTGAAAGCTCCACTTCCAGGATTTAGACTTCCACCGGGAAAGCCCACAAACACAAGCCTCAGACAAGTGCCCGACTGGGGGGAGCGAGTCCGAGCATCACCCGCTGAAAGCTCCACTTCCAGGATTTGGACTTCCATGCGGCAAGTCCCCAAACACAAGCCCCAGGCAAGTGCCCGAATGGGGGGAGCGAGTCCGAGTATCACCCGCTGAAAGCTCCACTTCCAGGATTTAGACTTTCACCGGGAAAGCCCACAGACACAAGCCTCTGACAGGTGCTCAACTGAGGGGAGCGAGTCCGAGTTCCACCCGCTGAAAGTTCCACTTCCAGGATTTGGACTTCCATGCAGCAAGTCGCCAAACACAAGCCCCAGACAGGTGCCTTACTGAGGGGAGCGAGTCCGATTATCACCCGCTGAAAGCTCAACTTCCAGGATTTGGACTTCCATGCGGCAAGTCCCCAAACACAAGCCTCAGACAGGTGCTCGACTGAGGGGAGCGAGTCCGAGTACCACCCGCTGAAAGTTCCACTTCCAGGATTTGGACTTCCTTGGGTCAAGTCCCCAAACACAAGCCCCAGACAAGTGCCCGAATGGGGGGAGCGAGTCCGAGTATCACCCGCTGAAAGTTCCACTTCCAGGATTTGGACTTCCATGCGGCAAGTCCCCAAACACAAGCCCCAGACAAGTGCCCGAATGGGGGGAGCGAGTCCGAGTATCACCCGCTGAAAGCTCCACTTCCAGGATTTAGACTTCCACCGGGAAAGCCCACAAACACAAGCCTCAGACAGGTGCTCAACTGAGGGGAGCGAGTCCGAGTTCCACCCGCTGAAAGTTCCACTTCCAGGATTTGGACTTCCATGCGGCAAGTCCCCAAACACAAGCCCCAGACAGGTGCCTTACTGAGGGGAGCGAGTCCGAGAATCACCCGCTGAAAGCTCCACTTCCAGGATTTGGACTTCCATGCGGCAAGTCCCCAAACACAAGCCCCAGACAAGTGCCCGAATGGGGGGAGCGAGTCCGAGTATCACCCGCTGAAAGCTCCACTTCCAGGATTTAGACTTCCACCGGGAAAGCCCACAGACACAAGCCTCAGACAGGTGCTCAACTGAGGGGAGCGAGTCCGAGTTCCACCCGCTGAAAGTTCCACTTCCAGGATTTGGACTTCCATGCGGCAAGTCGCCAAACACATGCCCCAGACAGGTGCCTTACTGAGGGGAGCGAGTCCGAGTATCACCCGCTGAAAGCTCCACTTCCAGGATTTAGACTTCCACCGGGAAAGCCCACAGACACAAGCCTCAGACAGAAGCTCAACTGAGGGGAGCGAGTCCGAGTTCCACCCGCTGAAAGTTCCACTTCCAGGATTTGGACTTCCATGCGGCAAGTCGCCAAACACAAGCCCCAGACAGGTGCCTTACTGAGGGGAGCGAGTCCGAGTATCACCCGCTGAAAGCTCCACTTCCAGGATTTGGACTTCCATGCGGCAAGTCCCCAAACACAAGCCTCAGACAGGTGCTCGACTGAGGGGAGCGAGTCCGAGTACCACCCGCTGAAAGTTCCACTTCCAGGATTTGGACTTCCATGCGGCAAGTCCCCAAACACAAGCCCCAGACAAGTGCCCGAATTGGGGGAGCGAGTCCGAGTATCACCCGCTGAAAGCTCCACTTCCAAGAATTAGACTTCCACCGGGAAAGCCCACAAACACAAGCCTCAGACAGGTGCTCAACTGAGGGGAGCGAGTCCGAGTTCCACCCGCTGAAAGTTCCACTTCCAGGATTTGGACTTCCATGCGGCAAGTCCCCAAACACAAGCCCCAGACAGGTGCCTTACTGAGGGGAGCGATTCCGAGTACCACCCGCTGGAAGCTCCACTTCCAGGATTTGGACTTCCATGGGGCAAGTCCCCAAACACAAGCCCCAGACAAGTGCCCGAATGGGGGGAGCGAGTCCGAGTATCACCCGCTGAAAGCTCCACTTCCAGGATTTGGACTTCCATGCGGCAAGTCCCCAAACACAAGCCCCAGACAAGTGCCCGACTGGGGGGAGCGAGTCTGAGCATCCACCGCTGAAAGCTCCACTTCCAGGATTTGGACTTCCATGCGGCAAGTCCCCAAATACAAGCCCCAGACATGTGCCTTACTGAGGGGAGCGAGTCCGAGCATCACCCGCTGAAAGCTCCACTTCCAGGATTTGGACTTCCATGCGGCAAGTCCCCAAACACAAGCCCCAGACAAGTGCCCGAATGGGGGGAGCGAGTCCGAGGATCACCCGCTGAAAGCTCCACTTCCAGGATTTGGACTTCCATGCGGCAAGTCCCCAAACACAAGCCCCAGACAAGTGCCCGAATGGGGGGAGCGAGTCCGAGTATCACCCGCTGAAAGCTCCACTTCCAGGATTTAGACTTCCACCGGGAAAGCCCACAAACACAAGCCTCAGACAGGTGCTCAACTGAGGGGAGCGAGTCCGAGCTTCACCCGCTGAAAGCTCCAATTCCAGGATTTGGACTTCCATGCGGCAAGTCCCCAAACACAAGCCTCAGACAGGTGCTCGACTGAGGGGAGCGAGTCCGAGTACCACCCGCTGAAAGTTCCACTTCCAGGATTTGGACTTCCATGGGGCAAGTCCCCAAACACAAGCCCCAGACAAGTGCCCGAATGGGGGGAGCGAGTCCGAGTATCACCCGCTGAAAGCTCCACTTCCAGGATTTGGACTTCCATGCGGCAAGTCCCCAAACACAAGCCCCAGACAAGTGCCCGAATGGGGGGAGCGAGTCCGAGTATCACCCGCTGAAAGCTCCACTTCCAGGATTTAGACTTCCACCGGGAAAGCCCACAAACACAAGCCTCAGACAGGTGCTCAACTGAGGGGAGCAAGTCCCAGTGTCACCCGCTGAAAGCTCCACTTCCAGGATTTGGACTTCCATGCGGCAAGTCCCCAAACATAAGCCCCAGACAAGTGCCCGAATGGGGGGAGCGAGTCCGAGTATCACCCGCTGAAAGCTCCACTTCCAGGATTTAGACTTCCACCGGGAAAGCCCACAAACACAAGCCTCAGACAGGTGCTCAACTGAGGGGAGCGAGTCCGAGTTCCACCCGCTGAAAGTTCCACTTCCAGGATTTGGACTTCCATGCGGCAAGTCCCCAAACACAAGCCCCAGACAGGTGCCCAACTGAGGGGAGCGATTCCGAGTACCACCCGCTGGAAGCTCCACTTCCAGGATTTGGACTTCCATGGGGCAAGTCCCCAAACACAAGCCCCAGACAAGTGCCCGAATGGGGGGAGCGAGTCTGAGCATCCACCGCTGAAATTTCCACTTCCAGGATTTGGACTTCCATGCGGCAAGTCCCCAAATACAAGCCCCAGACATGTGCCTTACTGAGGGGAGCGAGTCCGAGCATCACCCGCTGAAAGCTCCACTTCCAGGATTTGGACTTCCATGCGGCAAGTCCCCAAACACAAGCCCCAGACAAGTGCCCGAATGGGGGGAGCGAGTCCGAGTATAACCCGCTGAAAGCTCCACTTCCTGGATTTAGACTTCCACCGGGAAAGCCCAAAACACAAGCCTCAGACAGGTGCTCAACTGAGGGGAGCGAGTCCGAGTTCCACCCGCTGAAAGTTCCACTTCCAGAATTTGGACTTCCATGGGGCAAGTCCCCAAACACAAGCCCCAGACAAGTGCCCGACTGGGGGGAGCGAGTCCGAGCATCACCCGCTGAAAGCTCCACTTCCAGGATTTGGACTTCCATGCGGCAAGTCCCCAAACACAAGCCCCAGGCAAGTGCCCGAATGGGGGGAGCGAGTCCGAGTATCACCCGCTGAAAACTCCACTTCCAGGATTTAGACTTTCACCGGGAAAGCCCACAGACACAAGCCTCAGACAGGTGCTCAACTGAGGGGAGCGAGTCCGAGTTCCACCCGCTGAAAGTTCCACTTCCAGGATTTGGACTTCCATGCAGCAAGTCGCCAAACACAAGCCCCAGACAGGTGCCTTACTGAGGGGAGCGAGTCCGATTATCACCCGCTGAAAGCTCCACTTCCAGGATTTGGACTTCCATGCGGCAAGTCCCCAAACACAAGCCTCAGACAGGTGCTCGACTGAGGGGAGCGAGTCCGAGTACCACCCGCTGAAAGTTCCACTTCCAGGATTTGAACTTCCTTGGGTCAAGTCCCCAAACACAAGCCCCAGACAAGTGCCCGAATGGGGGGAGCGAGTCCGAGTATCACCCGCTGAAAGCTCCACTTCCAGGATTTGGACTTCCATGCGGCAAGTCCCCAAACACAAGCCCCAGACAAGTGCCCGAATGGGGGGAGCGAGTCCGAGTATCACCCGCTGAAAGCTCCACTTCCAGGATTTAGACTTCCACCGGGAAAGCCCACAAACACAAGCCTCAGACAGGTGCTCAACTGAGGGGAGCGAGTCCGAGTTCCACCCGCTGAAAGTTCCACTTCCAGGATTTGGACTTCCATGCGGCAAGTCCCCAAACACAAGCCCCAGACAGGTGCCTTACTGAGGGGAGCGAGTCCGAGAATCACCCGCTGAAAGCTCCACTTCCAGGATTTGGACTTCCATGCGGCAAGTCCCCAAACACAAGCCCCAGACAAGTGCCCGAATAGGGGGAGCGAGTCCGAGTATCACCCGCTGAAAGCTCCACTTCCAGGATTTAGACTTCCAACGGGAAAGCCCACAGACACAAGCCTCAGACAGGTGCTCAACTGAGGGGAGCGAGTCAGAGTTCCACCCGCTGAAAGTTCCACTTCCAGGATTTGGACTTCCATGCGGCAAGTCGCCAAACACAAGCCCCAGACAGGTGCCTTACTGAGGGGAGCGAGTCAGAGTATCACCCGCTGAAAGCTCCACTTCCAGGATTTGGACTTCCATGCGGCAAGTCCCCAAACACAAGCCTCAGACAGGTGCTCGACTGAGGGGAGCGAGTCCGAGTACCACCCGCTGAAAGTTCCACTTCCAGGATTTGGACTTCCATGCGGCAAGTCCCCAAACACAAGCCCCAGACAAGTGCCCGAATTGGGGGAGCGAGTCCGAGTATCACCCGCTGAAAGCTCCACTTCCAGGATTTAGACTTCCACCGGAAAGCCCACAAAAACAAGCCTCAGACAGGTGCTCAACTGAGGGGAGCGAGTCCGAGTTCCACCAGCTGAAAGTTCCACTTCCAGGATTTGGACTTCCATGCGGCAAGTCCCCAAACACAAGCCCCAGACAGGTGCCTTACTGAGGGGAGCGAGTCCGAGTTCCACCCGCTGAAAGTTCCACTTCCAGGATTTGGACTTCCTTGGGTCAAGTCCCCAAACACAAGCCCCAGACAAGTGCCCGAATGGGGGGAGCGAGTCCGAGTATCACCCGCTGAAAGCTCCACTTCCAGGATTTAGACTTCCACCGGGAAAGCCCACAAACACAAGCCTCAGACAGGTGCTCAACTGAGGGGAGCGAGTCCGAGTTCCACCCGCTGAAAGTTCCACTTCCAGGATTTGGACTTCCATGCGGCAAGTCCCCAAACACAAGCCCCAGACAGGTGCCTTACTGAGGGGAGCGAGTCCGAGTATCACCCGCTGAAAGCTCCACTTCCAGGATTTGGACTTCCATGCGGCAAGTCCCCAAACACAAGCCCCAGACAAGTGCCCGAATGGGGGGAGCGATTCCGAGTACCACCCGCTGGAAGTTCCACTTCCAGGATTTGGACTTCCATGGGGCAAGTCCCCAAACACAAGCCCCAGACAAGTGCCCGAGTGGGGGGAGCGAGTCCGAGCATAACCCGCTGAAAGCTCCACTTCCAGGATTAAGACTTCCACCAGGCAAGCCCACAAACACAAGCCTCAGACAGGTGCTCAACTGAGGGGAGCGAGTCTGAGTACAACCCGCTGAAAGTTCCACTTCCAGGATTTGGACTTCCATGGGGCAAGTCCCCAAACACAAGCCCAAGACAGGTGCCCGACTGAGGCGAGCGAGTCCGAGTATCACCCGCTGGAAGTTCCACTTCCAGGATTTGGACTTCCATGGGGTAAGTCCCCAAACACAAGACTCAGACAGGTGCTCGACTGAGGGGAGCGAGTCCGAGTACCACCCGCTGAAAGTTCCACTTCCAGGATTTGGACTTCCATGCAGCAAGTCCCCAAACACAAGCCCCAGACAAGTGCCCGAATGGGGGGAGCGAGTCCGAGCATCACCCGCTGAAAGCTCCACGTCCAGGATTTGGACTTCCATGCGGCAAGTCCCCAAATACAAGCCCCAGACAAGTTCCCGAATGGGGGGAGCGAGTCCGAGTATCACCCGCTGAAAGCTCCACTTCCAGGATTTAGACTTCCACCGGGAAAGCCCACAAACACAAGCCTCAGACAGGTGCTCAACTGAGGGGAGCGAGTCCGAGTTCCACCCGCTGAAAGTTCCACTTCCAGGATTTGGACTTCCATGCGGCAAGTCCCCAAACACAAGCCCCAGACAGGTGCCTTACTGAGGGGAGCGAGTCCGAGTATCACCCGCTGAAAGCTCCACTTCCAGGATTTGGACTTCCACCGGGAAAGCCCACAAACACAAGCCTCAGACAGGTGCTCAACTGAGGGGAGCGAGTCCCAGTGTCACCCGCTGAAAGCTCCACTTCCAGGATTTGGACTTCCATGCGGCAAGTCCCCAAACATAAGCCCCAGACAAGTGCCCGAATGGGGGGAGCGAGTCCGAGTATCACCCGCTGAAAGCTCCACTTCCAGGATTTAGACTTCCACCGGGAAAGCCCACAAACACAAGCCTCAGACAGGTGCTCAACTGAGGGGAGCGAGTCCGAGTTCCACCCGCTGAAAGTTCCACTTCCAGGATTTGGACTTCCATGCGGCAAGTCCCCAAACACAAGCCCCAGACAGGTGCTCAACTGAGGGGAGCGAGTCCCAGTGTCACCCGCTGAAAGCTCCACTTCCAGGATTTGGACTTCCATGCGGCAAGTCCCCAAACATAAGCCCCAGACAAGTGCCCGAATGGGGGGAGCGAGTCCGAGTATCACCCGCTGAAAGCTCCACTTCCAGGATTTAGACTTCCACCGGGAAAGCCCACAAACACAAGCCTCAGACAGGTGCTCAACTGAGGGGAGCGAGTCCGAGTTCCACCCGCTGAAAGTTCCACTTCCAGGATTTGGACTTCCATGCGGCAAGTCCCCAAACACAAGCCCCAGACAGGTGCCCAACTGAGGGTAGCGATTCCGAGTACCACCCGCTGGAAGCTCCACTTCCAGGATTTGGACTTCCATGGGGCAAGTCCCCAAACACAAGCCCCAGTCAAGTGCCCGAATGGGGGGAGCGAGTCTGAGCATCCACCGCTGAAAGCTCCACTTCCAGGATTTGGACTTCCATGCGGCAAGTCCCCAAATACAAGCCCCAGACATGTGCCTTACTGAGGGGAGCGAGTCCGAGCATCACCCGCTGAAAGCTCCACTTCCAGGATTTGGACTTCCATGCGGCAAGTCCCCAAACACAAGCCCCAGACAAGTGCCCGAATGGGGGGAGCGAGTCCGAGTATAACCCGCTGAAAGCTCCACTTCCTGGATTTAGACTTCCACCGGGAAAGCCCAAAACACAAGCCTCAGACAGGTGCTCAACTGAGGGGAGCGAGTCCGAGTTCCACCCGCTGAAAGTTCCACTTCCAGAATTTGGACTTCCACCGGGAAAGCCCACAAACACAAGCCTCAGACAGGTGCTCAACTGAGGGGAGCGAGTCCCAGTGTCACCCGCTGAAAGCTCCACTTCCAGGATTTGGACTTCCATGCGGCAAGTCCCCAAACATAAGCCCCAGACAAGTGCCCGAATGGGGGGAGCGAGTCCGAGTATCACCCGCTGAAAGCTCCACTTCCAGGATTTAGACTTCCACCGGGAAAGCCCACAAACACAAGCCTCAGACAGGTGCTCAACTGAGGGGAGCGAGTCCGAGTTCCACCCGCTGAAAGTTCCACTTCCAGGATTTGGACTTCCATGCGGCAAGTCCCCAAACACAAGCCCCAGACAGGTGCCCAACTGAGGGTAGCGATTCCGAGTACCACCCGCTGGAAGCTCCACTTCCAGGATTTGGACTTCCATGGGGCAAGTCCCCAAACACAAGCCCCAGAAAAGTGCCCGAATGGGGGGAGCGAGTCTGAGCATCCACCGCTGAAAGCTCCACTTCCAGGATTTGGACTTCCATGCGGCAAGTCCCCAAATACAAGCCCCAGACATGTGCCTTACTGAGGGGAGCGAGTCCGAGCATCACCCGCTGAAAGCTCCACTTCCAGGATTTGGACTTCCATGCGGCAAGTCCCCAAACACAAGCCCCAGACAAGTGCCCGAATGGGGGGAGCGAGTCCGAGTATAACCCGCTGAAAGCTCCACTTCCTGGATTTAGACTTCCACCGGGAAAGCCCAAAACACAAGCCTCAGACAGGTGCTCAACTGAGGGGAGCGAGTCCGAGTTCCACCCGCTGAAAGTTCCACTTCCAGAATTTGGACTTCCATGGGGCAAGTCCCCAAACACAAGCCCCAGACAAGTGCCCGACTGGGGGGAGCGAGTCCGAGCATCACCCACTGAAAGCTCCACTTCCAGGATTTGGACTTCCATGCGGCAAGTCCCCAAACACAAGCCCCAGGCAAGTGCCCGAATGGGGGGAGCGAGTCCGAGTATCACCCGCTGAAAGCTCCACTTCCAGGATTTAGACTTTCACCGGGAAAGCCCACAGACACAAGCCTCTGACAGGTGCTCAACTGAGGGGAGCGAGTCCGAGTTCCACCCGCTGAAAGTTCCACTTCCAGGATTTGGACTTCCATGCAGCAAGTCGCCAAACACAAGCCCCAGACAGGTGCCTTACTGAGGGGAGCGAGTCCGATTATCACCCGCTGAAAGCTCAACTTCCAGGATTTGGACTTCCATGCGGCAAGTCCCCAAACACAAGCCTCAGACAGGTGCTCGACTGAGGGGAGCGAGTCCGAGTACCACCCGCTGAAAGTTCCACTTCCAGGATTTGGACTTCCTTGGGTCAAGTCCCCAAACACAAGCCCCAGACAAGTGCCCGAATGGGGGGAGCGAGTCCGAGTATCACCCGCTGAAAGCTCCACTTCCAGGATTTGGACTTCCATGCGGCAAGTCCCCAAACACAAGCCCCAGACAAGTGCCCGAATGGGGGGAGCGAGTCCGAGTATCACCCGCTGAAAGCTCCACTTCCAGGATTTAGACTTCCACCGGGAAAGCCCACAAACACAAGCCTCAGACAGGTGCTCAACTGAGGGGAGCGAGTCCGAGTTCCACCCGCTGAAAGTTCCACTTCCAGGATTTGGACTTCCATGCGGCAAGTCCCCAAACACAAGCCCCAGACAGGTGCCTTACTGAGGGGAGCGAGTCCGAGAATCACCCGCTGAAAGCTCCACTTCCAGGATTTGGACTTCCATGCGGCAAGTCCCCAAACACAAGCCCCAGACAAGTGCCCGAATGGGGGGAGCGAGTCCGAGTATCACCCGCTGAAAGCTCCACTTCCAGGATTTAGACTTCCACCGGGAAAGCCCACAGACACAAGCCTCAGACAGGTGCTCAACTGAGGGGAGCGAGTCCGAGTTCCACCCGCTGAAAGTTCCACTTCCAGGATTTGGACTTCCATGCGGCAAGTCGCCAAACACAAGCCCCAGACAGGTGCCTTACTGAGGGGAGCGAGTCCGAGTATCACCCGCTGAAAGCTCCACTTCCAGGATTTGGACTTCCATGCGGCAAGTCCCCAAACACAAGCCTCAGACAGGTGCTCGACTGAGGGGAGCGAGTCCGAGTATCACCCGCTGAAAGCTCCACTTCCAGGATTTAGACTTCCACCGGGAAAGCCCACAGACACAAGCCTCAGACAGGTGCTCAACTGAGGGGAGCGAGTCCGAGTTCCACCCGCTGAAAGTTCCACTTCCAGGATTTGGACTTCCATGCGGCAAGTCGCCAAACACAAGCCCCAGACAGGTGCCTTACTGAGGGGAGCGAGTCCGAGTATCACCCGCTGAAAGCTCCACTTCCAGGATTTGGACTTCCATGCGGCAAGTCCCCAAACACAAGCCTCAGACAGGTGCTCGACTGAGGGGAGCGAGTCCGAGTACCACCCGCTGAAAGTTCCACTTCCAGGATTTGGACTTCCATGCGGCAAGTCCCCAAACACAAGCCCCAGACAAGTGCCCGAATTGGGGGAGCGAGTCCGAGTATCACCCGCTGAAAGCTCCACTTCCAAGAATTAGACTTCCACCGGGAAAGCCCACAAACACAAGCCTCAGACAGGTGCTCAACTGAGGGGAGCGAGTCCGAGTTCCACCCGCTGAAAGTTCCACTTCCAGGATTTGGACTTCCATGCGGCAAGTCCCCAAACACAAGCCCCAGACAGGTGCCTTACTGAGGGGAGCGAGTCCGAGTATCACCCGCTGAAAGCTCCACTTCCAGGATTTGGACTTCCATGCGGCAAGTCCCCAAACACAAGCCTCAGACAGGTGCTCGACTGAGGGGAGCGAGTCCGAGTACCACCCGCTGAAAGTTCCACTTCCAGGATTTGGACTTCCATGCGGCAAGTCCCCAAACACAAGCCCCAGACAGGTGCCCAACTGAGGGTAGCGATTCCGAGTACCACCCGCTGGAAGCTCCACTTCCAGGATTTGGACTTCCATGGGGCAAGTCCCCAAACACAAGCCCCAGACAAGTGCCCGAATGGGGGGAGCGAGTCCGAGTATCACCCGCTGAAAGCTCCACTTCCAGGATTTGGACTTCCATGCGGCAAGTCCCCAAACACAAGCCCCAGACAAGTGCCCGACTGGGGGGAGCGAGTCTGAGCATCCACCGCTGAAAGCTCCACTTCCAGGATTTGGACTTCCATGCGGCAAGTCCCCAAATACAAGCCCCAGACATGTGCCTTACTGTGGGGAGCGAGTCCGAGCATCACCCGCTGAAAGCTCCACTTCCAGGATTTGGACTTCCATGCGGCAAGTCCCCAAACACAAGCCCCAGACAAGTGCCCGAATGGGGGGAGCGAGTCCGAGGATCACCCGCTGAAAGCTCCACTTCCAGGATTTGGACTTCCATGCGGCAAGTCCCCAAACACAAGCCCCAGACAAGTGCCCGAATGGGGGGAGCGAGTCCGAGTATCACCCGCTGAAAGCTCCACTTCCAGGATTTAGACTTCCACCGGGAAAGCCCACAAACACAAGCCTCAGACAGGTGCTCAACTGAGGGGAGCGAGTCCGAGTTCCACCCGCTGAAAGTTCCACTTCCAGGATTTGGACTTCCATGCGGCAAGTCCCCAAACACAAGCCCCAGACAGGTGCCTTACTGAGGGGAGCGAGTCCGAGTATCACCCGCTGAAAGCTCCACTTCCAGGATTTGGACTTCCATGCGGCAAGTCCCCAAACACAAGCCCCAGACAAGTGCCCGAATGGGGGGAGCGAGTCCGAGTATCACCCGCTGAAAGCTCCACTTCCAGGATTTAGACTTCCACCGGGAAAGCCCACAGACACAAGCCTCAGACAGGTGCTCAACTGAGGGGAGCGAGTCCGAGTTCCACCCGCTGAAAGTTCCACTTCCAGGATTTGGACTTCCATGCGGCAAGTCGCCAAACACAAGCCCCAGACAGGTGGCTCCACTTCCAGGATTTAGACTTCCACCGGGAAAGCCCACAAACACAAGCCTCAGACAGGTGCTCAACTGAGGGGAGCGAGTCCGAGCTTCACCCGCTGAAAGCTCCACTTCCAGGATTTGGACTTCCATGCGGCAAGTCCCCAAACACAAGCCTCAGACAGGTGCTCGACTGAGGGGAGCGAGTCCGAGTACCACCCGCTGAAAGTTCCACTTCCAGGATTTGGACTTCCATGGGGCAAGTCCCCAAACACAAGCCCCAGACAAGTGCCCGAATGGGGGGAGCGAGTCCGAGTATCACCCGCTGAAAGCTCCACTTCCAGGATTTGGACTTCCATGCGGCAAGTCCCCAAACACAAGCCCCAGACAAGTGCCCGAATGGGGGGAGCGAGTCCGAGTATCACCCGCTGAAAGCTCCACTTCCAGGATTTAGACTTCCACCGGGAAAGCCCACAAACACAAGCCTCAGACAGGTGCTCAACTGAGGGGAGCGAGTCCCAGTGTCACCCGCTGAAAGCTCCACTTCCAGGATTTGGACTTCCATGCGGCAAGTCCCCAAACATAAGCCCCAGACAAGTGCCCGAATGGGGGGAGCGAGTCCGAGTATCACCCGCTGAAAGCTCCACTTCCAGGATTTAGACTTCCACCGGGAAAGCCCACAAACACAAGCCTCAGACAGGTGCTCAACTGAGGGGAGCGAGTCCGAGTTCCACCCGCTGAAAGTTCCACTTCCAGGATTTGGACTTCCATGCGGCAAGTCCCCAAACACAAGCCCCAGACAGGTGCCCAACTGAGGGGAGCGATTCCGAGTACCACCCGCTGGAAGCTCCACTTCCAGGATTTGGACTTCCATGGGGCAAGTCCCCAAACACAAGCCCCAGACAAGTGCCCGAATGGGGGGAGCGAGTCTGAGCATCCACCGCTGAAATTTCCACTTCCAGGATTTGGACTTCCATGCGGCAAGTCCCCAAATACAAGCCCCAGACATGTGCCTTACTGAGGGGAGCGAGTCCGAGCATCACCCGCTGAAAGCTCCACTTCCAGGATTTGGACTTCCATGCGGCAAGTCCCCAAACACAAGACCCAGACAAGTGCCCGAATGGGGGGAGCGAGTCCGAGTATAACCCGCTGAAAGCTCCACTTCCTGGATTTAGACTTCCACCGGGAAAGCCCAAAACACAAGCCTCAGACAGGTGCTCAACTGAGGGGAGCGAGTCCGAGTTCCACCCGCTGAAAGTTCCACTTCCAGAATTTGGACTTCCATGGGGCAAGTCCCCAAACACAAGCCCCAGACAAGTGCCCGACTGGGGGGAGCGAGTCCGAGCATCACCCGCTGAAAGCTCCACTTCCAGGATTTGGACTTCCATGCGGCAAGTCCCCAAACACAAGCCCCAGGCAAGTGCCCGAATGGGGGGAGCGAGTCCGAGTATCACCCGCTGAAAACTCCACTTCCAGGATTTAGACTTTCACCGGGAAAGCCCACAGACACAAGCCTCAGACAGGTGCTCAACTGAGGGGAGCGAGTCCGAGTTCCACCCGCTGAAAGTTCCACTTCCAGGATTTGGACTTCCATGCAGCAAGTCGCCAAACACAAGCCCCAGACAGGTGCCTTACTGAGGGGAGCGAGTCCGATTATCACCCGCTGAAAGCTCCACTTCCAGGATTTGGACTTCCATGCGGCAAGTCCCCAAACACAAGCCTCAGACAGGTGCTCGACTGAGGGGAGCGAGTCCGAGTACCACCCGCTGAAAGTTCCACTTCCAGGATTTGAACTTCCTTGGGTCAAGTCCCCAAACACAAGCCCCAGACAAGTGCCCGAATGGGGGGAGCGAGTCCGAGTATCACCCGCTGAAAGCTCCACTTCCAGGATTTGGACTTCCATGCGGCAAGTCCCCAAACACAAGCCCCAGACAAGTGCCCGAATGGGGGGAGCGAGTCCGAGTATCACCCGCTGAAAGCTCCACTTCCAGGATTTAGACTTCCACCGGGAAAGCCCACAAACACAAGCCTCAGACAGGTGCTCAACTGAGGGGAGCGAGTCCGAGTTCCACCCGCTGAAAGTTCCACTTCCAGGATTTGGACTTCCATGCGGCAAGTCCCCAAACACAAGCCCCAGACAGGTGCCTTACTGAGGGGAGCGAGTCCGAGAATCACCCGCTGAAAGCTCCACTTCCAGGATTTGGACTTCCATGCGGCAAGTCCCCAAACACAAGCCCCAGACAAGTGCCCGAATAGGGGGAGCGAGTCCGAGTATCACCCGCTGAAAGCTCCACTTCCAGGATTTAGACTTCCAACGGGAAAGCCCACAGACACAAGCCTCAGACAGGTGCTCAACTGAGGGGAGCGAGTCAGAGTTCCACCCGCTGAAAGTTCCACTTCCAGGATTTGGACTTCCATGCGGCAAGTCGCCAAACACAAGCCCCAGACAGGTGCCTTACTGAGGGGAGCGAGTCAGAGTATCACCCGCTGAAAGCTCCACTTCCAGGATTTGGACTTCCATGCGGCAAGTCCCCAAACACAAGCCTCAGACAGGTGCTCGACTGAGGGGAGCGAGTCCGAGTACCACCCGCTGAAAGTTCCACTTCCAGGATTTGGACTTCCATGCGGCAAGTCCCCAAACACAAGCCCCAGACAAGTGCCCGAATTGGGGGAGCGAGTCCGAGTATCACCCGCTGAAAGCTCCACTTCCAGGATTTAGACTTCCACCGGAAAGCCCACAAAAACAAGCCTCAGACAGGTGCTCAACTGAGGGGAGCGAGTCCGAGTTCCACCAGCTGAAAGTTCCACTTCCAGGATTTGGACTTCCATGCGGCAAGTCCCCAAACACAAGCCCCAGACAGGTGCCTTACTGAGGGGAGCGAGTCCGAGTTCCACCCGCTGAAAGTTCCACTTCCAGGATTTGGACTTCCTTGGGTCAAGTCCCCAAACACAAGCCCCAGACAAGTGCCCGAATGGGGGGAGCGAGTCCGAGTATCACCCGCTGAAAGCTCCACTTCCAGGATTTAGACTTCCACCGGGAAAGCCCACAAACACAAGCCTCAGACAGGTGCTCAACTGAGGGGAGCGAGTCCGAGTTCCACCCGCTGAAAGTTCCACTTCCAGGATTTGGACTTCCATGCGGCAAGTCCCCAAACACAAGCCCCAGACAGGTGCCTTACTGAGGGGAGCGAGTCCGAGTATCACCCGCTGAAAGCTCCACTTCCAGGATTTGGACTTCCATGCGGCAAGTCCCCAAACACAAGCCCCAGACAAGTGCCCGAATGGGGGGAGCGATTCCGAGTACCACCCGCTGGAAGTTCCACTTCCAGGATTTGGACTTCCATGGGGCAAGTCCCCAAACACAAGCCCCAGACAAGTGCCCGAGTGGGGGGAGCGAGTCCGAGCATAACCCGCTGAAAGCTCCACTTCCAGGATTAAGACTTCCACCAGGCAAGCCCACAAACACAAGCCTCAGACAGGTGCTCAACTGAGGGGAGCGAGTCTGAGTACAACCCGCTGAAAGTTCCACTTCCAGGATTTGGACTTCCATGGGGCAAGTCCCCAAACACAAGCCCAAGACAGGTGCCCGACTGAGGCGAGCGAGTCCGAGTATCACCCGCTGGAAGTTCCACTTCCAGGATTTGGACTTCCATGGGGTAAGTCCCCAAACACAAGACTCAGACAGGTGCTCGACTGAGGGGAGCGAGTCCGAGTACCACCCGCTGAAAGTTCCACTTCCAGGATTTGGACTTCCATGCAGCAAGTCCCCAAACACAAGCCCCAGACAAGTGCCCGAATGGGGGGAGCGAGTCCGAGCATCACCCGCTGAAAGCTCCACGTCCAGGATTTGGACTTCCATGCGGCAAGTCCCCAAATACAAGCCCCAGACAAGTGCCCGAATGGGGGGAGCGAGTCCGAGTATCACCCGCTGAAAGCTCCACTTCCAGGATTTAGACTTCCACCGGGAAAGCCCACAAACACAAGCCTCAGACAGGTGCTCAACTGAGGGGAGCGAGTCCGAGTTCCACCCGCTGAAAGTTCCACTTCCAGGATTTGGACTTCCATGCGGCAAGTCCCCAAACACAAGCCCCAGACAGGTGCCTTACTGAGGGGAGCGAGTCCGAGTATCACCCGCTGAAAGCTCCACTTCCAGGATTTGGACTTCCACCGGGAAAGCCCACAAACACAAGCCTCAGACAGGTGCTCAACTGAGGGGAGCGAGTCCCAGTGTCACCCGCTGAAAGCTCCACTTCCAGGATTTGGACTTCCATGCGGCAAGTCCCCAAACATAAGCCCCAGACAAGTGCCCGAATGGGGGGAGCGAGTCCGAGTATCACCCGCTGAAAGCTCCACTTCCAGGATTTAGACTTCCACCGGGAAAGCCCACAAACACAAGCCTCAGACAGGTGCTCAACTGAGGGGAGCGAGTCCGAGTTCCACCCGCTGAAAGTTCCACTTCCAGGATTTGGACTTCCATGCGGCAAGTCCCCAAACACAAGCCCCAGACAGGTGCTCAACTGAGGGGAGCGAGTCCCAGTGTCACCCGCTGAAAGCTCCACTTCCAGGATTTGGACTTCCATGCGGCAAGTCCCCAAACATAAGCCCCAGACAAGTGCCCGAATGGGGGGAGCGAGTCCGAGTATCACCCGCTGAAAGCTCCACTTCCAGGATTTAGACTTCCACCGGGAAAGCCCACAAACACAAGCCTCAGATAGGTGCTCAACTGAGGGGAGCGAGTCCGAGTTCCACCCGCTGAAAGTTCCACTTCCAGGATTTGGACTTCCATGCGGCAAGTCCCCAAACACAAGCCCCAGACAGGTGCCCAACTGAGGGTAGCGATTCCGAGTACCACCCGCTGGAAGCTCCACTTCCAGGATTTGGACTTCCATGGGGCAAGTCCCCAAACACAAGCCCCAGTCAAGTGCCCGAATGGGGGGAGCGAGTCTGAGCATCCACCGCTGAAAGCTCCACTTCCAGGATTTGGACTTCCATGCGGCAAGTCCCCAAATACAAGCCCCAGACATGTGCCTTACTGAGGGGAGCGAGTCCGAGCATCACCCGCTGAAAGCTCCACTTCCAGGATTTGGACTTCCATGCGGCAAGTCCCCAAACACAAGCCCCAGACAAGTGCCCGAATGGGGGGAGCGAGTCCGAGTATAACCCGCTGAAAGCTCCACTTCCTGGATTTAGACTTCCACCGGGAAAGCCCAAAACACAAGCCTCAGACAGGTGCTCAACTGAGGGGAGCGAGTCCGAGTTCCACCCGCTGAAAGTTCCACTTCCAGAATTTGGACTTCCACCGGGAAAGCCCACAAACACAAGCCTCAGACAGGTGCTCAACTGAGGGGAGCGAGTCCCAGTGTCACCCGCTGAAAGCTCCACTTCCAGGATTTGGACTTCCATGCGGCAAGTCCCCAAACATAAGCCCCAGACAAGTGCCCGAATGGGGGGAGCGAGTCCGAGTATCACCCGCTGAAAGCTCCACTTCCAGGATTTAGACTTCCACCGGGAAAGCCCACAAACACAAGCCTCAGACAGGTGCTCAACTGAGGGGAGCGAGTCCGAGTTCCACCCGCTGAAAGTTCCACTTCCAGGATTTGGACTTCCATGCGGCAAGTCCCCAAACACAAGCCCCAGACAGGTGCCCAACTGAGGGTAGCGATTCCGAGTACCACCCGCTGGAAGCTCCACTTCCAGGATTTGGACTTCCATGGGGCAAGTCCCCAAACACAAGCCCCAGAAAAGTGCCCGAATGGGGGGAGCGAGTCTGAGCATCCACCGCTGAAAGCTCCACTTCCAGGATTTGGACTTCCATGCGGCAAGTCCCCAAATACAAGCCCCAGACATGTGCCTTACTGAGGGGAGCGAGTCCGAGCATCACCCGCTGAAAGCTCCACTTCCAGGATTTGGACTTCCATGCGGCAAGTCCCCAAACACAAGCCCCAGACAAGTGCCCGAATGGGGGGAGCGAGTCCGAGTATAACCCGCTGAAAGCTCCACTTCCTGGATTTAGACTTCCACCGGGAAAGCCCAAAACACAAGCCTCAGACAGGTGCTCAACTGAGGGGAGCGAGTCCGAGTTCCACCCGCTGAAAGTTCCACTTCCAGAATTTGGACTTCCATGGGGCAAGTCCCCAAACACAAGCCCCAGACAAGTGCCCGACTGGGGGGAGCGAGTCCGAGCATCACCCGCTGAAAGCTCCACTTCCAGGATTTGGACTTCCATGCGGCAAGTCCCCAAACACAAGCCCCAGGCAAGTGCCCGAATGGGGGGAGCGAGTCCGAGTATCACCCGCTGAAAGCTCCACTTCCAGGATTTAGACTTTCACCGGGAAAGCCCACAGACACAAGCCTCTGACAGGTGCTCAACTGAGGGGAGCGAGTCCGAGTTCCACCCGCTGAAAGTTCCACTTCCAGGATTTGGACTTCCATGCAGCAAGTCGCCAAACACAAGCCCCAGACAGGTGCCTTACTGAGGGGAGCGAGTCCGATTATCACCCGCTGAAAGCTCAACTTCCAGGATTTGGACTTCCATGCGGCAAGTCCCCAAACACAAGCCTCAGACAGGTGCTCGACTGAGGGGAGCGAGTCCGAGTACCACCCGCTGAAAGTTCCACTTCCAGGATTTGGACTTCCTTGGGTCAAGTCCCCAAACACAAGCCCCAGACAAGTGCCCGAATGGGGGGAGCGAGTCCGAGTATCACCCGCTGAAAGCTCCACTTCCAGGATTTGGACTTCCATGCGGCAAGTCCCCAAACACAAGCCCCAGACAAGTGCCCGAATGGGGGGAGCGAGTCCGAGTATCACCCGCTGAAAGCTCCACTTCCAGGATTTAGACTTCCACCGGGAAAGCCCACAAACACAAGCCTCAGACAGGTGCTCAACTGAGGGGAGCGAGTCCGAGTTCCACCCGCTGAAAGTTCCACTTCCAGGATTTGGACTTCCATGCGGCAAGTCCCCAAACACAAGCCCCAGACAGGTGCCTTACTGAGGGGAGCGAGTCCGAGAATCACCCGCTGAAAGCTCCACTTCCAGGATTTGGACTTCCATGCGGCAAGTCCCCAAACACAAGCCCCAGACAAGTGCCCGAATGGGGGGAGCGAGTCCGAGTATCACCCGCTGAAAGCTCCACTTCCAGGATTTAGACTTCCACCGGGAAAGCCCACAGACACAAGCCTCAGACAGGTGCTCAACTGAGGGGAGCGAGTCCGAGTTCCACCCGCTGAAAGTTCCACTTCCAGGATTTGGACTTCCATGCGGCAAGTCGCCAAACACAAGCCCCAGACAGGTGCCTTACTGAGGGGAGCGAGTCCGAGTATCACCCGCTGAAAGCTCCACTTCCAGGATTTGGACTTCCATGCGGCAAGTCCCCAAACACAAGCCTCAGACAGGTGCTCGACTGAGGGGAGCGAGTCCGAGTATCACCCGCTGAAAGCTCCACTTCCAGGATTTAGACTTCCACCGGGAAAGCCCACAGACACAAGCCTCAGACAGGTGCTCAACTGAGGGGAGCGAGTCCGAGTTCCACCCGCTGAAAGTTCCACTTCCAGGATTTGGACTTCCATGCGGCAAGTCGCCAAACACAAGCCCCAGACAGGTGCCTTACTGAGGGGAGCGAGTCCGAGTATCACCCGCTGAAAGCTCCACTTCCAGGATTTGGACTTCCATGCGGCAAGTCCCCAAACACAAGCCTCAGACAGGTGCTCGACTGAGGGGAGCGAGTCCGAGTACCACCCGCTGAAAGTTCCACTTCCAGGATTTGGACTTCCATGCGGCAAGTCCCCAAACACAAGCCCCAGACAAGTGCCCGAATTGGGGGAGCGAGTCCGAGTATCACCCGCTGAAAGCTCCACTTCCAAGAATTAGACTTCCACCGGGAAAGCCCACAAACACAAGCCTCAGACAGGTGCTCAACTGAGGGGAGCGAGTCCGAGTTCCACCCGCTGAAAGTTCCACTTCCAGGATTTGGACTTCCATGCGGCAAGTCCCCAAACACAAGCCCCAGACAGGTGCCTTACTGAGGGGAGCGAGTCCGAGTATCACCCGCTGAAAGCTCCACTTCCAGGATTTGGACTTCCATGCGGCAAGTCCCCAAACACAAGCCTCAGACAGGTGCTCGACTGAGGGGAGCGAGTCCGAGTACCACCCGCTGAAAGTTCCACTTCCAGGATTTGGACTTCCATGCGGCTAGTCCCCAAACACAAGCCCCAGACAGGTGCCCAACTGAGGGTAGCGATTCCGAGTACCACCCGCTGGAAGCTCCACTTCCAGGATTTGGACTTCCATGGGGCAAGTCCCCAAACACAAGCCCCAGACAAGTGCCCGAATGGGGGGAGCGAGTCCGAGTATCACCCGCTGAAAGCTCCACTTCCAGGATTTGGACTTCCATGCGGCAAGTCCCCAAACACAAGCCCCAGACAAGTGCCCGACTGGGGGGAGCGAGTCTGAGCATCCACCGCTGAAAGCTCCACTTCCAGGATTTGGACTTCCATGCGGCAAGTCCCCAAATACAAGCCCCAGACATGTGCCTTACTGAGGGGAGCGAGTCCGAGCATCACCCGCTGAAAGCTCCACTTCCAGGATTTGGACTTCCATGCGGCAAGTCCCCAAACACAAGCCCCAGACAAGTGCCCGAATGGGGGGAGCGAGTCCGAGGATCACCCGCTGAAAGCTCCACTTCCAGGATTTGGACTTCCATGCGGCAAGTCCCCAAACACAAGCCCCAGACAAGTGCCCGAATGGGGGGAGCGAGTCCGAGTATCACCCGCTGAAAGCTCCACTTCCAGGATTTAGACTTCCACCGGGAAAGCCCACAAACACAAGCCTCAGACAGGTGCTCAACTGAGGGGAGCGAGTCCGAGTTCCACCCGCTGAAAGTTCCACTTCCAGGATTTGGACTTCCATGCGGCAAGTCCCCAAACACAAGCCCCAGACAGGTGCCTTACTGAGGGGAGCGAGTCCGAGTATCACCCGCTGAAAGCTCCACTTCCAGGATTTGGACTTCCATGCGGCAAGTCCCCAAACACAAGCCCCAGACAAGTGCCCGAATGGGGGGAGCGAGTCCGAGTATCACCCGCTGAAAGCTCCACTTCCAGGATTTAGACTTCCACCGGGAAAGCCCACAGACACAAGCCTCAGACAGGTGCTCAACTGAGGGGAGCGAGTCCGAGTTCCACCCGCTGAAAGTTCCACTTCCAGGATTTGGACTTCCATGCGGCAAGTCGCCAAACACAAGCCCCAGACAGGTGGCTCCACTTCCAGGATTTAGACTTCCACCGGGAAAGCCCACAAACACAAGCCTCAGACAGGTGCTCAACTGAGGGGAGCGAGTCCGAGCTTCACCCGCTGAAAGCTCCACTTCCAGGATTTGGACTTCCATGCGGCAAGTCCCCAAACACAAGCCTCAGACAGGTGCTCGACTGAGGGGAGCGAGTCCGAGTACCACCCGCTGAAAGTTCCACTTCCAGGATTTGGACTTCCATGGGGCAAGTCCCCAAACACAAGCCCCAGACAAGTGCCCGAATGGGGGGAGCGAGTCCGAGTATCACCCGCTGAAAGCTCCACTTCCAGGATTTGGACTTCCATGCGGCAAGTCCCCAAACACAAGCCCCAGACAAGTGCCCGAATGGGGGGAGCGAGTCCGAGTATCACCCGCTGAAAGCTCCACTTCCAGGATTTAGACTTCCACCGGGAAAGCCCACAAACACAAGCCTCAGACAGGTGCTCAACTGAGGGGAGCGAGTCCCAGTGTCACCCGCTGAAAGCTCCACTTCCAGGATTTGGACTTCCATGCGGCAAGTCCCCAAACATAAGCCCCAGACAAGTGCCCGAATGGGGGGAGCGAGTCCGAGTATCACCCGCTGAAAGCTCCACTTCCAGGATTTAGACTTCCACCGGGAAAGCCCACAAACACAAGCCTCAGACAGGTGCTCAACTGAGGGGAGCGAGTCCGAGTTCCACCCGCTGAAAGTTCCACTTCCAGGATTTGGACTTCCATGCGGCAAGTCCCCAAACACAAGCCCCAGACAGGTGCCCAACTGAGGGGAGCGATTCCGAGTACCACCCGCTGGAAGCTCCACTTCCAGGATTTGGACTTCCATGGGGCAAGTCCCCAAACACAAGCCCCAGACAAGTGCCCGAATGGGGGGAGCGAGTCTGAGCATCCACCGCTGAAATTTCCACTTCCAGGATTTGGACTTCCATGCGGCAAGTCCCCAAATACAAGCCCCAGACATGTGCCTTACTGAGGGGAGCGAGTCCGAGCATCACCCGCTGAAAGCTCCACTTCCAGGATTTGGACTTCCATGCGGCAAGTCCCCAAACACAAGCCCCAGACAAGTGCCCGAATGGGGGGAGCGAGTCCGAGTATAACCCGCTGAAAGCTCCACTTCCTGGATTTAGACTTCCACCGGGAAAGCCCAAAACACAAGCCTCAGACAGGTGCTCAACTGAGGGGAGCGAGTCCGAGTTCCACCCGCTGAAAGTTCCACTTCCAGAATTTGGACTTCCATGGGGCAAGTCCCCAAACACAAGCCCCAGACAAGTGCCCGACTGGGGGGAGCGAGTCCGAGCATCACCCGCTGAAAGCTCCACTTCCAGGATTTGGACTTCCATGCGGCAAGTCCCCAAACACAAGCCCCAGGCAAGTGCCCGAATGGGGGGAGCGAGTCCGAGTATCACCCGCTGAAAACTCCACTTCCAGGATTTAGACTTTCACCGGGAAAGCCCACAGACACAAGCCTCAGACAGGTGCTCAACTGAGGGGAGCGAGTCCGAGTTCCACCCGCTGAAAGTTCCACTTCCAGGATTTGGACTTCCATGCAGCAAGTCGCCAAACACAAGCCCCAGACAGGTGCCTTACTGAGGGGAGCGAGTCCGATTATCACCCGCTGAAAGCTCCACTTCCAGGATTTGGACTTCCATGCGGCAAGTCCCCAAACACAAGCCTCAGACAGGTGCTCGACTGAGGGGAGCGAGTCCGAGTACCACCCGCTGAAAGTTCCACTTCCAGGATTTGAACTTCCTTGGGTCAAGTCCCCAAACACAAGCCCCAGACAAGTGCCCGAATGGGGGGAGCGAGTCCGAGTATCACCCGCTGAAAGCTCCACTTCCAAGATTTGGACTTCCATGCGGCAAGTCCCCAAACACAAGCCCCAGACAAGTGCCCGAATGGGGGGAGCGAGTCCGAGTATCACCCGCTGAAAGCTCCACTTCCAGGATTTAGACTTCCACCGGGAAAGCCCACAAACACAAGCCTCAGACAGGTGCTCAACTGAGGGGAGCGAGTCCGAGTTCCACCCGCTGAAAGTTCCACTTCCAGGATTTGGACTTCCATGCGGCAAGTCCCCAAACACAAGCCCCAGACAGGTGCCTTACTGAGGGGAGCGAGTCCGAGAATCACCCGCTGAAAGCTCCACTTCCAGGATTTGGACTTCCATGCGGCAAGTCCCCAAACACAAGCCCCAGACAAGTGCCCGAATAGGGGGAGCGAGTCCGAGTATCACCCGCTGAAAGCTCCACTTCCAGGATTTAGACTTCCAACGGGAAAGCCCACAGACACAAGCCTCAGACAGGTGCTCAACTGAGGGGAGCGAGTCAGAGTTCCACCCGCTGAAAGTTCCACTTCCAGGATTTGGACTTCCATGAGGCAAGTCGCCAAACACAAGCCCCAGACAGGTGCCTTACTGAGGGGAGCGAGTCAGAGTATCACCCGCTGAAAGCTCCACTTCCAGGATTTGGACTTCCATGCGGCAAGTCCCCAAACACAAGCCTCAGACAGGTGCTCGACTGAGGGGAGCGAGTCCGAGTACCACCCGCTGAAAGTTCCACTTCCAGGATTTGGACTTCCATGCGGCAAGTCCCCAAACACAAGCCCCAGACAAGTGCCCGAATTGGGGGAGCGAGTCCGAGTATCACCCGCTGAAAGCTCCACTTCCAGGATTTAGACTTCCACCGGAAAGCCCACAAACACAAGCCTCAGACAGGTGCTCAATTGAGGGGAGCGAGTCCGAGTTCCACCAGCTGAAAGTTCCACTTCCAGGATTTGGACTTCCATGCGGCAAGTCCCCAAACACAAGCCCCAGACAGGTGCCTTACTGAGGGGAGCGAGTCCGAGTATCACCCGCTGAAAGCTCCACTTCCAGGATTTGGACTTCCATGCGGCAAGTCCCCAAACACAAGCCTCAGACAGGTGCTCGACTGAGGGGAGCGAGTCCGAGTACCACCCGCTGAAAGTTCCACTTCCAGGATTTGGACTTCCATGCGGCAAGTCCCCAAACACAAGCCTCAGACAGGTGCTCAACTGAGGGGAGCGAGTCCGAGTTCCACCCGCTGAAAGTTCCACTTCCAGGATTTGGACTTCCTTGGGTCAAGTCCCCAAACACAAGCCCCAGACAAGTGCCGGAATGGGGGGAGCGAGTCCGAGTATCACCCGCTGAAAGCTCCACTTCCAGGATTTAGACTTCCACCGGGAAAGCCCACAAACACAAGCCTCAGACAGGTGCTCAACTGAGGGGAGCGAGTCCGAGTTCCACCCGCTGAAAGTTCCACTTCCAGGATTTGGACTTCCATGCGGCAAGTCCCCAAACACAAGCCCCAGACAGGTGCCTTACTGAGGGGAGCGAGTCCGAGTATCACCCGCTGAAAGCTCCACTTCCAGGATTTGGACTTCCATGCGGCAAGTCCCCAAACACAAGCCCCAGACAAGTGCCCGAATGGGGGGAGCGATTCCGAGTACCACCCGCTGGAAGTTCCACTTCCAGGATTTGGACTTCCATGGGGCAAGTCCCCAAACACAAGCCCCAGACAAGTGCCCGAGTGGGGGGAGCGAGTCCGAGCATAACCCGCTGAAAGCTCCACTTCCAGGATTAAGACTTCCACCAGGCAAGTCCACAAACACAAGCCTCAGACAGGTGCTCAACTGAGGGGAGCGAGTCTGAGTACAACCCGCTGAAAGTTCCACTTCCAGGATTTGGACTTCCATGGGGCAAGTCCCCAAACACAAGCCCAAGACAGGTGCCCAACTGAGGCGAGCGAGTCCGAGTATCACCCGCTGGAAGTTCCACTTCCAGGATTTGGACTTCCATGGGGTAAGTCCCCAAACACAAGACTCAGACAGGTGCTCGACTGAGGGGAGCGAGTCCGAGTACCACCCGCTGAAAGTTCCACTTCCAGGATTTGGACTTCCATGCAGCAAGTCCCCAAACACAAGCCCCAGACAAGTGCCCGAATGGGGGGAGCGAGTCCGAGCATCACCCGCTGAAAGCTCCACGTCCAGGATTTGGACTTCCATGCGGCAAGTCCCCAAACACAAGCCCCAGACAAGTGCCCGAATGGGGGGAGCGAGTCCGAGTATCACCCGCTGAAAGCTCCACTTCCAGGATTTAGACTTCCACCGGGAAAGCCCACAAACACAAGCCTCAGACAGGTGCTCAACTGAGGGGAGCGAGTCCGAGTTCCACCCGCTGAAAGTTCCACTTCCAGGATTTGGACTTCCATGCGGCAAGTCCCCAAACACAAGCCCCAGACAGGTGCCTTACTGAGGGGAGCGAGTCCGAGTATCACCCGCTGAAAGCTCCACTTCCAGGATTTGGACTTCCACCGGGAAAGCCCACAAACACAAGCCTCAGACAGGTGCTCAACTGAGGGGAGCGAGTCCCAGTGTCACCCGCTGAAAGCTCCACTTCCAGGATTTGGACTTCCATGCGGCAAGTCCCCAAACATAAGCCCCAGACAAGTGCCCGAATGGGGGGAGCGAGTCCGAGTATCACCCGCTGAAAGCTCCACTTCCAGGATTTAGACTTCCACCGGGAAAGCCCACAAACACAAGCCTCAGACAGGTGCTCAACTGAGGGGAGCGAGTCCGAGCTTCACCCGCTGAAAGCTCCACTTCCAGGATTTGGACTTCCATGCGGCAAGTCCCCAAACACAAGCCTCAGACAGTTGCTCGACTGAGGGGAGCGAGTCCGAGTACCACCCGCTGAAAGTTCCACTTCCAGGATTTGGACTTCCATGGGGCAAGTCCCCAAAAACAAGCCCCAGACAAGTGCCCGAATGGGGGGAGCGAGTCCGAGTATCACCCGCTGAAAGCTCCACTTCCAGGATTTGGACTTCCATGCGGCAAGTCCCCAAACACAAGCCCCAGACAAGTGCCCGAATGGGGGGAGCGAGTCCGAGTATCACCCGCTGAAAGCTCCACTTCCAGGATTTAGACTTCCACCGGGAAAGCCCACAAACACAAGCCTCAGACAGGTGCTCAACTGAGGGGAGCGAGTCCGAGTTCCACCCGCTGAAAGTTCCACTTCCAGGATTTGGACTTCCATGCGGCAAGTCCCCAAACACAAGCCCCAGACAGGTGCCTTACTGAGGGGAGCGAGTCCGAGAATCACCCGCTGAAAGCTCCACTTCCAGGATTTGGACTTCCATGCGGCAAGTCCCCAAACACAAGCCCCAGACAAGTGCCCGAATAGGGGGAGCGAGTCCGAGTATCACCCGCTGAAAGCTCCACTTCCAGGATTTAGACTTCCAACGGGAAAGCCCACAGACACAAGCCTCAGACAGGTGCTCAACTGAGGGGAGCGAGTCAGAGTTCCACCCGCTGAAAGTTCCACTTCCAGGATTTGGACTTCCATGCGGCAAGTCGCCAAACACAAGCCCCAGACAGGTGCCTTACTGAGGGGAGCGAGTCAGAGTATCACCCGCTGAAAGCTCCACTTCCAGGATTTGGACTTCCATGCGGCAAGTCCCCAAACACAAGCCTCAGACAGGTGCTCGACTGAGGGGAGCGAGTCCGAGTACCACCCGCTGAAAGTTCCACTTCCAGGATTTGGACTTCCATGCGGCAAGTCCCATAACACAAGCCCCAGACAAGTGCCCGAATTGGGGGAGCGAGTCCGAGTATCACCCGCTGAAAGCTCCACTTCCAGGATTTAGACTTCCACCGGAAAGCCCACAAACACAAGCCTCAGACAGGTGCTCAACTGAGGGGAGCGAGTCCGAGTTCCACCAGCTGAAAGTTCCACTTCCAGGATTTGGACTTCCATGCGGCAAGTCCCCAAACACAAGCCCCAGACAGGTGCCTTACTGAGGGGAGCGAGTCCGAGTATCACCCGCTGAAAGCTCCACTTCCAGGATTTGGACTTCCATGCGGCAAGTCCCCAAACACAAGCCTCAGACAGGTGCTCGACTGAGGGGAGCGAGTCCGAGTACCACCCGCTGAAAGTTCCACTTCCAGGATTTGGACTTCCATGCGGCAAGTCCCCAAACACAAGCCCCAGACAGGTGCCCAACTGAGGGTAGCGATTCCGAGTACCACCCGCTGGAAGCTCCACTTCCAGGATTTGGACTTCCATGGGGCAAGTCCCCAAACACAAGCCCCAGACAAGTGCCCGAATGGGGGGAGCGAGTCCGAGTATCACCCGCTGAAAGCTCCACTTCCAGGATTTGGACTTCCATGCGGCAAGTCCCCAAACACAAGCCCCAGACAAGTGCCCGACTGGGGGGAGCGAGTCTGAGCATCCACCGCTGAAAGCTCCACTTCCAGGATTTGGACTTCCATGCGGCAAGTCCCCAAATACAAGCCCCAGACATGTGCCTTACTGAGGGGAGCGAGTCCGAGCATCACCCGCTGAAAGCTCCACTTCCAGGATTTGGACTTCCATGCGGCAAGTCCCCAAACACAAGCCCCAGACAAGTGCCCGAATGGGGGGAGCGAGTCCGAGGATCACCCGCTGAAAGCTCCACTTCCAGGATTTGGACTTCCATGCGGCAAGTCCCCAAACACAAGCCCCAGACAAGTGCCCGAATGGGGGGAGCGAGTCCGAGTATCACCCGCTGAAAGCTCCACTTCCAGGATTTAGACTTCCACCGGGAAAGCCCACAAACACAAGCCTCAGACAGGTGCTCAACTGAGGGGAGCGAGTCCGAGTGTAACCCGCTGAAAGCTCCACTTCCAGGATTTGGACTTCCATGCGGCAAGTCCCCAATCATAAGCCCCAGACAAGTGCCCGAATGGGGGGAGCGAGTCCGAGTATCACCCGCTGAAAGCTCCACTTCCAGGATTTAGACTTCCACCGGGAAAGCCCACAAACACAAGCCTCAGACAGGTGCTCAACTGAGGGGAGCGAGTCCGAGTTCCACCCGCTGAAAGTTCCACTTCCAGGATTTTGACTTCCATGCGGCAAGTCCCCAAACACAAGCCCCAGACAGGTGCCTTACTGAGGGGAGCGAGTCCGAGTATCACCCGCTGAAAGCTCCACTTCCAGGATTTGGACTTCCATGCGGCAAGTCCCCAAACACAAGCCTCAGACAGGTGCTCGACTGAGGGGAGCGAGTCCGAGTACCAACCGCTGAAAGTTCCATTTCCAGGATTTAGACTTCCATGGGGCAAGTCCCCAAACACAAGCCCCAGACAAGTGCCCGAATGGGGGGAGCGAGTCCGAGCATCACCCGCTGAAAGCTCCACTTCCAGGATTTGGACTTCCATGCGGCAAGTCCCCAAACACAAGCCCCAGACAAGTGCCCGAATGGGGGGAGCGAGTCCGAGTATCACCCGCTGAAAGCTCCACTTCCAGGATTTAGACTTCCACCGGGAAAGCCCACAAACACAAGCATCAGACAGGTGCTCAATTGAGGGGAGCGATTCCGAGTTCCACCCGCTGAAAGTTCCACTTCCAGGATTTGAACTTCCATGGGGCAAGTCCCCAAACACAAGCCCCAGACATGTGCCCGACTGGGGGGAGCGAGTCCGAGCATCACCCGCTGAAAGCTCCACTTCCAGGATTTGGACTTCCATGCGGCAAGTCCCCAAACACAAGCCCCAGACAGGTGCCTTACTGAGGGGAGCGAGTCCGAGTATCACCCGCTGAAAGCTCCACTTCCAGGATTTGGACTTCCATGCGGCAAGTCCCCAAACACAAGCCCCAGACAAGTGCCCGAATGGGGGGAGCGATTCCGAGTACCACCCGCTGGAAGTTCCACTTCCAGGATTTGGACTTCCATGGGGCAAGTCCCCAAACACAAGCCCCAGACAAGTGCCCGAGTGGGGGGAGCGAGTCCGAGCATAACCCGCTGAAAGCTCCACTTCCAGGATTAAGACTTCCACCAGGCAAGCCCACAAACACAAGCCTCAGACAGGTGCTCAACTGAGGGGAGCGAGTCTGAGTACAACCCGCTGAAAGTTCCACTTCCAGGATTTGGACTTCCATGGGGCAAGTCCCCAAACACAAGCCCAAGACAGGTGCCCGACTGAGGCGAGCGAGTCCCAGTATCACCCGCTGGAAGTTCCACTTCCAGGATTTGGACTTCCATGGGGTAAGTCCCCAAACACAAGACTCAGACAGGTGCTCGACTGAGGGGAGCGAGTCCGAGTACCACCCGCTGAAAGTTCCACTTCCAGGATTTGGACTTCCATGCAGCAAGTCCCCAAACACAAGCCCCAGACAAGTGCCCGAATGGGGGGAGCGAGTCCGAGCATCACCCGCTGAAAGCTCCACTTCCAGGATTTGGACTTCCTTGGGTCAAGTCCCCAAACACAAGCCCCAGACAAGTGCCCGAATGGGGGGAGCGAGTCCGAGTATCACCCGCTGAAAGCTCCACTTCCAGGATTTAGACTTCCACCGGGAAAGCCCACAAACACAAGCCTCAGACAGGTGCTCAACTGAGGGGAGCGAGTCCGAGTTCCACCCGCTGAAAGTTCCACTTCCAGGATTTGGACTTCCATGCGGCAAGTCCCCAAACACAAGCCCCAGACAGGTGCCTTACTGAGGGGAGCGAGTCCGAGTATCACCCGCTGAAAGCTCCACTTCCAGGATTTGGACTTCCATGCGGCAAGTCCCCAAACACAAGCCCCAGACAAGTGCCCGAATGGGGGGAGCGATTCCGAGTACCACCCGCTGGAAGTTCCACTTCCAGGATTTGGACTTCCATGGGGCAAGTCCCCAAACACAAGCCCCAGACAAGTGCCCGAGTGGGGGGAGCGAGTCCGAGCATAACCCGCTGAAAGCTCCACTTCCAGGATTAAGACTTCCACCAGGCAAGCCCACAAACACAAGCCTCAGACAGGTGCTCAACTGAGGGGAGCGAGTCTGAGTACAACCCGCTGAAAGATCCACTTCCAGGATTTGGACTTCCATGGGGCAAGTCCCCAAACACAAGCCCAAGACAGGTGCCCGACTGAGGCGAGCGAGTCCGAGTATCACCCGCTGGAAGTTCCACTTCCAGGATTTGGACTTCCATGGGGTAAGTCCCCAAACACAAGACTCAGACAGGTGCTCGACTGAGGGGAGCGAGTCCGAGTACCACCCGCTGAAAGTTCCACTTCCAGGATTTGGACTTCCATGCAGCAAGTCCCCAAACACAAGCCCCAGACAAGTGCCCGAATGGGGGGAGCGAGTCCGAGCATCACCCGCTGAAAGCTCCACGTCCAGGATTTGGACTTCCATGCGGCAAGTCCCCAAACACAAGCCCCAGACAAGTGCCCGAATGGGGGGAGCGAGTCCGAGTATCACCCGCTGAAAGCTCCACTTCCAGGATTTAGACTTCCACCGGGAAAGCCCACAAACACAAGCCTCAGACAGGTGCTCAACTGAGGGGAGCGAGTCCCAGTATCACCCGCTGGAAGTTCCACTTCCAGGATTTGGACTTCCATGGGGTAAGTCCCCAAACACAAGACTCAGACAGGTGCTCGACTGAGGGGAGCGAGTCCGAGTACCACCCGCTGAAAGTTCCACTTCCAGGATTTGGACTTCCATGCAGCAAGTCCCCAAACACAAGCCCCAGACAAGTGCCCGAATGGGGGGAGCGAGTCCGAGCATCACCCGCTGAAAGCTCCACTTCCAGGATTTGGACTTCCTTGGGTCAAGTCCCCAAACACAAGCCCCAGACAAGTGCCCGAATGGGGGGAGCGAGTCCGAGTATCACCCGCTGAAAGCTCCACTTCCAGGATTTAGACTTCCACCGGGAAAGCCCACAAACACAAGCCTCAGACAGGTGCTCAACTGAGGGGAGCGAGTCCGAGTTCCACCCGCTGAAAGTTCCACTTCCAGGATTTGGACTTCCATGCGGCAAGTCCCCAAACACAAGCCCCAGACAGGTGCCTTACTGAGGGGAGCGAGTCCGAGTATCACCCGCTGAAAGCTCCACTTCCAGGATTTGGACTTCCATGCGGCAAGTCCCCAAACACAAGCCCCAGACAAGTGCCCGAATGGGGGGAGCGATTCCGAGTACCACCCGCTGGAAGTTCCACTTCCAGGATTTGGACTTCCATGGGGCAAGTCCCCAAACACAAGCCCCAGACAAGTGCCCGAGTGGGGGGAGCGAGTCCGAGCATAACCCGCTGAAAGCTCCACTTCCAGGATTAAGACTTCCACCAGGCAAGCCCACAAACACAAGCCTCAGACAGGTGCTCAACTGAGGGGAGCGAGTCTGAGTACAACCCGCTGAAAGTTCCACTTCCAGGATTTGGACTTCCATGGGGCAAGTCCCCAAACACAAGCCCAAGACAGGTGCCCGACTGAGGCGAGCGAGTCCGAGTATCACCCGCTGGAAGTTCCACTTCCAGGATTTGGACTTCCATGGGGTAAGTCCCCAAACACAAGACTCAGACAGGTGCTCGACTGAGGGGAGCGAGTCCGAGTACCACCCGCTGAAAGTTCCACTTCCAGGATTTGGACTTCCATGCAGCAAGTCCCCAAACACAAGCCCCAGACAAGTGCCCGAATGGGGGGAGCGAGTCCGAGCATCACCCGCTGAAAGCTCCACGTCCAGGATTTGGACTTCCATGCGGCAAGTCCCCAAACACAAGCCCCAGACAAGTGCCCGAATGGGGGGAGCGAGTCCGAGTATCACCCGCTGAAAGCTCCACTTCCAGGATTTAGACTTCCACCGGGAAAGCCCACAAACACAAGCCTCAGACAGGTGCTCAACTGAGGGGAGCGAGTCCGAGTTCCACCCGCTGAAAGTTCCACTTCCAGGATTTGGACTTCCATGCGGCAAGTCCCCAAACACAAGCCCCAGACAGGTGCCTTACTGAGGGGAGCGAGTCCGAGTATCACCCGCTGAAAGCTCCACTTCCAGGATTTGGACTTCCACCGGGAAAGCCCACAAACACAAGCCTCAGACAGGTGCTCAACTGAGGGGAGCGAGTCCCAGTGTCACCCGCTGAAAGCTCCACTTCCAGGATTTGGACTTCCATGCGGCAAGTCCCCAAACATAAGCCCCAGACAAGTGCCCGAATGGGGGGAGCGAGTCCGAGTATCACCCGCTGAAAGCTCCACTTCCAGGATTTAGACTTCCACCGGGAAAGCCCACAAACACAAGCCTCAGACAGGTGCTCAACTGAGGGGAGCGAGTCCGAGTTCCACCCGCTGAAAGTTCCACTTCCAGGATTTGGACTTCCATGCGGCAAGTCCCCAAACACAAGCCCCAGACAGGTGCTCAACTGAGGGGAGCGAGTCCCAGTGTCACCCGCTGAAAGCTCCACTTCCAGGATTTGGACTTCCATGCGGCAAGTCCCCAAACATAAGCCCCAGACAAGTGCCCGAATGGGGGGAGCGAGTCCGAGTATCACCCGCTGAAAGCTCCACTTCCAGGATTTAGACTTCCACCGGGAAAGCCCACAAACACAAGCCTCAGACAGGTGCTCAACTGAGGGGAGCGAGTCCGAGTTCCACCCGCTGAAAGTTCCACTTCCAGGATTTGGACTTCCATGCGGCAAGTCCCCAAACACAAGCCCCAGACAGGTGCCCAACTGAGGGTAGCGATTCCGAGTACCACCCGCTGGAAGCTCCACTTCCAGGATTTGGACTTCCATGGGGCAAGTCCCCAAACACAAGCCCCAGTCAAGTGCCCGAATGGGGGGAGCGAGTCTGAGCATCCACCGCTGAAAGCTCCACTTCCAGGATTTGGACTTCCATGCGGCAAGTCCCCAAATACAAGCCCCAGACATGTGCCTTACTGAGGGGAGCGAGTCCGAGCATCACCCGCTGAAAGCTCCACTTCCAGGATTTGGACTTCCATGCGGCAAGTCCCCAAACACAAGCCCCAGACAAGTGCCCGAATGGGGGGAGCGAGTCCGAGTATAACCCGCTGAAAGCTCCACTTCCTGGATTTAGACTTCCACCGGGAAAGCCCAAAACACAAGCCTCAGACAGGTGCTCAACTGAGGGGAGCGAGTCCGAGTTCCACCCGCTGAAAGTTCCACTTCCAGAATTTGGACTTCCACCGGGAAAGCCCACAAACACAAGCCTCAGACAGGTGCTCAACTGAGGGGAGCGAGTCCCAGTGTCACCCGCTGAAAGCTCCACTTCCAGGATTTGGACTTCCATGCGGCAAGTCCCCAAACATAAGCCCCAGACAAGTGCCCGAATGGGGGGAGCGAGTCCGAGTATCACCCGCTGAAAGCTCCACTTCCAGGATTTAGACTTCCACCGGGAAAGCCCACAAACACAAGCCTCAGACAGGTGCTCAACTGAGGGGAGCGAGTCCGAGTTCCACCCGCTGAAAGTTCCACTTCCAGGATTTGGACTTCCATGCGGCAAGTCCCCAAACACAAGCCCCAGACAGGTGCCCAACTGAGGGTAGCGATTCCGAGTACCACCCGCTGGAAGCTCCACTTCCAGGATTTGGACTTCCATGGGGCAAGTCCCCAAACACAAGCCCCAGAAAAGTGCCCGAATGGGGGGAGCGAGTCTGAGCATCCACCGCTGAAAGCTCCACTTCCAGGATTTGGACTTCCATGCGGCAAGTCCCCAAATACAAGCCCCAGACATGTGCCTTACTGAGGGGAGCGAGTCCGAGCATCACCCGCTGAAAGCTCCACTTCCAGGATTTGGACTTCCATGCGGCAAGTCCCCAAACACAAGCCCCAGACAAGTGCCCGAATGGGGGGAGCGAGTCCGAGTATAACCCGCTGAAAGCTCCACTTCCTGGATTTAGACTTCCACCGGGAAAGCCCAAAACACAAGCCTCAGACAGGTGCTCAACTGAGGGGAGCGAGTCCGAGTTCCACCCGCTGAAAGTTCCACTTCCAGAATTTGGACTTCCATGGGGCAAGTCCCCAAACACAAGCCCCAGACAAGTGCCCGACTGGGGGGAGCGAGTCCGAGCATCACCCGCTGAAAGCTCCACTTCCAGGATTTGGACTTCCATGCGGCAAGTCCCCAAACACAAGCCCCAGGCAAGTGCCCGAATGGGGGGAGCGAGTCCGAGTATCACCCGCTGAAAGCTCCACTTCCAGGATTTAGACTTCCACCGGGAAAGCCCACAAACACAAGCCTCAGACAGGTGCTCAACTGAGGGGAGCGAGTCCGAGTTCCACCCGCTGAAAGTTCCACTTCCAGGATTTGGACTTCCATGCGGCAAGTCCCCAAACACAAGCCCCAGACAGGTGCCTTACTGAGGGGAGCGAGTCCGAGAATCACCCGCTGAAAGCTCCACTTCCAGGATTTGGACTTCCATGCGGCAAGTCCCCAAACACAAGCCCCAGACAAGTGCCCGAATAGGGGGAGCGAGTCCGAGTATCACCCGCTGAAAGCTCCACTTCCAGGATTTAGACTTCCAACGGGAAAGCCCACAGACACAAGCCTCAGACAGGTGCTCAACTGAGGGGAGCGAGTCAGAGTTCCACCCGCTGAAAGTTCCACTTCCAGGATTTGGACTTCCATGCGGCAAGTCGCCAAACACAAGCCCCAGACAGGTGCCTTACTGAGGGGAGCGAGTCAGAGTATCACCCGCTGAAAGCTCCACTTCCAGGATTTGGACTTCCATGCGGCAAGTCCCCAAACACAAGCCTCAGACAGGTGCTCGACTGAGGGGAGCGAGTCCGAGTACCACCCGCTGAAAGTTCCACTTCCAGGATTTGGACTTCCATGCGGCAAGTCCCCAAACACAAGCCCCAGACAAGTGCCCGAATGGGGGGAGCGAGTCCGAGTATCACCCGCTGAAAGCTCCACTTCCAGGATTTAGACTTCCACCGGGAAAGCCCACAGACACAAGCCTCAGACAGGTGCTCAACTGAGGGGAGCGAGTCCGAGTTCCACCCGCTGAAAGTTCCACTTCCAGGATTTGGACTTCCATGCGGCAAGTCGCCAAACACAAGCCCCAGACAGGTGGCTCCACTTCCAGGATTTAGACTTCCACCGGGAAAGCCCACAAACACAAGCCTCAGACAGGTGCTCAACTGAGGGGAGCGAGTCCGAGCTTCACCCGCTGAAAGCTCCACTTCCAGGATTTGGACTTCCATGCGGCAAGTCCCCAAACACAAGCCTCAGACAGGTGCTCGACTGAGGGGAGCGAGTCCGAGTACCACCCGCTGAAAGTTCCACTTCCAGGATTTGGACTTCCATGGGGCAAGTCCCCAAACACAAGCCCCAGACAAGTGCCCGAATGGGGGGAGCGAGTCCGAGTATCACCCGCTGAAAGCTCCACTTCCAGGATTTGGACTTCCATGCGGCAAGTCCCCAAACACAAGCCCCAGACAAGTGCCCGAATGGGGGGAGCGAGTCCGAGTATCACCCGCTGAAAGCTCCACTTCCAGGATTTAGACTTCCACCGGGAAAGCCCACAAACACAAGCCTCAGACAGGTGCTCAACTGAGGGGAGCGAGTCCCAGTGTCACCCGCTGAAAGCTCCACTTCCAGGATTTGGACTTCCATGCGGCAAGTCCCCAAACATAAGCCCCAGACAAGTGCCCGAATGGGGGGAGCGAGTCCGAGTATCACCCGCTGAAAGCTCCACTTCCAGGATTTAGACTTCCACCGGGAAAGCCCACAAACACAAGCCTCAGACAGGTGCTCAACTGAGGGGAGCGAGTCCGAGTTCCACCCGCTGAAAGTTCCACTTCCAGGATTTGGACTTCCATGCGGCAAGTCCCCAAACACAAGCCCCAGACAGGTGCCCAACTGAGGGGAGCGATTCCGAGTACCACCCGCTGGAAGCTCCACTTCCAGGATTTGGACTTCCATGGGGCAAGTCCCCAAACACAAGCCCCAGACAAGTGCCCGAATGGGGGGAGCGAGTCTGAGCATCCACCGCTGAAATTTCCACTTCCAGGATTTGGACTTCCATGCGGCAAGTCCCCAAATACAAGCCCCAGACATGTGCCTTACTGAGGGGAGCGAGTCCGGGCATCACCCGCTGAAAGCTCCACTTCCAGGATTTGGACTTCCATGCGGCAAGTCCCCAAACACAAGCCCCAGACAAGTGCCCGAATGGGGGGAGCGAGTCCGAGTATAACCCGCTGAAAGCTCCACTTCCTGGATTTAGACTTCCACCGGGAAAGCCCAAAACACAAGCCTCAGACAGGTGCTCAACTGAGGGGAGCGAGTCCGAGTTCCACCCGCTGAAAGTTCCACTTCCAGGATTTGGACTTCCATGCGGCAAGTCCCCAAACACAAGCCCCAGACAGGTGCCTTACTGAGGGGAGCGAGTCCGAGAATCACCCGCTGAAAGCTCCACTTCCAGGATTTGGACTTCCATGCGGCAAGTCCCCAAACACAAGCCCCAGACAAGTGCCCGAATAGGGGGAGCGAGTCCGAGTATCACCCGCTGAAAGCTCCACTTCCAGGATTTAGACTTCCAACGGGAAAGCCCACAGACACAAGCCTCAGACAGGTGCTCAACTGAGGGGAGCGAGTCAGAGTTCCACCCGCTGAAAGTTCCACTTCCAGGATTTGGACTTCCATGCGGCAAGTCGCCAAACACAAGCCCCAGACAGGTGCCTTACTGAGGGGAGCGAGTCAGAGTATCACCCGCTGAAAGCTCCACTTCCAGGATTTGGACTTCCATGCGGCAAGTCCCCAAACACAAGCCTCAGACAGGTGCTCGACTGAGGGGAGCGAGTCCGAGTACCACCCGCTGAAAGTTCCACTTCCAGGATTTGGACTTCCATGCGGCAAGTCCCCAAACACAAGCCCCAGACAAGTGCCCGAATTGGGGGAGCGAGTCCGAGTATCACCCGCTGAAAGCTCCACTTCCAGGATTTAGACTTCCACCGGAAAGCCCACAAACACAAGCCTCAGACAGGTGCTCAACTGAGGGGAGCGAGTCCGAGTTCCACCAGCTGAAAGTTCCACTTCCAGGATTTGGACTTCCATGCGGCAAGTCCCCAAACACAAGCCCCAGACAGGTGCCTTACTGAGGGGAGCGAGTCCGAGTATCACCCGCTGAAAGCTCCACTTCCAGGATTTGGACTTCCATGCGGCAAGTCCCCAAACACAAGCCTCAGACAGGTGCTCGACTGAGGGGAGCGAGTCCGAGTACCACCCGCTGAAAGTTCCACTTCCAGGATTTGGACTTCCATGCGGCAAGTCCCCAAACACAAGCCTCAGACAGGTGCTCAACTGAGGGGAGCGAGTCCGAGTTCCACCCGCTGAAAGTTCCACTTCCAGGATTTGGACTTCCTTGGGTCAAGTCCCCAAACACAAGCCCCAGACAAGTGCCCGAATGGGGGGAGCGAGTCCGAGTATCACCCGCTGAAAGCTCCACTTCCAGGATTTAGACTTCCACCGGGAAAGCCCACAAACACAAGCCTCAGACAGGTGCTCAACTGAGGGGAGCGAGTCCGAGTTCCACCCGCTGAAAGTTCCACTTCCAGGATTTGGACTTCCATGCGGCAAGTCCCCAAACACAAGCCCCAGACAGGTGCCTTACTGAGGGGAGCGAGTCCGAGTATCACCCGCTGAAAGCTCCACTTCCAGGATTTGGACTTCCATGCGGCAAGTCCCCAAACACAAGCCCCAGACAAGTGCCCGAATGGGGGGAGCGATTCCGAGTACCACCCGCTGGAAGTTCCACTTCCAGGATTTGGACTTCCATGGGGCAAGTCCCCAAACACAAGCCCCAGACAAGTGCCCGAGTGGGGGGAGCGAGTCCGAGCATAACCCGCTGAAAGCTCCACTTCCAGGATTAAGACTTCCACCAGGCAAGCCCACAAACACAAGCCTCAGACAGGTGCTCAACTGAGGGGAGCGAGTCTGAGTACAACCCGCTGAAAGTTCCACTTCCAGGATTTGGACTTCCATGGGGCAAGTCCCCAAACACAAGCCCAAGACAGGTGCCCGACTGAGGCGAGCGAGTCCGAGTATCACCCGCTGGAAGTTCCACTTCCAGGATTTGGACTTCCATGGGGTAAGTCCCCAAACACAAGACTCAGACAGGTGCTCGACTGAGGGGAGCGAGTCCGAGTACCACCCGCTGAAAGTTCCACTTCCAGGATTTGGACTTCCATGCAGCAAGTCCCCAAACACAAGCCCCAGACAAGTGCCCGAATGGGGGGAGCGAGTCCGAGCATCACCCGCTGAAAGCTCCACGTCCAGGATTTGGACTTCCATGCGGCAAGTCCCCAAACACAAGCCCCAGACAAGTGCCCGAATGGGGGGAGCGAGTCCGAGTATCACCCGCTGAAAGCTCCACTTCCAGGATTTAGACTTCCACCGGGAAAGCCCACAAACACAAGCCTCAGACAGGTGCTCAACTGAGGGGAGCGAGTCCGAGTTCCACCCGCTGAAAGTTCCACTTCCAGGATTTGGACTTCCATGCGGCAAGTCCCCAAACACAAGCCCCAGACAGGTGCCTTACTGAGGGGAGCGAGTCCGAGTATCACCCGCTGAAAGCTCCACTTCCAGGATTTGGACTTCCACCGGGAAAGCCCACAAACACAAGCCTCAGACAGGTGCTCAACTGAGGGGAGCGAGTCCCAGTGTCACCCGCTGAAAGCTCCACTTCCAGGATTTGGACTTCCATGCGGCAAGTCCCCAAACATAAGCCCCAGACAAGTGCCCGAATGGGGGGAGCGAGTCCGAGTATCACCCGCTGAAAGCTCCACTTCCAGGATTTAGACTTCCACCGGGAAAGCCCACAAACACAAGCCTCAGACAGGTGCTCAACTGAGGGGAGCGAGTCCGAGTTCCACCCGCTGAAAGTTCCACTTCCAGGATTTGGACTTCCATGCGGCAAGTCCCCAAACACAAGCCCCAGACAGGTGCTCAACTGAGGGGAGCGAGTCCCAGTGTCACCCGCTGAAAGCTCCACTTCCAGGATTTGGACTTCCATGCGGCAAGTCCCCAAACATAAGCCCCAGACAAGTGCCCGAATGGGGGGAGCGAGTCCGAGTATCACCCGCTGAAAGCTCCACTTCCAGGATTTAGACTTCCACCGGGAAAGCCCACAAACACAAGCCTCAGACAGGTGCTCAACTGAGGGGAGCGAGTCCGAGTTCCACCCGCTGAAAGTTCCACTTCCAGGATTTGGACTTCCATGCGGCAAGTCCCCAAACACAAGCCCCAGACAGGTGCCCAACTGAGGGTAGCGATTCCGAGTACCACCCGCTGGAAGCTCCACTTCCAGGATTTGGACTTCCATGGGGCAAGTCCCCAAACACAAGCCCCAGTCAAGTGCCCGAATGGGGGGAGCGAGTCTGAGCATCCACCGCTGAAAGCTCCACTTCCAGGATTTGGACTTCCATGCGGCAAGTCCCCAAATACAAGCCCCAGACATGTGCCTTACTGAGGGGAGCGAGTCCGAGCATCACCCGCTGAAAGCTCCACTTCCAGGATTTGGACTTCCATGCGGCAAGTCCCCAAACACAAGCCCCAGACAAGTGCCCGAATGGGGGGAGCGAGTCCGAGTATAACCCGCTGAAAGCTCCACTTCCTGGATTTAGACTTCCACCGGGAAAGCCCAAAACACAAGCCTCAGACAGGTGCTCAACTGAGGGGAGCGAGTCCGAGTTCCACCCGCTGAAAGTTCCACTTCCAGAATTTGGACTTCCACCGGGAAAGCCCACAAACACAAGCCTCAGACAGGTGCTCAACTGAGGGGAGCGAGTCCCAGTGTCACCCGCTGAAAGCTCCACTTCCAGGATTTGGACTTCCATGCGGCAAGTCCCCAAACATAAGCCCCAGACAAGTGCCCGAATGGGGGGAGCGAGTCCGAGTATCACCCGCTGAAAGCTCCACTTCCAGGATTTAGACTTCCACCGGGAAAGCCCACAAACACAAGCCTCAGACAGGTGCTCAACTGAGGGGAGCGAGTCCGAGTTCCACCCGCTGAAAGTTCCACTTCCAGGATTTGGACTTCCATGCGGCAAGTCCCCAAACACAAGCCCCAGACAGGTGCCCAACTGAGGGTAGCGATTCCGAGTACCACCCGCTGGAAGCTCCACTTCCAGGATTTGGACTTCCATGGGGCAAGTCCCCAAACACAAGCCCCAGAAAAGTGCCCGAATGGGGGGAGCGAGTCTGAGCATCCACCGCTGAAAGCTCCACTTCCAGGATTTGGACTTCCATGCGGCAAGTCCCCAAATACAAGCCCCAGACATGTGCCTTACTGAGGGGAGCGAGTCCGAGCATCACCCGCTGAAAGCTCCACTTCCAGGATTTGGACTTCCATGCGGCAAGTCCCCAAACACAAGCCCCAGACAAGTGCCCGAATGGGGGGAGCGAGTCCGAGTATAACCCGCTGAAAGCTCCACTTCCTGGATTTAGACTTCCACCGGGAAAGCCCAAAACACAAGCCTCAGACAGGTGCTCAACTGAGGGGAGCGAGTCCGAGTTCCACCCGCTGAAAGTTCCACTTCCAGAATTTGGACTTCCATGGGGCAAGTCCCCAAACACAAGCCCCAGACAAGTGCCCGACTGGGGGGAGCGAGTCCGAGCATCACCCGCTGAAAGCTCCACTTCCAGGATTTGGACTTCCATGCGGCAAGTCCCCAAACACAAGCCCCAGGCAAGTGCCCGAATGGGGGGAGCGAGTCCGAGTATCACCCGCTGAAAGCTCCACTTCCAGGATTTAGACTTTCACCGGGAAAGCCCACAGACACAAGCCTCTGACAGGTGCTCAACTGAGGGGAGCGAGTCCGAGTTCCACCCGCTGAAAGTTCCACTTCCAGGATTTGGACTTCCATGCAGCAAGTCGCCAAACACAAGCCCCAGACAGGTGCCTTACTGAGGGGAGCGAGTCCGATTATCACCCGCTGAAAGCTCAACTTCCAGGATTTGGACTTCCATGCGGCAAGTCCCCAAACACAAGCCTCAGACAGGTGCTCGACTGAGGGGAGCGAGTCCGAGTACCACCCGCTGAAAGTTCCACTTCCAGGATTTGGACTTCCTTGGGTCAAGTCCCCAAACACAAGCCCCAGACAAGTGCCCGAATGGGGGGAGCGAGTCCGAGTATCACCCGCTGAAAGCTCCACTTCCAGGATTTGGACTTCCATGCGGCAAGTCCCCAAACACAAGCCCCAGACAAGTGCCCGAATGGGGGGAGCGAGTCCGAGTATCACCCGCTGAAAGCTCCACTTCCAGGATTTAGACTTCCACCGGGAAAGCCCACAAACACAAGCCTCAGACAGGTGCTCAACTGAGGGGAGCGAGTCCGAGTTCCACCCGCTGAAAGTTCCACTTCCAGGATTTGGACTTCCATGCGGCAAGTCCCCAAACACAAGCCCCAGACAGGTGCCTTACTGAGGGGAGCGAGTCCGAGAATCACCCGCTGAAAGCTCCACTTCCAGGATTTGGACTTCCATGCGGCAAGTCCCCAAACACAAGCCCCAGACAAGTGCCCGAATGGGGGGAGCGAGTCCGAGTATCACCCGCTGAAAGCTCCACTTCCAGGATTTAGACTTCCACCGGGAAAGCCCACAGACACAAGCCTCAGACAGGTGCTCAACTGAGGGGAGCGAGTCCGAGTTCCACCCGCTGAAAGTTCCACTTCCAGGATTTGGACTTCCATGCGGCAAGTCGCCAAACACAAGCCCCAGACAGGTGCCTTACTGAGGGGAGCGAGTCCGAGTATCACCCGCTGAAAGCTCCACTTCCAGGATTTGGACTTCCATGCGGCAAGTCCCCAAACACAAGCCTCAGACAGGAGCTCGACTGAGGGGAGCGAGTCCGAGTATCACCCGCTGAAAGCTCCACTTCCAGGATTTGGACTTCCATGCGGCAAGTCCCCAAACACAAGCCTCAGACAGGTGCTCGACTGAGGGGAGCGAGTCCGAGTACCACCCGCTGAAAGTTCCACTTCCAGGATTTGGACTTCCATGCGGCAAGTCCCCAAACACAAGCCCCAGACAAGTGCCCGAATTGGGGGAGCGAGTCCGAGTATCACCCGCTGAAAGCTCCACTTCCAAGAATTAGACTTCCACCGGGAAAGCCCACAAACACAAGCCTCAGACAGGTGCTCAACTGAGGGGAGCGAGTCCGAGTTCCACCCGCTGAAAGTTCCACTTCCAGGATTTGGACTTCCATGCGGCAAGTCCCCAAACACAAGCCCCAGACAGGTGCCTTACTGAGGGGAGCGAGTCCCAGTATCACCCGCTGAAAGCTCCACTTCCAGGATTTGGACTTCCATGCGGCAAGTCCCCAAACACAAGCCTCAGACAGGTGCTCGACTGAGGGGAGCGAGTCCGAGTACCACCCGCTGAAAGTTCCACTTCCAGGATTTGGACTTCCATGCGGCAAGTCCCCAAACACAAGCCCCAGACAGGTGCCCAACTGAGGGTAGCGATTCCGAGTACCACCCGCTGGAAGCTCCACTTCCAGGATTTGGACTTCCATGGGGCAAGTCCCCAAACACAAGCCCCAGACAAGTGCCCGAATGGGGGGAGCGAGTCCGAGTATCACCCGCTGAAAGCTCCACTTCCAGGATTTGGACTTCCATGCGGCAAGTCCCCAAATACAAGCCCCAGACAGGTGCCTTACTGAGGGGAGCGAGTCCGAGTATCACCCGCTGAAAGCTCCACTTCCAGGATTTGGACTTCCATGCGGCAAGTCCCCAAACACAAGCCTCAGACAGGTGCTCGACTGAGGGGAGCGAGTCCGAGTATCACCCGCTGAAAGCTCCACTTCCAGGATTTAGACTTCCACCGGGAAAGCCCACAGACACAAGCCTCAGACAGGTGCTCAACTGAGGGGAGCGAGTCCGAGTTCCACCCGCTGAAAGTTCCACTTCCAGGATTTGGACTTCCATGCGGCAAGTCGCCAAACACAAGCCCCAGACAGGTGCCTTACTGAGGGGAGCGAGTCCGAGTATCACCCGCTGAAAGCTCCACTTCCAGGATTTGGACTTCCATGCGGCAAGTCCCCAAACACAAGCCTCAGACAGGTGCTCGACTGAGGGGAGCGAGTCCGAGTACCACCCGCTGAAAGTTCCACTTCCAGGATTTGGACTTCCATGCGGCAAGTCCCCAAACACAAGCCCCAGACAAGTGCCCGAATTGGGGGAGCGAGTCCGAGTATCACCCGCTGAAAGCTCCACTTCCAAGAATTAGACTTCCACCGGGAAAGCCCACAAACACAAGCCTCAGACAGGTGCTCAACTGAGGGGAGCGAGTCCGAGTTCCACCCGCTGAAAGTTCCACTTCCAGGATTTGGACTTCCATGCGGCAAGTCCCCAAACACAAGCCCCAGACAGGTGCCTTACTGAGGGGAGCGAGTCCGAGTATCACCCGCTGAAAGCTCCACTTCCAGGATTTGGACTTCCATGCGGCAAGTCCCCAAACACAAGCCTCAGACAGGTGCTCGACTGAGGGGAGCGAGTCCGAGTACCACCCGCTGAAAGTTCCACTTCCAGGATTTGGACTTCCATGCGGCAAGTCCCCAAACACAAGCCCCAGACAGGTGCCCAACTGAGGGTAGCGATTCCGAGTACCACCCGCTGGAAGCTCCACTTCCAGGATTTGGACTTCCATGGGGCAAGTCCCCAAACACAAGCCCCAGACAAGTGCCCGAATGGGGGGAGCGAGTCCGAGTATCACCCGCTGAAAGCTCCACTTCCAGGATTTGGACTTCCATGCGGCAAGTCCCCAAACACAAGCCCCAGACAAGTGCCCGACTGGGGGGAGCGAGTCTGAGCATCCACCGCTGAAAGCTCCACTTCCAGGATATGGACTTCCATGCGGCAAGTCCCCAAATACAAGCCCCAGACATGTGCCTTACTGAGGGGAGCGAGTCCGAGCATCACCCGCTGAAAGCTCCACTTCCAGGATTTGGACTTCCATGCGGCAAGTCCCCAAACACAAGCCCCAGACAAGTGCCCGAATGGGGGGAGCGAGTCCGAGGATCACCCGCTGAAAGCTCCACTTCCAGGATTTGGACTTCCATGCGGCAAGTCCCCAAACACAAGCCCCAGACAAGTGCCCGAATGGGGGGAGCGAGTCCGAGTATCACCCGCTGAAAGCTCCACTTCCAGGATTTAGACTTCCACCGGGAAAGCCCACAAACACAAGCCTCAGACAGGTGCTCAACTGAGGGGAGCGAGTCCGAGTGTAACCCGCTGAAAGCTCCACTTCCAGGATTTGGACTTCCATGCGGCAAGTCCCCAATCATAAGCCCCAGACAAGTGCCCGAATGGGGGGAGCGAGTCCGAGTATCACCCGCTGAAAGCTCCACTTCCAGGATTTAGACTTCCACCGGGAAAGCCCACAAACACAAGCCTCAGACAGGTGCTCAACTGAGGGGAGCGAGTCCGAGTTCCACCCGCTGAAAGTTCCACTTCCAGGATTTTGACTTCCATGCGGCAATTCCCCAAACACAAGCCCCAGACAGGTGCCTTACTGAGGGGAGCGAGTCCGAGTATCACCCGCTGAAAGCTCCACTTCCAGGATTTGGACTTCCATGCGGCAAGTCCCCAAACACAAGCCTCAGACAGGTGCTCGACTGAGGGGAGCGAGTCCGAGTACCAACCGCTGAAAGTTCCATTTCCAGGATTTAGACTTCCATGGGGCAAGTCCCCAAACACAAGCCCCAGACAAGTGCCCGAATGGGGGGAGCGAGTCCGAGCATCACCCGCTGAAAGCTCCACTTCCAGGATTTGGACTTCCATGCGGCAAGTCCCCAAACACAAGCCCCAGACAAGTGCCCGAATGGGGGGAGCGAGTCCGAGTATCACCCGCTGAAAGCTCCACTTCCAGGATTTAGACTTCCACCGGGAAAGCCCACAAACACAAGCATCAGACAGGTGCTCAATTGAGGGGAGCGATTCCGAGTTCCACCCGCTGAAAGTTCCACTTCCAGGATTTGAACTTCCATGGGGCAAGTCCCCAAACACAAGCCCCAGACATGTGCCCGACTGGGGGGAGCGAGTCCGAGCATCACCCGCTGAAAGCTCCACTTCCAGGATTTGGACTTCCATGCGGCAAGTCCCCAAACACAAGCCCCAGACAGGTGCCTTACTGAGGGGAGCGAGTCCGAGTATCACCCGCTGAAAGCTCCACTTCCAGGATTTGGACTTCCATGCGGCAAGTCCCCAAACACAAGCCCCAGACAAGTGCCCGAATGGGGGGAGCGATTCCGAGTACCACCCGCTGGAAGTTCCACTTCCAGGATTTGGACTTCCATGGGGCAAGTCCCCAAACACAAGCCCCAGACAAGTGCCCGAGTGGGGGGAGCGAGTCCGAGCATAACCCGCTGAAAGCTCCACTTCCAGGATTAAGACTTCCACCAGGCAAGCCCACAAACACAAGCCTCAGACAGGTGCTCAACTGAGGGGAGCGAGTCTGAGTACAACCCGCTGAAAGTTCCACTTCCAGGATTTGGACTTCCATGGGGCAAGTCCCCAAACACAAGCCCAAGACAGGTGCCCGACTGAGGCGAGCGAGTCCCAGTATCACCCGCTGGAAGTTCCACTTCCAGGATTTGGACTTCCATGGGGTAAGTCCCCAAACACAAGACTCAGACAGGTGCTCGACTGAGGGGAGCGAGTCCGAGTACCACCCGCTGAAAGTTCCACTTCCAGGATTTGGACTTCCATGCAGCAAGTCCCCAAACACAAGCCCCAGACAAGTGCCCGAATGGGGGGAGCGAGTCCGAGCATCACCCGCTGAAAGCTCCACTTCCAGGATTTGGACTTCCATGCGGCAAGTCCCCAAACACAAGCCCCAGACAAGTGCCCGAATGGGGGGAGCGAGTCCGAGTATCACCCGCTGAAAGCTCCACTTCCAGGATTTAGACTTCCACCGGGAAAGCCCACAAACACAAGCCTCAGACAGGTGCTCAACTGAGGGGAGCGAGTCCGAGTTCCACCCGCTGAAAGTTCCACTTCCAGGATTTGGACTTCCATGCGGCAAGTCCCCAAACACAAGCCCCAGACAGGTGCCTTACTGAGGGGAGCGAGTCCGAGTATCACCCGCTGAAAGCTCCACTTCCAGGATTTGGACTTCCATGCGGCAAGTCCCCAAACACAAGCCCCAGACAAGTGCCCGAATGGGGGGAGCGAGTCCGAGTATCACCCGCTGAAAGCTCCACTTCCAGGATTTAGACTTCCACCGGGAAAGCCCACAGACACAAGCCTCAGACAGGTGCTCAACTGAGGGGAGCGAGTCCGAGTTCCACCCGCTGAAAGTTCCACTTCCAGGATTTGGACTTCCATGCGGCAAGTCGCCAAACACAAGCCCCAGACAGGTGGCTCCACTTCCAGGATTTTGACTTCCACCGGGAAAGCCCACAAACACAAGCCTCAGACAGGTGCTCAACTGAGGGGAGCGAGTCCGAGTGTCACCCGCTGAAAGCTCCACTTCCAGGATTTGGACTTCCATGCGGCAAGTCCCCAAACACAAGCCTCAGACAGGTGCTCGACTGAGGGGAGCGAGTCCGAGTACCACCCGCTGAAAGTTCCACTTCCAGGATTTGGACTTCCATGGGGCAAGTCCCCAAACACAAGCCCCAGACAAGTGCCCGAATGGGGGGAGCGAGTCCGAGTATCACCCGCTGAAAGCTCCACTTCCAGGATTTGGACTTCCATGCGGTAAGTCCCCAAACACAAGCCCCAGACAAGTGCCCGAATGGGGGGAGCGAGTCCGAGTATCACCCGCTGAAAGCTCCACTTCCAGGATTTAGACTTCCACCGGGAAAGCCCACAAACACAAGCCTCAGACAGGTGCTCAACTGAGGGGAGCGAGTCCCAGTGTCACCCGCTGAAAGCTCCACTTCCAGGATTTGGACTTCCATGCGGCAAGTCCCCAAACACAAGCCCCAGGCAAGTGCCCGAATGGGGGGAGCGAGTCCGAGTATCACCCGCTGAAAGCTCCACTTCCAGGATTTAGACTTTCACCGGGAAAGCCCACAGACACAAGCCTCAGACAGGTGCTTAACTGAGGGGAGCGAGTCCGAGTTCCACCCGCTGAAAGTTCCACTTCCAGGATTTGGACTTCCATGCAGCAAGTCGCCAAACACAAGCCCCAGACAGGTGCCTTACTGAGGGGAGCGAGTCCGATTATCACCCGCTGAAAGCTCCACTTCCAGGATTTGGACTTCCATGCGGCAAGTCCCCAAACACAAGCCTCAGACAGGTGCTCGACTGAGGGGAGCGAGTCCGAGTATCACCCGCTGAAAGCTCCACTTCCAGGATTTAGACTTCCACCGGGAAAGCCCACAGACACAAGCCTCAGACAGGTGCTCAACTGAGGGGAGCGAGTCCGAGTTCCACCCGCTGAAAGTTCCACTTCCAGGATTTGGACTTCCATGCGGCAAGTCGCCAAACACAAGCCCCAGACAGGTGCCTTACTGAGGGGAGCGAGTCCGAGTATCACCCGCTGAAAGCTCCACTTCCAGGATTTGGACTTCCATGCGGCAAGTCCCCAAACACAAGCCTCAGACAGGTGCTCGACTGAGGGGAGCGAGTCCGAGTACCACCCGCTGAAAGTTCCACTTCCAGGATTTGGACTTCCATGCGGCAAGTCCCCAAACACAAGCCCCAGACAAGTGCCCGAATTGGGGGAGCGAGTCCGAGTATCACCCGCTGAAAGCTCCACTTCCAAGAATTAGACTTCCACCGGGAAAGCCCACAAACACAAGCCTCAGACAGGTGCTCAACTGAGGGGAGCGAGTCCGAGTTCCACCCGCTGAAAGTTCCACTTCCAGGATTTGGACTTCCATGCGGCAAGTCCCCAAACACAAGCCCCAGACAGGTGCCTTACTGAGGGGAGCGAGTCCGAGTATCACCCGCTGAAAGCTCCACTTCCAGGATTTGGACTTCCATGCGGCAAGTCCCCAAACACAAGCCTCAGACAGGTGCTCGACTGAGGGGAGCGAGTCCGAGTACCACCCGCTGAAAGTTCCACTTCCAGGATTTGGACTTCCATGCGGCAAGTCCCCAAACACAAGCCCCAGACAGGTGCCCAACTGAGGGTAGCGATTCCGAGTACCACCCGCTGGAAGCTCCACTTCCAGGATTTGGACTTCCATGGGGCAAGTCCCCAAACACAAGCCCCAGACAAGTGCCCGAATGGGGGGAGCGAGTCCGAGTATCACCCGCTGAAAGCTCCACTTCCAGGATTTGGACTTCCATGCGGCAAGTCCCCAAACACAAGCCCCAGACAAGTGCCCGACTGGGGGGAGCGAGTCTGAGCATCCACCGCTGAAAGCTCCACTTCCAGGATTTGGACTTCCATGCGGCAAGTCCCCAAATACAAGCCCCAGACATGTGCCTTACTGAGGGGAGCGAGTCCGAGCATCACCCGCTGAAAGCTCCACTTCCAGGATTTGGACTTCCATGCGGCAAGTCCCCAAACACAAGCCCCAGACAAGTGCCCGAATGGGGGGAGCGAGTCCGAGTATCACCCGCTGAAAGCTCCACTTCCAGGATTTGGACTTCCATGCGGTAAGTCCCCAAACACAAGCCCCAGACAAGTGCCCGAATGGGGGGAGCGAGTCCGAGTATCACCCGCTGAAAGCTCCACTTCCAGGATTTAGACTTCCACCGGGAAAGCCCACAAACACAAGCCTCAGACAGGTGCTCAACTGAGGGGAGCGAGTCCCAGTGTCACCCGCTGAAAGCTCCACTTCCAGGATTTGGACTTCCATGCGGCAAGTCCCCAAACACAAGCCCCAGGCAAGTGCCCGAATGGGGGGAGCGAGTCCGAGTATCACCCGCTGAAAGCTCCACTTCCAGGATTTAGACTTTCACCGGGAAAGCCCACAGACACAAGCCTCAGACAGGTGCTTAACTGAGGGGAGCGAGTCCGAGTTCCACCCGCTGAAAGTTCCACTTCCAGGATTTGGACTTCCATGCAGCAAGTCGCCAAACACAAGCCCCAGACAGGTGCCTTACTGAGGGGAGCGAGTCCGATTATCACCCGCTGAAAGCTCCACTTCCAGGATTTGGACTTCCATGCGGCAAGTCCCCAAACACAAGCCTCAGACAGGTGCTCGACTGAGGGGAGCGAGTCCGAGTATCACCCGCTGAAAGCTCCACTTCCAGGATTTAGACTTCCACCGGGAAAGCCCACAGACACAAGCCTCAGACAGGTGCTCAACTGAGGGGAGCGAGTCCGAGTTCCACCCGCTGAAAGTTCCACTTCCAGGATTTGGACTTCCATGCGGCAAGTCGCCAAACACAAGCCCCAGACAGGTGCCTTACTGAGGGGAGCGAGTCCGAGTATCACCCGCTGAAAGCTCCACTTCCAGGATTTGGACTTCCATGCGGCAAGTCCCCAAACACAAGCCTCAGACAGGTGCTCGACTGAGGGGAGCGAGTCCGAGTACCACCCGCTGAAAGTTCCACTTCCAGGATTTGGACTTCCATGCGGCAAGTCCCCAAACACAAGCCCCAGACAAGTGCCCGAATTGGGGGAGCGAGTCCGAGTATCACCCGCTGAAAGCTCCACTTCCAAGAATTAGACTTCCACCGGGAAAGCCCACAAACACAAGCCTCAGACAGGTGCTCAACTGAGGGGAGCGAGTCCGAGTTCCACCCGCTGAAAGTTCCACTTCCAGGATTTGGACTTCCATGCGGCAAGTCCCCAAACACAAGCCCCAGACAGGTGCCTTACTGAGGGGAGCGAGTCCGAGTATCACCCGCTGAAAGCTCCACTTCCAGGATTTGGACTTCCATGCGGCAAGTCCCCAAACACAAGCCTCAGACAGGTGCTCGACTGAGGGGAGCGAGTCCGAGTACCACCCGCTGAAAGTTCCACTTCCAGGATTTGGACTTCCATGCGGCAAGTCCCCAAACACAAGCCCCAGACAGGTGCCCAACTGAGGGTAGGGATTCCGAGTACCACCCGCTGGAAGCTCCACTTCCAGGATTTGGACTTCCATGGGGCAAGTCCCCAAACACAAGCCCCAGACAAGTGCCCGAATGGGGGGAGCGAGTCCGAGTATCACCCGCTGAAAGCTCCACTTCCAGGATTTGGACTTCCATGCGGCAAGTCCCCAAACACAAGCCCCAGACAAGTGCCCGACTGGGGGGAGCGAGTCTGAGCATCCACCGCTGAAAGCTCCACTTCCAGGATTTGGACTTCCATGCGGCAAGTCCCCAAATACAAGCCCCAGACATGTGCCTTACTGAGGGGAGCGAGTCCGAGCATCACCCGCTGAAAGCTCCACTTCCAGGATTTGGACTTCCATGCGGCAAGTCCCCAAACACAAGCCCCAGACAAGTGCCCGAATGGGGGGAGCGAGTCCGAGGATCACCCGCTGAAAGCTCCACTTCCAGGATTTGGACTTCCATGCGGCAAGTCCCCAAACACAAGCCCCAGACAAGTGCCCGAATGGGGGGAGCGAGTCCGAGTATCACCCGCTGAAAGCTCCACTTCCAGGATTTAGACTTCCACCGGGAAAGCCCACAAACACAAGCCTCAGACAGGTGCTCAACTGAGGGGAGCGAGTCCGAGTGTAACCCGCTGAAAGCTCCACTTCCAGGATTTGGACTTCCATGCGGCAAGTCCCCAATCATAAGCCCCAGACAAGTGCCCGAATGGGGGGAGCGAGTCCGAGTATCACCCGCTGAAAGCTCCACTTCCAGGATTTAGACTTCCACCGGGAAAGCCCACAAACACAAGCCTCAGACAGGTGCTCAACTGAGGGGAGCGAGTCCGAGTTCCACCCGCTGAAAGTTCCACTTCCAGGATTTTGACTTCCATGCGGCAAGTCCCCAAACACAAGCCCCAGACAGGTGCCTTACTGAGGGGAGCGAGTCCGAGTATCACCCGCTGAAAGCTCCACTTCCAGGATTTGGACTTCCATGCGGCAAGTCCCCAAACACAAGCCTCAGACAGGTGCTCGACTGAGGGGAGCGAGTCCGAGTACCAACCGCTGAAAGTTCCATTTCCAGGATTTAGACTTCCATGGGGCAAGTCCCCAAACACAAGCCCCAGACAAGTGCCCGAATGGGGGGAGCGAGTCCGAGCATCACCCGCTGAAAGCTCCACTTCCAGGATTTGGACTTCCATGCGGCAAGTCCCCAAACACAAGCCCCAGACAAGTGCCCGAATGGGGGGAGCGAGTCCGAGTATCACCCGCTGAAAGCTCCACTTCCAGGATTTAGACTTCCACCGGGAAAGCCCACAAACACAAGCCTCAGACAGGTGCTCAACTGAGGGGAGCGAGTCCGAGTTCCACCCGCTGAAAGTTCCACTTCCAGGATTTGGACTTCCATGCGGCAAGTCCCCAAACACAAGCCCCAGACAGGTGCCCAACTGAGGGTAGCGATTCCGAGTACCACCCGCTGGAAGCTCCACTTCCAGGATTTGGACTTCCATGGGGCAAGTCCCCAAACACAAGCCCCAGTCAAGTGCCCGAATGGGGGGAGCGAGTCTGAGCATCCACCGCTGAAAGCTCCACTTCCAGGATTTGGACTTCCATGCGGCAAGTCCCCAAATACAAGCCCCAGACATGTGCCTTACTGAGGGGAGCGAGTCCGAGCATCACCCGCTGAAAGCTCCACTTCCAGGATTTGGACTTCCATGCGGCAAGTCCCCAAACACAAGCCCCAGACAAGTGCCCGAATGGGGGGAGCGAGTCCGAGTATAACCCGCTAAAAGCTCCACTTCCTGGATTTAGACTTCCACCGGGAAAGCCCAAAACACAAGCCTCAGACAGGTGCTCAACTGAGGGGAGCGAGTCCGAGTTCCACCCGCTGAAAGTTCCACTTCCAGAATTTGGACTTCCACCGGGAAAGCCCACAAACACAAGCCTCAGACAGGTGCTCAACTGAGGGGAGCGAGTCCCAGTGTCACCCGCTGAAAGCTCCACTTCCAGGATTTGGACTTCCATGCGGCAAGTCCCCAAACATAAGCCCCAGACAAGTGCCCGAATGGGGGGAGCGAGTCCGAGTATCACCCGCTGAAAGCTCCACTTCCAGGATTTAGACTTCCACCGGGAAAGCCCACAAACACAAGCCTCAGACAGGTGCTCAACTGAGGGGAGCGAGTCCGAGTTCCACCCGCTGAAAGTTCCACTTCCAGGATTTGGACTTCCATGCGGCAAGTCCCCAAACACAAGCCCCAGACAGGTGCCCAACTGAGGGTAGCGATTCCGAGTACCACCCGCTGGAAGCTCCACTTCCAGGATTTGGACTTCCATGGGGCAATTCCCCAAACACAAGCCCCAGAAAAGTGCCCGAATGGGGGGAGCGAGTCTGAGCATCCACCGCTGAAAGCTCCACTTCCAGGATTTGGACTTCCATGCGGCAAGTCCCCAAATACAAGCCCCAGACATGTGCCTTACTGAGGGGAGCGAGTCCGAGCATCACCCGCTGAAAGCTCCACTTCCAGGATTTGGACTTCCATGCGGCAAGTCCCCAAACACAAGCCCCAGACAAGTGCCCGAATGGGGGGAGCGAGTCCGAGTATAACCCGCTGAAAGCTCCACTTCCTGGATTTAGACTTCCACCGGGAAAGCCCAAAACACAAGCCTCAGACAGGTGCTCAACTGAGGGGAGCGAGTCCGAGTTCCACCCGCTGAAAGTTCCACTTCCAGAATTTGGACTTCCATGGGGCAAGTCCCCAAACACAAGCCCCAGACAAGTGCCCGACTGGGGGGAGCGAGTCCGAGCATCACCCGCTGAAAGCTCCACTTCCAGGATTTGGACTTCCATGCGGCAAGTCCCCAAACACAAGCCCCAGGCAAGTGCCCGAATGGGGGGAGCGAGTCCGAGTATCACCCGCTGAAAGCTCCACTTCCAGGATTTAGACTTTCACCGGGAAAGCCTACAGACACAAGCCTCTGACAGGTGCTCAACTGAGGGGAGCGAGTCCGAGTTCCACCCGCTGAAAGTTCCACTTCCAGGATTTGGACTTCCATGCAGCAAGTCGCCAAACACAAGCCCCAGACAGGTGCCTTACTGAGGGGAGCGAGTCCGATTATCACCCGCTGAAAGCTCAACTTCCAGGATTTGGACTTCCATGCGGCAAGTCCCCAAACACAAGCCTCAGACAGGTGCTCGACTGAGGGGAGCGAGTCCGAGTACCACCCGCTGAAAGTTCCACTTCCAGGATTTGGACTTCCTTGGGTCAAGTCCCCAAACACAAGCCCCAGACAAGTGCCCGAATGGGGGGAGCGAGTCCGAGTATCACCCGCTGAAAGCTCCACTTCCAGGATTTGGACTTCCATGCGGCAAGTCCCCAAACACAAGCCCCAGACAAGTGCCCGAATGGGGGGAGCGAGTCCGAGTATCACCCGCTGAAAGCTCCACTTCCAGGATTTAGACTTCCACCGGGAAAGCCCACAAACACAAGCCTCAGACAGGTGCTCAACTGAGGGGAGCGAGTCCGAGTTCCACCCGCTGAAAGTTCCACTTCCAGGATTTGGACTTCCATGCGGCAAGTCCCCAAACACAAGCCCCAGACAGGTGCCTTACTGAGGGGAGCGAGTCCGAGAATCACCCGCTGAAAGCTCCACTTCCAGGATTTGGACTTCCATGCGGCAAGTCCCCAAACACAAGCCCCAGACAAGTGCCCGAATGGGGGGAGCGAGTCCGAGTATCACCCGCTGAAAGCTCCACTTCCAGGATTTAGACTTCCACCGGGAAAGCCCACAGACACAAGCCTCAGACAGGTGCTCAACTGAGGGGAGCGAGTCCGAGTTCCACCCGCTGAAAGTTCCACTTCCAGGATTTGGACTTCCATGCGGCAAGTCGCCAAACACAAGCCCCAGACAGGTGCCTTACTGAGGGGAGCGAGTCCGAGTATCACCCGCTGAAAGCTCCACTTCCAGGATTTGGACTTCCATGCGGCAAGTCCCCAAACACAAGCCTCAGACAGGTGCTCGACTGAGGGGAGCGAGTCCGAGTATCACCCGCTGAAAGCTCCACTTCCAGGATTTAGACTTCCACCGGGAAAGCCCACAGACACAAGCCTCAGACAGGTGCTCAACTGAGGGGAGCGAGTCCGAGTTCCACCCGCTGAAAGTTCCACTTCCAGGATTTGGACTTCCATGCGGCAAGTCGCCAAACACAAGCCCCAGACAGGTGCCTTACTGAGGGGAGCGAGTCCGAGTATCACCCGCTGAAAGCTCCACTTCCAGGATTTGGACTTCCATGCGGCAAGTCCCCAAACACAAGCCTCAGACAGGTGCTCGACTGAGGGGAGCGAGTCCGAGTACCACCCGCTGAAAGTTCCACTTCCAGGATTTGGACTTCCATGCGGCAAGTCCCCAAACACAAGCCCCAGACAAGTGCCCGAATTGGGGGAGCGAGTCCGAGTATCACCCGCTGAAAGCTCCACTTCCAAGAATTAGACTTCCACCGGGAAAGCCCACAAACACAAGCCTCAGACAGGTGCTCAACTGAGGGGAGCGAGTCCGAGTTCCACCCGCTGAAAGTTCCACTTCCAGGATTTGGACTTCCATGCGGCAAGTCCCCAAACACAAGCCCCAGACAGGTGCCTTACTGAGGGGAGCGAGTCCGAGTATCACCCGCTGAAAGCTCCACTTCCAGGATTTGGACTTCCATGCGGCAAGTCCCCAAACACAAGCCTCAGACAGGTGCTCGACTGAGGGGAGCGAGTCCGAGTACCACCCGCTGAAAGTTCCACTTCCAGGATTTGGACTTCCATGCGGCAAGTCCCCAAACACAAGCCCCAGACAGGTGCCCAACTGAGGGTAGCGATTCCGAGTACCACCCGCTGGAAGCTCCACTTCCAGGATTTGGACTTCCATGGGGCAAGTCCCCAAACACAAGCCCCAGACAAGTGCCCGAATGGGGGGAGCGAGTCCGAGTATCACCCGCTGAAAGCTCCACTTCCAGGATTTGGACTTCCATGCGGCAAGTCCCCAAACACAAGCCCCAGACAAGTGCCCGACTGGGGGGAGCGAGTCTGAGCATCCACCGCTGAAAGCTCCACTTCCAGGATATGGACTTCCATGCGGCAAGTCCCCAAATACAAGCCCCAGACATGTGCCTTACTGAGGGGAGCGAGTCCGAGCATCACCCGCTGAAAGCTCCACTTCCAGGATTTGGACTTCCATGCGGCAAGTCCCCAAACACAAGCCCCAGACAAGTGCCCGAATGGGGGGAGCGAGTCCGAGGATCACCCGCTGAAAGCTCCACTTCCAGGATTTAGACTTCCACCGGGAAAGCCCACAAACACAAGCCTCAGACAGGTGCTCAACTGAGGGGAGCGAGTCCGAGTGTAACCCGCTGAAAGCTCCACTTCCAGGATTTGGACTTCCATGCGGCAAGTCCCCAATCATAAGCCCCAGACAAGTGCCCGAATGGGGGGAGCGAGTCCGAGTATCACCCGCTGAAAGCTCCACTTCCAGGATTTAGACTTCCACCGGGAAAGCCCACAAACACAAGCCTCAGACAGGTGCTCAACTGAGGGGAGCGAGTCCGAGTTCCACCCGCTGAAAGTTCCACTTCCAGGATTTTGACTTCCATGCGGCAATTCCCCAAACACAAGCCCCAGACAGGTGCCTTACTGAGGGGAGCGAGTCCGAGTATCACCCGCTGAAAGCTCCACTTCCAGGATTTGGACTTCCATGCGGCAAGTCCCCAAACACAAGCCTCAGACAGGTGCTCGACTGAGGGGAGCGAGTCCGAGTACCAACCGCTGAAAGTTCCATTTCCAGGATTTAGACTTCCATGGGGCAAGTCCCCAAACACAAGCCCCAGACAAGTGCCCGAATGGGGGGAGCGAGTCCGAGCATCACCCGCTGAAAGCTCCACTTCCAGGATTTGGACTTCCATGCGGCAAGTCCCCAAACACAAGCCCCAGACAAGTGCCCGAATGGGGGGAGCGAGTCCGAGTATCACCCGCTGAAAGCTCCACTTCCAGGATTTAGACTTCCACCGGGAAAGCCCACAAACACAAGCATCAGACAGGTGCTCAATTGAGGGGAGCGATTCCGAGTTCCACCCGCTGAAAGTTCCACTTCCAGGATTTGAACTTCCATGGGGCAAGTCCCCAAACACAAGCCCCAGACATGTGCCCGACTGGGGGGAGCGAGTCCGAGCATCACCCGCTGAAAGCTCCACTTCCAGGATTTGGACTTCCATGCGGCAAGTCCCCAAACACAAGCCCCAGACAGGTGCCTTACTGAGGGGAGCGAGTCCGAGTATCACCCGCTGAAAGCTCCACTTCCAGGATTTGGACTTCCATGCGGCAAGTCCCCAAACACAAGCCCCAGACAAGTGCCCGAATGGGGGGAGCGATTCCGAGTACCACCCGCTGGAAGTTCCACTTCCAGGATTTGGACTTCCATGGGGCAAGTCCCCAAACACAAGCCCCAGACAAGTGCCCGAGTGGGGGGAGCGAGTCCGAGCATAACCCGCTGAAAGCTCCACTTCCAGGATTAAGACTTCCACCAGGCAAGCCCACAAACACAAGCCTCAGACAGGTGCTCAACTGAGGGGAGCGAGTCTGAGTACAACCCGCTGAAAGTTCCACTTCCAGGATTTGGACTTCCATGGGGCAAGTCCCCAAACACAAGCCCAAGACAGGTGCCCGACTGAGGCGAGCGAGTCCCAGTATCACCCGCTGGAAGTTCCACTTCCAGGATTTGGACTTCCATGGGGTAAGTCCCCAAACACAAGACTCAGACAGGTGCTCGACTGAGGGGAGCGAGTCCGAGTACCACCCGCTGAAAGTTCCACTTCCAGGATTTGGACTTCCATGCAGCAAGTCCCCAAACACAAGCCCCAGACAAGTGCCCGAATGGGGGGAGCGAGTCCGAGCATCACCCGCTGAAAGCTCCACTTCCAGGATTTGGACTTCCATGCGGCAAGTCCCCAAACACAAGCCCCAGACAAGTGCCCGAATGGGGGGAGCGAGTCCGAGTATCACCCGCTGAAAGCTCCACTTCCAGGATTTAGACTTCCACCGGGAAAGCCCACAAACACAAGCCTCAGACAGGTGCTCAACTGAGGGGAGCGAGTCCGAGTTCCACCCGCTGAAAGTTCCACTTCCAGGATTTGGACTTCCATGCGGCAAGTCCCCAAACACAAGCCCCAGACAGGTGCCTTACTGAGGGGAGCGAGTCCGAGTATCACCCGCTGAAAGCTCCACTTCCAGGATTTGGACTTCCATGCGGCAAGTCCCCAAACACAAGCCCCAGACAAGTGCCCGAATGGGGGGAGCGAGTCCGAGTATCACCCGCTGAAAGCTCCACTTCCAGGATTTAGACTTCCACCGGGAAAGCCCACAGACACAAGCCTCAGACAGGTGCTCAACTGAGGGGAGCGAGTCCGAGTTCCACCCGCTGAAAGTTCCACTTCCAGGATTTGGACTTCCATGCGGCAAGTCGCCAAACACAAGCCCCAGACAGGTGGCTCCACTTCCAGGATTTTGACTTCCACCGGGAAAGCCCACAAACACAAGCCTCAGACAGGTGCTCAACTGAGGGGAGCGAGTCCGAGTGTCACCCGCTGAAAGCTCCACTTCCAGGATTTGGACTTCCATGCGGCAAGTCCCCAAACACAAGCCTCAGACAGGTGCTCGACTGAGGGGAGCGAGTCCGAGTACCACCCGCTGAAAGTTCCACTTCCAGGATTTGGACTTCCATGGGGCAAGTCCCCAAACACAAGCCCCAGACAAGTGCCCGAATGGGGGGAGCGAGTCCGAGTATCACCCGCTGAAAGCTCCACTTCCAGGATTTGGACTTCCATGCGGTAAGTCCCCAAACACAAGCCCCAGACAAGTGCCCGAATGGGGGGAGCGAGTCCGAGTATCACCCGCTGAAAGCTCCACTTCCAGGATTTAGACTTCCACCGGGAAAGCCCACAAACACAAGCCTCAGACAGGTGCTCAACTGAGGGGAGCGAGTCCCAGTGTCACCCGCTGAAAGCTCCACTTCCAGGATTTGGACTTCCATGCGGCAAGTCCCCAAACACAAGCCCCAGGCAAGTGCCCGAATGGGGGGAGCGAGTCCGAGTATCACCCGCTGAAAGCTCCACTTCCAGGATTTAGACTTTCACCGGGAAAGCCCACAGACACAAGCCTCAGACAGGTGCTTAACTGAGGGGAGCGAGTCCGAGTTCCACCCGCTGAAAGTTCCACTTCCAGGATTTGGACTTCCATGCAGCAAGTCGCCAAACACAAGCCCCAGACAGGTGCCTTACTGAGGGGAGCGAGTCCGATTATCACCCGCTGAAAGCTCCACTTCCAGGATTTGGACTTCCATGCGGCAAGTCCCCAAACACAAGCCTCAGACAGGTGCTCGACTGAGGGGAGCGAGTCCGAGTATCACCCGCTGAAAGCTCCACTTCCAGGATTTAGACTTCCACCGGGAAAGCCCACAGACACAAGCCTCAGACAGGTGCTCAACTGAGGGGAGCGAGTCCGAGTTCCACCCGCTGAAAGTTCCACTTCCAGGATTTGGACTTCCATGCGGCAAGTCGCCAAACACAAGCCCCAGACAGGTGCCTTACTGAGGGGAGCGAGTCCGAGTATCACCCGCTGAAAGCTCCACTTCCAGGATTTGGACTTCCATGCGGCAAGTCCCCAAACACAAGCCTCAGACAGGTGCTCGACTGAGGGGAGCGAGTCCGAGTACCACCCGCTGAAAGTTCCACTTCCAGGATTTGGACTTCCATGCGGCAAGTCCCCAAACACAAGCCCCAGACAAGTGCCCGAATTGGGGGAGCGAGTCCGAGTATCACCCGCTGAAAGCTCCACTTCCAAGAATTAGACTTCCACCGGGAAAGCCCACAAACACAAGCCTCAGACAGGTGCTCAACTGAGGGGAGCGAGTCCGAGTTCCACCCGCTGAAAGTTCCACTTCCAGGATTTGGACTTCCATGCGGCAAGTCCCCAAACACAAGCCCCAGACAGGTGCCTTACTGAGGGGAGCGAGTCCGAGTATCACCCGCTGAAAGCTCCACTTCCAGGATTTGGACTTCCATGCGGCAAGTCCCCAAACACAAGCCTCAGACAGGTGCTCGACTGAGGGGAGCGAGTCCGAGTACCACCCGCTGAAAGTTCCACTTCCAGGATTTGGACTTCCATGCGGCAAGTCCCCAAACACAAGCCCCAGACAGGTGCCCAACTGAGGGTAGCGATTCCGAGTACCACCCGCTGGAAGCTCCACTTCCAGGATTTGGACTTCCATGGGGCAAGTCCCCAAACACAAGCCCCAGACAAGTGCCCGAATGGGGGGAGCGAGTCCGAGTATCACCCGCTGAAAGCTCCACTTCCAGGATTTGGACTTCCATGCGGCAAGTCCCCAAACACAAGCCCCAGACAAGTGCCCGACTGGGGGGAGCGAGTCTGAGCATCCACCGCTGAAAGCTCCACTTCCAGGATTTGGACTTCCATGCGGCAAGTCCCCAAATACAAGCCCCAGACATGTGCCTTACTGAGGGGAGCGAGTCCGAGCATCACCCGCTGAAAGCTCCACTTCCAGGATTTGGACTTCCATGCGGCAAGTCCCCAAACACAAGCCCCAGACAAGTGCCCGAATGGGGGGAGCGAGTCCGAGTATCACCCGCTGAAAGCTCCACTTCCAGGATTTGGACTTCCATGCGGTAAGTCCCCAAACACAAGCCCCAGACAAGTGCCCGAATGGGGGGAGCGAGTCCGAGTATCACCCGCTGAAAGCTCCACTTCCAGGATTTAGACTTCCACCGGGAAAGCCCACAAACACAAGCCTCAGACAGGTGCTCAACTGAGGGGAGCGAGTCCCAGTGTCACCCGCTGAAAGCTCCACTTCCAGGATTTGGACTTCCATGCGGCAAGTCCCCAAACACAAGCCCCAGGCAAGTGCCCGAATGGGGGGAGCGAGTCCGAGTATCACCCGCTGAAAGCTCCACTTCCAGGATTTAGACTTTCACCGGGAAAGCCCACAGACACAAGCCTCAGACAGGTGCTTAACTGAGGGGAGCGAGTCCGAGTTCCACCCGCTGAAAGTTCCACTTCCAGGATTTGGACTTCCATGCAGCAAGTCGCCAAACACAAGCCCCAGACAGGTGCCTTACTGAGGGGAGCGAGTCCGATTATCACCCGCTGAAAGCTCCACTTCCAGGATTTGGACTTCCATGCGGCAAGTCCCCAAACACAAGCCTCAGACAGGTGCTCGACTGAGGGGAGCGAGTCCGAGTATCACCCGCTGAAAGCTCCACTTCCAGGATTTAGACTTCCACCGGGAAAGCCCACAGACACAAGCCTCAGACAGGTGCTCAACTGAGGGGAGCGAGTCCGAGTTCCACCCGCTGAAAGTTCCACTTCCAGGATTTGGACTTCCATGCGGCAAGTCGCCAAACACAAGCCCCAGACAGGTGCCTTACTGAGGGGAGCGAGTCCGAGTATCACCCGCTGAAAGCTCCACTTCCAGGATTTGGACTTCCATGCGGCAAGTCCCCAAACACAAGCCTCAGACAGGTGCTCGACTGAGGGGAGCGAGTCCGAGTACCACCCGCTGAAAGTTCCACTTCCAGGATTTGGACTTCCATGCGGCAAGTCCCCAAACACAAGCCCCAGACAAGTGCCCGAATTGGGGGAGCGAGTCCGAGTATCACCCGCTGAAAGCTCCACTTCCAAGAATTAGACTTCCACCGGGAAAGCCCACAAACACAAGCCTCAGACAGGTGCTCAACTGAGGGGAGCGAGTCCGAGTTCCACCCGCTGAAAGTTCCACTTCCAGGATTTGGACTTCCATGCGGCAAGTCCCCAAACACAAGCCCCAGACAGGTGCCTTACTGAGGGGAGCGAGTCCGAGTATCACCCGCTGAAAGCTCCACTTCCAGGATTTGGACTTCCATGCGGCAAGTCCCCAAACACAAGCCTCAGACAGGTGCTCGACTGAGGGGAGCGAGTCCGAGTACCACCCGCTGAAAGTTCCACTTCCAGGATTTGGACTTCCATGCGGCAAGTCCCCAAACACAAGCCCCAGACAGGTGCCCAACTGAGGGTAGGGATTCCGAGTACCACCCGCTGGAAGCTCCACTTCCAGGATTTGGACTTCCATGGGGCAAGTCCCCAAACACAAGCCCCAGACAAGTGCCCGAATGGGGGGAGCGAGTCCGAGTATCACCCGCTGAAAGCTCCACTTCCAGGATTTGGACTTCCATGCGGCAAGTCCCCAAACACAAGCCCCAGACAAGTGCCCGACTGGGGGGAGCGAGTCTGAGCATCCACCGCTGAAAGCTCCACTTCCAGGATTTGGACTTCCATGCGGCAAGTCCCCAAATACAAGCCCCAGACATGTGCCTTACTGAAGGGAGCGAGTCCGAGCATCACCCGCTGAAAGCTCCACTTCCAGGATTTGGACTTCCATGCGGCAAGTCCCCAAACACAAGCCCCAGACAAGTGCCCGAATGGGGGGAGCGAGTCCGAGGATCACCCGCTGAAAGCTCCACTTCCAGGATTTGGACTTCCATGCGGCAAGTCCCCAAACACAAGCCCCAGACAAGTGCCCGAATGGTGGGAGCGAGTCCGAGTATCACCCGCTGAAAGCTCCACTTCCAGGATTTAGACTTCCACCGGGAAAGCCCAAAACACAAGCCTCAGACAGGTGCTCAACTGAGGGGAGCGAGTCCGAGTTCCACCCGCTGAAAGTTCCACTTCCAGAATTTGGACTTCCACCGGGAAAGCCCACAAACACAAGCCTCAGACAGGTGCTCAACTGAGGGGAGCGAGTCCCAGTGTCACCCGCTGAAAGCTCCACTTCCAGGATTTGGACTTCCATGCGGCAAGTCCCCAAACATAAGCCCCAGACAAGTGCCCGAATGGGGGGAGCGAGTCCGAGTATCACCCGCTGAAAGCTCCACTTCCAGGATTTAGACTTCCACCGGGAAAGCCCACAAACACAAGCCTCAGACAGGTGCTCAACTGAGGGGAGCGAGTCCGAGTTCCACCCGCTGAAAGTTCCACTTCCAGGATTTGGACTTCCATGCGGCAAGTCCCCAAACACAAGCCCCAGACAGGTGCCCAACTGAGGGTAGCGATTCCGAGTACCACCCGCTGGAAGCTCCACTTCCAGGATTTGGACTTCCATGGGGCAAGTCCCCAAACACAAGCCCCAGAAAAGTGCCCGAATGGGGGGAGCGAGTCTGAGCATCCACCGCTGAAAGCTCCACTTCCAGGATTTGGACTTCCATGCGGCAAGTCCCCAAATACAAGCCCCAGACATGTGCCTTACTGAGGGGAGCGAGTCCGAGCATCACCCGCTGAAAGCTCCACTTCCAGGATTTGGACTTCCATGCGGCAAGTCCCCAAACACAAGCCCCAGACAAGTGCCCGAATGGGGGGAGCGAGTCCGAGTATAACCCGCTGAAAGCTCCACTTCCTGGATTTAGACTTCCACCGGGAAAGCCCAAAACACAAGCCTCAGACAGGTGCTCAACTGAGGGGAGCGAGTCCGAGTTCCACCCGCTGAAAGTTCCACTTCCAGAATTTGGACTTCCATGGGGCAAGTCCCCAAACACAAGCCCCAGACAAGTGCCCGACTGGGGGGAGCGAGTCCGAGCATCACCCGCTGAAAGCTCCACTTCCAGGATTTTGACTTCCATGCGGCAAGTCCCCAAACACAAGCCCCAGGCAAGTGCCCGAATGGGGGGAGCGAGTCCGAGTATCACCCGCTGAAAGCTCCACTTCCAGGATTTAGACTTTCACCGGGAAAGCCTACAGACACAAGCCTCTGACAGGTGCTCAACTGAGGGGAGCGAGTCCGAGTTCCACCCGCTGAAAGTTCCACTTCCAGGATTTGGACTTCCATGCAGCAAGTCGCCAAACACAAGCCCCAGACAGGTGCCTTACTGAGGGGAGCGAGTCCGATTATCACCCGCTGAAAGCTCAACTTCCAGGATTTGGACTTCCATGCGGCAAGTCCCCAAACACAAGCCTCAGACAGGTGCTCGACTGAGGGGAGCGAGTCCGAGTACCAACCGCTGAAAGTTCCATTTCCAGGATTTGGACTTCCTTGGGTCAAGTCCCCAAACACAAGCCCCAGACAAGTGCCCGAATGGGGGGAGCGAGTCCGAGTATCACCCGCTGAAAGCTCCACTTCCAGGATTTGGACTTCCATGCGGCAAGTCCCCAAACACAAGCCCCAGACAAGTGCCCGAATGGGGGGAGCGAGTCCGAGTATCACCCGCTGAAAGCTCCACTTCCAGGATTTAGACTTCCACCGGGAAAGCCCACAAACACAAGCCTCAGACAGGTGCTCAACTGAGGGGAGCGAGTCCGAGTTCCACCCGCTGAAAGTTCCACTTCCAGGATTTGGACTTCCATGCGGCAAGTCCCCAAACACAAGCCCCAGACAGGTGCCTTACTGAGGGGAGCGAGTCCGAGAATCACCCGCTGAAAGCTCCACTTCCAGGATTTGGACTTCCATGCGGCAAGTCCCCAAACACAAGCCCCAGACAAGTGCCCGAATGGGGGGAGCGAGTCCGAGTATCACCCGCTGAAAGCTCCACTTCCAGGATTTAGACTTCCACCGGGAAAGCCCACAGACACAAGCCTCAGACAGGTGCTCAACTGAGGGGAGCGAGTCCGAGTTCCACCCGCTGAAAGTTCCACTTCCAGGATTTGGACTTCCATGCGGCAAGTCGCCAAACACAAGCCCCAGACAGGTGCCTTACTGAGGGGAGCGAGTCCGAGTATCACCCGCTGAAAGCTCCACTTCCAGGATTTGGACTTCCATGCGGCAAGTCCCCAAACACAAGCCTCAGACAGGTGCTCGACTGAGGGGAGCGAGTCCGAGTATCACCCGCTGAAAGCTCCACTTCCAGGATTTAGACTTCCACCGGGAAAGCCCACAGACACAAGCCTCAGACAGGTGCTCAACTGAGGGGAGCGAGTCCGAGTTCCACCCGCTGAAAGTTCCACTTCCAGGATTTGGACTTCCATGCGGCAAGTCGCCAAACACAAGCCCCAGACAGGTGCCTTACTGAGGGGAGCGAGTCCGAGTATCACCCGCTGAAAGCTCCACTTCCAGGATTTGGACTTCCATGCGGCAAGTCCCCAAACACAAGCCTCAGACAGGTGCTCGACTGAGGGGAGCGAGTCCGAGTACCACCCGCTGAAAGTTCCACTTCCAGGATTTGGACTTCCATGCGGCAAGTCCCCAAACACAAGCCCCAGACAAGTGCCCGAATTGGGGGAGCGAGTCCGAGTATCACCCGCTGAAAGCTCCACTTCCAAGAATTAGACTTCCACCGGGAAAGCCCACAAACACAAGCCTCAGACAGGTGCTCAACTGAGGGGAGCGAGTCCGAGTTCCACCCGCTGAAAGTTCCACTTCCAGGATTTGGACTTCCATGCGGCAAGTCCCCAAACACAAGCCCCAGACAGGTGCCTTACTGAGGGGAGCGAGTCCGAGTATCACCCGCTGAAAGCTCCACTTCCAGGATTTGGACTTCCATGCGGCAAGTCCCCAAACACAAGCCTCAGACAGGTGCTCGACTGAGGGGAGCGAGTCCGAGTACCACCCGCTGAAAGTTCCACTTCCAGGATTTGGACTTCCATGCGGCAAGTCCCCAAACACAAGCCCCAGACAGGTGCCCAACTGAGGGTAGCGATTCCGAGTACCACCCGCTGGAAGCTCCACTTCCAGGATTTGGACTTCCATGGGGCAAGTCCCCAAACACAAGCCCCAGACAAGTGCCCGAATGGGGGGAGCGAGTCCGAGTATCACCCGCTGAAAGCTCCACTTCCAGGATTTGGACTTGCATGCGGCAAGTCCCCAAACACAAGCCCCAGACAAGTGCCCGACTGGGGGGAGCGAGTCTGAGCATCCACCGCTGAAAGCTCCACTTCCAGGATATGGACTTCCATGCGGCAAGTCCCCAAATACAAGCCCCAGACATGTGCCTTACTGAGGGGAGCGAGTCCGAGCATCACCCGCTGAAAGCTCCACTTCCAGGATTTGGACTTCCATGCGGCAAGTCCCCAAACACAAGCCCCAGACAAGTGCCCGAATGGGGGGAGCGAGTCCGAGGATCACCCGCTGAAAGCTCCACTTCCAGGATTTGGACTTCCATGCGGCAAGTCCCCAAACACAAGCCCCAGACAAGTGCCCGAATGGGGGGAGCGAGTCCGAGTATCACCCGCTGAAAGCTCCACTTCCAGGATTTAGACTTCCACCGGGAAAGCCCACAAACACAAGCATCAGACAGGTGCTCAATTGAGGGGAGCGATTCCGAGTTCCACCCGCTGAAAGTTCCACTTCCAGGATTTGAACTTCCATGGGGCAAGTCCCCAAACACAAGCCCCAGACATGTGCCCGACTGGGGGGAGCGAGTCCGAGCATCACCCGCTGAAAGCTCCACTTCCAGGATTTGGACTTCCATGCGGCAAGTCCCCAAACACAAGCCCCAGACAGGTGCCTTACTGAGGGGAGCGAGTCCGAGTATCACCCGCTGAAAGCTCCACTTCCAGGATTTGGACTTCCATGCGGCAAGTCCCCAAACACAAGCCCCAGACAAGTGCCCGAAAGGGGGGAGCGATTCCGAGTACCACCCGCTGGAAGTTCCACTTCCAGGATTTGGACTTCCATGGGGCAAGTCCCCAAACACAAGCCCCAGACAAGTGCCCGAGTGGGGGGAGCGAGTCCGAGCATAACCCGCTGAAAGCTCCACTTCCAGGATTAAGACTTCCACCAGGCAAGCCCACAAACACAAGCCTCAGACAGGTGCTCAACTGAGGGGAGCGAGTCTGAGTACAACCCGCTGAAAGTTCCACTTCCAGGATTTGGACTTCCATGGGGCAAGTCCCCAAACACAAGCCCAAGACAGGTGCCCGACTGAGGCGAGCGAGTCCCAGTATCACCCGCTGGAAGTTCCACTTCCAGGATTTGGACTTCCATGGGGTAAGTCCCCAAACACAAGACTCAGACAGGTGCTCGACTGAGGGGAGCGAGTCCGAGTACCACCCGCTGAAAGTTCCACTTCCAGGATTTGGACTTCCATGCAGCAAGTCCCCAAACACAAGCCCCAGACAAGTGCCCGAATGGGGGGAGCGAGTCCGAGCATCACCCGCTGAAAGCTCCACTTCCAGGATTTGGACTTCCATGCGGCAAGTCCCCAAACACAAGCCCCAGACAAGTGCCCGAATGGGGGGAGCGAGTCCGAGTATCACCCGCTGAAAGCTCCACTTCCAGGATTTAGACTTCCACCGGGAAAGCCCACAAACACAAGCCTCAGACAGGTGCTCAACTGAGGGGAGCGAGTCCGAGTTCCACCCGCTGAAAGTTCCACTTCCAGGATTTGGACTTCCATGCGGCAAGTCCCCAAACACAAGCCCCTGACAGGTGCCTTACTGAGGGGAGCGAGTCCGAGTATCACCCGCTGAAAGCTCCACTTCCAGGATTTGGACTTCCATGCGGCAAGTCCCCAAACACAAGCCCCAGACAAGTGCCCGAATGGGGGGAGCGAGTCCGAGTATCACCCGCTGAAAGCTCCACTTCCAGGATTTAGACTTCCACCGGGAAAGCCCACAGACACAAGCCTCAGACAGGTGCTCAACTGAGGGGAGCGAGTCCGAGTTCCACCCGCCGAAAGTTCCACTTCCAGGATTTGGACTTCCATGCGGCAAGTCGCCAAACACAAGCCCCAGACAGGTGGCTCCACTTCCAGGATTTTGACTTCCACCGGGAAAGCCCACAAACACAAGCCTCAGACAGGTGCTCAACTGAGGGGAGCGAGTCCGAGTGTCACCCGCTGAAAGCTCCACTTCCAGGATTTGGACTTCCATGCGGCAAGTCCCCAAACACAAGCCTCAGACAGGTGCTCGACTGAGGGGAGCGAGTCCGAGTACCACCCGCTGAAAGTTCCACTTCCAGGATTTGGACTTCCATGGGGCAAGTCCCCAAACACAAGCCCCAGACAAGTGCCCGAATGGGGGGAGCGAGTCCGAGTATCACCCGCTGAAAGCTCCACTTCCAGGATTTGGACTTCCATGCGGTAAGTCCCCAAACACAAGCCCCAGACAAGTGCCCGAATGGGGGGAGCGAGTCCGAGTATCACCCGCTGAAAGCTCCACTTCCAGGATTTAGACTTCCACCGGGAAAGCCCACAAACACAAGCCTCAGACAGGTGCTCAACTGAGGGGAGCGAGTCCCAGTGTCACCCGCTGAAAGCTCCACTTCCAGGATTTGGACTTCCATGCGGCAAGTCCCCAAACACAAGCCCCAGGCAAGTGCCCGAATGGGGGGAGCGAGTCCGAGTATCACCCGCTGAAAGCTCCACTTCCAGGATTTAGACTTTCACCGGGAAAGCCCACAGACACAAGCCTCAGACAGGTGCTTAACTGAGGGGAGCGAGTCCGAGTTCCACCCGCTGAAAGTTCCACTTCCAGGATTTGGACTTCCATGCAGCAAGTCGCCAAACACAAGCCCCAGACAGGTGCCTTACTGAGGGGAGCGAGTCCGATTATCACCCGCTGAAAGCTCCACTTCCAGGATTTGGACTTCCATGCGGCAAGTCCCCAAACACAAGCCTCAGACAGGTGCTCGACTGAGGGGAGCGAGTCCGAGTATCACCCGCTGAAAGCTCCACTTCCAGGATTTAGACTTCCACCGGGAAAGCCCACAGACACAAGCCTCAGACAGGTGCTCAACTGAGGGGAGCGAGTCCGAGTTCCACCCGCTGAAAGTTCCACTTCCAGGATTTGGACTTCCATGCGGCAAGTCGCCAAACACAAGCCCCAGACAGGTGCCTTACTGAGGGGAGCGAGTCCGAGTATCACCCGCTGAAAGCTCCACTTCCAGGATTTGGACTTCCATGCGGCAAGTCCCCAAACACAAGCCTCAGACAGGTGCTCGACTGAGGGGAGCGAGTCCGAGTACCACCCGCTGAAAGTTCCACTTCCAGGATTTGGACTTCCATGCGGCAAGTCCCCAAACACAAGCCCCAGACAAGTGCCCGAATTGGGGGAGCGAGTCCGAGTATCACCCGCTGAAAGCTCCACTTCCAAGAATTAGACTTCCACCGGGAAAGCCCACAAACACAAGCCTCAGACAGGTGCTCAACTGAGGGGAGCGAGTCCGAGTTCCACCCGCTGAAAGTTCCACTTCCAGGATTTGGACTTCCATGCGGCAAGTCCCCAAACACAAGCCCCAGACAGGTGCCTTACTGAGGGGAGCGAGTCCGAGTATCACCCGCTGAAAGCTCCACTTCCAGGATTTGGACTTCCATGCGGCAAGTCCCCAAACACAAGCCTCAGACAGGTGCTCGACTGAGGGGAGCGAGTCCGAGTACCACCCGCTGAAAGTTCCACTTCCAGGATTTGGACTTCCATGCGGCAAGTCCCCAAACACAAGCCCCAGACAGGTGCCCAACTGAGGGTAGCGATTCCGAGTACCACCCGCTGGAAGCTCCACTTCCAGGATTTGGACTTCCATGGGGCAAGTCCCCAAACACAAGCCCCAGACAAGTGCCCGAATGGGGGGAGCGAGTCCGAGTATCACCCGCTGAAAGCTCCACTTCCAGGATTTGGACTTCCATGCGGCAAGTCCCCAAACACAAGCCCCAGACAAGTGCCCGACTGGGGGGAGCGAGTCTGAGCATCCACCGCTGAAAGCTCCACTTCCAGGATTTGGACTTCCATGCGGCAAGTCCCCAAATACAAGCCCCAGACATGTGCCTTACTGAGGGGAGCGAGTCCGAGCATCACCCGCTGAAAGCTCCACTTCCAGGATTTGGACTTCCATGCGGCAAGTCCCCAAACACAAGCCCCAGACAAGTGCCCGAATGGGGGGAGCGAGTCCGAGTATCACCCGCTGAAAGCTCCACTTCCAGGATTTGGACTTCCATGCGGTAAGTCCCCAAACACAAGCCCCAGACAAGTGCCCGAATGGGGGGAGCGAGTCCGAGTATCACCCGCTGAAAGCTCCACTTCCAGGATTTAGACTTCCACCGGGAAAGCCCACAAACACAAGCCTCAGACAGGTGCTCAACTGAGGGGAGCGAGTCCCAGTGTCACCCGCTGAAAGCTCCACTTCCAGGATTTGGACTTCCATGCGGCAAGTCCCCAAACACAAGCCCCAGGCAAGTGCCCGAATGGGGGGAGCGAGTCCGAGTATCACCCGCTGAAAGCTCCACTTCCAGGATTTAGACTTTCACCGGGAAAGCCCACAGACACAAGCCTCAGACAGGTGCTTAACTGAGGGGAGCGAGTCCGAGTTCCACCCGCTGAAAGTTCCACTTCCAGGATTTGGACTTCCATGCAGCAAGTCGCCAAACACAAGCCCCAGACAGGTGCCTTACTGAGGGGAGCGAGTCCGATTATCACCCGCTGAAAGCTCCACTTCCAGGATTTGGACTTCCATGCGGCAAGTCCCCAAACACAAGCCTCAGACAGGTGCTCGACTGAGGGGAGCGAGTCCGAGTATCACCCGCTGAAAGCTCCACTTCCAGGATTTAGACTTCCACCGGGAAAGCCCACAGACACAAGCCTCAGACAGGTGCTCAACTGAGGGGAGCGAGTCCGAGTTCCACCCGCTGAAAGTTCCACTTCCAGGATTTGGACTTCCATGCGGCAAGTCGCCAAACACAAGCCCCAGACAGGTGCCTTACTGAGGGGAGCGAGTCCGAGTATCACCCGCTGAAAGCTCCACTTCCAGGATTTGGACTTCCATGCGGCAAGTCCCCAAACACAAGCCTCAGACAGGTGCTCGACTGAGGGGAGCGAGTCCGAGTACCACCCGCTGAAAGTTCCACTTCCAGGATTTGGACTTCCATGCGGCAAGTCCCCAAACACAAGCCCCAGACAAGTGCCCGAATTGGGGGAGCGAGTCCGAGTATCACCCGCTGAAAGCTCCACTTCCAAGAATTAGACTTCCACCGGGAAAGCCCACAAACACAAGCCTCAGACAGGTGCTCAACTGAGGGGAGCGAGTCCGAGTTCCACCCGCTGAAAGTTCCACTTCCAGGATTTGGACTTCCATGCGGCAAGTCCCCAAACACAAGCCCCAGACAGGTGCCTTACTGAGGGGAGCGAGTCCGAGTATCACCCGCTGAAAGCTCCACTTCCAGGATTTGGACTTCCATGCGGCAAGTCCCCAAACACAAGCCTCAGACAGGTGCTCGACTGAGGGGAGCGAGTCCGAGTACCACCCGCTGAAAGTTCCACTTCCAGGATTTGGACTTCCATGCGGCAAGTCCCCAAACACAAGCCCCAGACAGGTGCCCAACTGAGGGTAGGGATTCCGAGTACCACCCGCTGGAAGCTCCACTTCCAGGATTTGGACTTCCATGGGGCAAGTCCCCAAACACAAGCCCCAGACAAGTGCCCGAATGGGGGGAGCGAGTCCGAGTATCACCCGCTGAAAGCTCCACTTCCAGGATTTGGACTTCCATGCGGCAAGTCCCCAAACACAAGCCCCAGACAAGTGCCCGACTGGGGGGAGCGAGTCTGAGCATCCACCGCTGAAAGCTCCACTTCCAGGATTTGGACTTCCATGCGGCAAGTCCCCAAATACAAGCCCCAGACATGTGCCTTACTGAGGGGAGCGAGTCCGAGCATCACCCGCTGAAAGCTCCACTTCCAGGATTTGGACTTCCATGCGGCAAGTCCCCAAACACAAGCCCCAGACAAGTGCCCGAATGGGGGGAGCGAGTCCGAGCATCACCCGCTGAAAGCTCCACTTCCAGGATTTGGACTTCCATGCGGCAAGTCCCCAAACACAAGCCTCAGACAGGTGCTCGACTGAGGGGAGCGAGTCCGAGTACCACCCGCTGAAAGTTCCACTTCCAGGATTTGGACTTCCATGCGGCAAGTCCCCAAACACAAGCCCCAGACAAGTGCCCGAATTGGGGGAGCGAGTCCGAGTATCACCCGCTGAAAGCTCCACTTCCAAGAATTAGACTTCCACCGGGAAAGCCCACAAACACAAGCCTCAGACAGGTGCTCAACTGAGGGGAGCGAGTCCGAGTTCCACCCGCTGAAAGTTCCACTTCCAGGATTTTGACTTCCATGCGGCAAGTCCCCAAACACAAGCCCCAGACAGGTGCCTTACTGAGGGGAGCGAGTCCGAGTATCACCCGCTGAAAGCTCCACTTCCAGGATTTGGACTTCCATGCGGCAAGTCCCCAAACACAAGCCTCAGACAGGTGCTCGACTGAGGGGAGCGAGTCCGAGTACCAACCGCTGAAAGTTCCATTTCCAGGATTTAGACTTCCATGGGGCAAGTCCCCAAACACAAGCCCCAGACAAGTGCCCGAATGGGGGGAGCGAGTCCGAGCATCACCCGCTGAAAGCTCCACTTCCAGGATTTGGACTTCCATGCGGCAAGTCCCCAAACACAAGCCCCAGACAAGTGCCCGAATGGGGGGAGCGAGTCCGAGTATCACCCGCTGAAAGCTCCACTTCCAGGATTTAGACTTCCACCGGGAAAGCCCACAAACACAAGCATCAGACAGGTGCTCAATTGAGGGGAGCGATTCCGAGTTCCACCCGCTGAAAGTTCCACTTCCAGTATTTGAACTTCCATGGGGCAAGTCCCCAAACACAAGCCCCAGACATGTGCCCGACTGGGGGGAGCGAGTCCGAGCATCACCCGCTGAAAGCTCCACTTCCAGGATTTGGACTTCCATGCGGCAAGTCCCCAAACACAAGCCCCAGACAGGTGCCTTACTGAGGGGAGCGAGTCCGAGTATCACCCGCTGAAAGCTCCACTTCCAGGATTTGGACTTCCATGGGGCAAGTCCCCAAACACAAGCCCCAGACAAGTGCCCGAATGGGGGGAGCGAGTCCGAGTATCACCCGCTGAAAGCTCCACTTCCAGGATTTGGACTTCCATGCGGCAAGTCCCCAAACACAAGCCCCAGACAAGTGCCCGACTGGGGGGAGCGAGTCTGAGCATCCACCGCTGAAAGCTCCACTTCCAGGATTTGGACTTCCATGCGGCAAGTCCCCAAATACAAGCCCCAGACATGTGCCTTACTGAGGGGAGCGAGTCCGAGCATCACCCGCTGAAAGCTCCACTTCCAGGATTTGGACTTCCATGCGGCAAGTCCCCAAACACAAGCCCCAGACAAGTGCCCGAATGGGGGGAGCGAGTCCGAGGATCACCCGCTGAAAGCTCCACTTCCAGGATTTGGACTTCCATGCGGCAAGTCCCCAAACACAAGCCCCAGACAAGTGCCCGAATGGGGGGAGCGAGTCCGAGTATCACCCGCTGAAAGCTCCACTTCCAGGATTTAGACTTCCACCGGGAAAGCCCACAAACACAAGCCTCAGACAGGTGCTCAACTGAGGGGAGCGAGTCCGAGTGTAACCCGCTGAAAGCTCCACTTCCAGGATTTGGACTTCCATGCGGCAAGTCCCCAATCATAAGCCCCAGACAAGTGCCCGAATGGGGGGAGCGAGTCCGAGTATCACCCGCTGAAAGCTCCACTTCCAGGATTTAGACTTCCACCGGGAAAGCCCACAAACACAAGCCTCAGACAGGTGCTCAACTGAGGGGAGCGAGTCCGAGTTCCACCCGCTGAAAGTTCCACTTCCAGGATTTTGACTTCCATGCGGCAAGTCCCCAAACACAAGCCCCAGACAGGTGCCTTACTGAGGGGAGCGAGTCCGAGTATCACCCGCTGAAAGCTCCACTTCCAGGATTTGGACTTCCATGCGGCAAGTCCCCAAACACAAGCCTCAGACAGGTGCTCGACTGAGGGGAGCGAGTCCGAGTACCAACCGCTGAAAGTTCCATTTCCAGGATTTAGACTTCCATGGGGCAAGTCCCCAAACACAAGCCCCAGACAAGTGCCCGAATGGGGGGAGCGAGTCCGAGCATCACCCGCTGAAAGCTCCACTTCCAGGATTTGGACTTCCATGCGGCAAGTCCCCAAACACAAGCCCCAGACAAGTGCCCGAATGGGGGGAGCGAGTCCGAGTATCACCCGCTGAAAGCTCCACTTCCAGGATTTAGACTTCCACCGGGAAAGCCCACAAACACAAGCATCAGACAGGTGCTCAATTGAGGGGAGCGATTCCGAGTTCCACCCGCTGAAAGTTCCACTTCCAGGATTTGAACTTCCATGGGGCAAGTCCCCAAACACAAGCCCCAGACATGTGCCCGACTGGGGGGAGCGAGTCCGAGCATCACCCGCTGAAAGCTCCACTTCCAGGATTTGGACTTCCATGCGGCAAGTCCCCAAACACAAGCCCCAGACAGGTGCCTTACTGAGGGGAGCGAGTCCGAGTATCACCCGCTGAAAGCTCCACTTCCAGGATTTGGACTTCCATGCGGCAAGTCCCCAAACACAAGCCCCAGACAAGTGCCCGAATGGGGGGAGCGATTCCGAGTACCACCCGCTGGAAGTTCCACTTCCAGGATTTGGACTTCCATGGGGCAAGTCCCCAAACACAAGCCCCAGACAAGTGCCGGAGTGGGGGGAGCGAGTCCGAGCATAACCCGCTGAAAGCTCCACTTCCAGGATTAAGACTTCCACCAGGCAAGCCCACAAACACAAGCCTCAGACAGGTGCTCAACTGAGGGGAGCGAGTCTGAGTACAACCCGCTGAAAGTTCCACTTCCAGGATTTGGACTTCCATGGGGCAAGTCCCCAAACACAAGCCCAAGACAGGTGCCCGACTGAGGCGAGCGAGTCCCAGTATCACCCGCTGGAAGTTCCACTTCCAGGATTTGGACTTCCATGGGGTAAGTCCCCAAACACAAGACTCAGACAGGTGCTCGACTGAGGGGAGCGAGTCCGAGTACCACCCGCTGAAAGTTCCACTTCCAGGATTTGGACTTCCATGCAGCAAGTCCCCAAACACAAGCCCCAGACAAGTGCCCGAATGGGGGGAGCGAGTCCGAGCATCACCCGCTGAAAGCTCCACTTCCAGGATTTGGACTTCCATGCGGCAAGTCCCCAAACACAAGCCCCAGACAAGTGCCCGAATGGGGGGAGCGAGTCCGAGTATCACCCGCTGAAAGCTCCACTTCCAGGATTTAGACTTCCACCGGGAAAGCCCACAAACACAAGCCTCAGACAGGTGCTCAACTGAGGGGAGCGAGTCCGAGTTCCACCCGCTGAAAGTTCCACTTCCAGGATTTGGACTTCCATGCGGCAAGTCCCCAAACACAAGCCCCAGACAGGTGCCTTACTGAGGGGAGCGAGTCCGAGTATCACCCGCTGAAAGCTCCACTTCCAGGATTTGGACTTCCATGCGGCAAGTCCCCAAACACAAGCCCCAGACAAGTGCCCGAATGGGGGGAGCGAGTCCGAGTATCACCCGCTGAAAGCTCCACTTCCAGGATTTAGACTTCCACCGGGAAAGCCCACAGACACAAGCCTCAGACAGGTGCTCAACTGAGGGGAGCGAGTCCGAGTTCCACCCGCTGAAAGTTCCACTTCCAGGATTTGGACTTCCATGCGGCAAGTCGCCAAACACAAGCCCCAGACAGGTGGCTCCACTTCCAGGATTTTGACTTCCACCGGGAAAGCCCACAAACACAAGCCTCAGACAGGTGCTCAACTGAGGGGAGCGAGTCCGAGTGTCACCCGCTGAAAGCTCCACTTCCAGGATTTGGACTTCCATGCGGCAAGTCCCCAAACACAAGCCTCAGACAGGTGCTCGACTGAGGGGAGCGAGTCCGAGTACCACCCGCTGAAAGTTCCACTTCCAGGATTTGGACTTCCATGGGGCAAGTCCCCAAACACAAGCCCCAGACAAGTGCCCGAATGGGGGGAGCGAGTCCGAGTATCACCCGCTGAAAGCTCCACTTCCAGGATTTGGACTTCCATGCGGTAAGTCCCCAAACACAAGCCCCAGACAAGTGCCCGAATGGGGGGAGCGAGTCCGAGTATCACCCGCTGAAAGCTCCACTTCCAGGATTTAGACTTCCACCGGGAAAGCCCACAAACACAAGCCTCAGACAGGTGCTCAACTGAGGGGAGCGAGTCCCAGTGTCACCCGCTGAAAGCTCCACTTCCAGGATTTGGACTTCCATGCGGCAAGTCCCCAAACACAAGCCCCAGGCAAGTGCCCGAATGGGGGGAGCGAGTCCGAGTATCACCCGCTGAAAGCTCCACTTCCAGGATTTAGACTTTCACCGGGAAAGCCCACAGACACAAGCCTCAGACAGGTGCTTAACTGAGGGGAGCGAGTCCGAGTTCCACCCGCTGAAAGTTCCACTTCCAGGATTTGGACTTCCATGCAGCAAGTCGCCAAACACAAGCCCCAGACAGGTGCCTTACTGAGGGGAGCGAGTCCGATTATCACCCGCTGAAAGCTCCACTTCCAGGATTTGGACTTCCATGCGGCAAGTCCCCAAACACAAGCCTCAGACAGGTGCTCGACTGAGGGGAGCGAGTCCGAGTACCACCCGCTGAAAGTTCCACTTCCAGGATTTGGACTTCCTTGGGTCAAGTCCCCAAACACAAGCCCCAGACAAGTGTCCGAATGGGGGGAGCGAGTCCGAGTATCACCCGCTGAAAGCTCCACTTCCAGGATTTGGACTTCCATGCGGCAAGTCCCCAAACACAAGCCCCAGACAAGTGCCCGAATGGGGGGAGCGAGTCCGAGTATCACCCGCTGAAAGCTCCACTTCCAGGATTTAGACTTCCACCGGGAAAGCCCACAAACACAAGCCTCAGACAGGTGCTCAACTGAGGGGAGCGAGTCCGAGTTCCACCCGCTGAAAGTTCCACTTCCAGGATTTGGACTTCCATGCGGCAAGTCCCCAAACACAAGCCCCAGACAGGTGCCTTACTGAGGGGAGCGAGTCCGAGAATCACCCGCTGAAAGCTCCACTTCCAGGATTTGGACTTCCATGCGGCAAGTCCCCAAACACAAGCCCCAGACAAGTGCCCGAATGGGGGGAGCGAGTCCGAGTATCACCCGCTGAAAGCTCCACTTCCAGGATTTAGACTTCCACCGGGAAAGCCCACAGACACAAGCCTCAGACAGGTGCTCAACTGAGGGGAGCGAGTCCGAGTTCCACCCGCTGAAAGTTCCACTTCCAGGATTTGGACTTCCATGCGGCAAGTCCCCAAACACAAGCCCCAGACAGGTGCCTTACTGAGGGGAGCGAGTCCGAGTATCACCCGCTGAAAGCTCCACTTCCAGGATTTGGACTTCCATGCGGCAAGTCCCCAAACACAAGCCCCAGACAAGTGCCCGAATGGGGGGAGCGATTCCGAGTACCACCCGCTGGAAGTTCCACTTCCAGGATTTGGACTTCCATGGGGCAAGTCCCCAAACACAAGCCCCAGACAAGTGCCCGAGTGGGGGGAGCGAGTCCGAGCATAACCCGCTGAAAGCTCCACTTCCAGGATTAAGACTTCCACCAGGCAAGCCCACAAACACAAGCCTCAGACAGGTGCTCAACTGAGGGGAGCGAGTCTGAGTACAACCCGCTGAAAGTTCCACTTCCAGGATTTGGACTTCCATGGGGCAAGTCCCCAAACACAAGCCCAAGACAGGTGCCCGACTGAGGCGAGCGAGTCCGAGTATCACCCGCTGGAAGTTCCACTTCCAGGATTTGGACTTCCATGGGGTAAGTCCCCAAACACAAGACTCAGACAGGTGCTCGACTGAGGGGAGCGAGTCCGAGTACCACCCGCTGAAAGTTCCACTTCCAGGATTTGGACTTCCATGCAGCAAGTCCCCAAACACAAGCCCCAGACAAGTGCCCGAATGGGGGGAGCGAGTCCGAGCATCACCCGCTGAAAGCTCCACGTCCAGGATTTGGACTTCCATGCGGCAAGTCCCCAAACACAAGCCCCAGACAAGTGCCCGAATGGGGGGAGCGAGTCCGAGTATCACCCGCTGAAAGCTCGACTTCCAGGATTTAGACTTCCACCGGGAAAGCCCACAAACACAAGCCTCAGACAGGTGCTCAACTGAGGGGAGCGAGTCCGAGTTCCACCCGCTGAAAGTTCCACTTCCAGGATTTGGACTTACATGCGGCAAGTCCCCAAACACAAGCCCCAGACAGGTGCCTTACTGAGGGGAGCGAGTCCGAGTATCACCCGCTGAAAGCTCCACTTCCAGGATTTGGACTTCCACCGGGAAAGCCCACAAACACAAGCCTCAGACAGGTGCTCAACTGAGGGGAGCGAGTCCCAGTGTCACCCGCTGAAAGCTCCACTTCCAGGATTTGGACTTCCATGCGGCAAGTCCCCAAACATAAGCCCCAGACAAGTGCCCGAATGGGGGGAGCGAGTCCGAGTATCACCCGCTGAAAGCTCCACTTCCAGGATTTAGACTTCCACCGGGAAAGCCCACAAACACAAGCCTCAGACAGGTGCTCAACTGAGGGGAGCGAGTCCGAATTCCACCCGCTGAAAGTTCCACTTCCAGGATTTGGACTTCCATGCGGCAAGTCCCCAAACACAAGCCCCAGACAGGTGCCTTACTGAGGGGAGCGAGTCCGAGTATCACCCGCTGAAAGCTCCACTTCCAGGATTTGGACTTCCATGCGGCAAGTCCCCAAACACAAGCCTCAGACAGGTGCTCGACTGAGGGGAGCGAGTCCGAGTACCACCCGCTGAAAGTTCCACTTCCAGGATTTGGACTTCCATGCGGCAAGTCCCCAAACACAAGCCCCAGACAAGTGCCCGAATTGGGGGAGCGAGTCCGAGTATCACCCGCTGAAAGCTCCACTTCCAAGAATTAGACTTCCACCGGGAAAGCCCACAAACACAAGCCTCAGACAGGTGCTCAACTGAGGGGAGCGAGTCCGAGTTCCACCCGCTGAAAGTTCCACTTCCAGGATTTGGACTTCCATGCGGCAAGTCCCCAAACACAAGCCCCAGACAGGTGCCTTACTGAGGGGAGCGATTCCGAGTACCACCCGCTGGAAGCTCCACTTCCAGGATTTGGACTTCCATGGGGCAAGTCCCCAAACACAAGCCCCAGACAAGTGCCCGAATGGGGGGAGCGAGTCCGAGTATCACCCGCTGAAAGCTCCACTTCCAGGATTTGGACTTCCATGCGGCAAGTCCCCAAACACAAGCCCCAGACAAGTGCCCGACTGGGGGGAGCGAGTCTGAGCATCCACCGCTGAAAGCTCCACTTCCAGGATTTGGACTTCCATGCGGCAAGTCCCCAAATACAAGCCCCAGACATGTGCCTTACTGAGGGGAGCGAGTCCGAGCATCACCCGCTGAAAGCTCCACTTCCAGGATTTGGACTTCCATGCGGCAAGTCCCCAAACACAAGCCCCAGACAAGTGCCCGAATGGGGGGAGCGAGTCCGAGGATCACCCGCTGAAAGCTCCACTTCCAGGATTTGGACTTCCATGCGGCAAGTCCCCAAACACAAGCCCCAGACAAGTGCCCGAATGGGGGGAGCGAGTCCGAGTATCACCCGCTGAAAGCTCCACTTCCAGGATTTAGACTTCCACCGGGAAAGCCCACAAACACAAGCCTCAGATAGGTGCTCAACTGAGGGGAGCGAGTCCGAGCTTCACCCGCTGAAAGCTCCACTTCCAGGATTTGGACTTCCATGCGGCAAGTCCCCAAACACAAGCCTCAGACAGGTGCTCGACTGAGGGGAGCGAGTCCGAGTACCACCCGCTGAAAGTTCCACTTCCAGGATTTGGACTTCCATGGGGCAAGTCCCCAAACACAAGCCCCAGACAAGTGCCCGAATGGGGGGAGCGAGTCCGAGTATCACCCGCTGAAAGCTCCACTTCCAGGATTTGGACTTCCATGCGGCAAGTCCCCAAACACAAGCCCCAGACAAGTGCCCGAATGGGGGGAGCGAGTCCGAGTATCACCCGCTGAAAGCTCCACTTCCAGGATTTAGACTTCCACCGGGAAAGCCCACAAACACAAGCCTCAGACAGGTGCTCAACTGAGGGGAGCAAGTCCCAGTGTCACCCGCTGAAAGCTCCACTTCCAGGATTTGGACTTCCATGCGGCAAGTCCCCAAACATAAGCCCCAGACAAGTGCCCGAATGGGGGGAGCGAGTCCGAGTATCACCCGCTGAAAGCTCCACTTCCAGGATTTAGACTTCCACCGGGAAAGCCCACAAACACAAGCCTCAGACAGGTGCTCAACTGAGGGGAGCGAGTCCGAGTTCCACCCGCTGAAAGTTCCACTTCCAGGATTTGGACTTCCATGCGGCAAGTCCCCAAACACAAGCCCCAGACAGGTGCCCAACTGAGGGGAGCGATTCCGAGTACCACCCGCTGGAAGCTCCACTTCCAGGATTTGGACTTCCATGGGGCAAGTCCCCAAACACAAGCCCCAGACAAGTGCCCGAATGGGGGGAGCGAGTCTGAGCATCCACCGCTGAAATTTCCACTTCCAGGATTTGGACTTCCATGCGGCAAGTCCCCAAATACAAGCCCCAGACATGTGCCTTACTGAGGGGAGCGAGTCCGAGCATCACCCGCTGAAAGCTCCACTTCCAGGATTTGGACTTCCATGCGGCAAGTCCCCAAACACAAGCCCCAGACAAGTGCCCGAATGGGGGGAGCGAGTCCGAGTATAACCCGCTGAAAGCTCCACTTCCTGGATTTAGACTTCCACCGGGAAAGCCCAAAACACAAGCCTCAGACAGGTGCTCAACTGAGGGGAGCGAGTCCGAGTTCCACCCGCTGAAAGTTCCACTTCCAGAATTTGGACTTCCATGGGGCAAGTCCCCAAACACAAGCCCCAGACAAGTGCCCGACTGGGGGGAGCGAGTCCGAGCATCACCCGCTGAAAGCTCCACTTCCAGGATTTGGACTTCCATGCGGCAAGTCCCCAAACACAAGCCCCAGGCAAGTGCCCGAATGGGGGGAGCGAGTCCGAGTATCACCCGCTGAAAACTCCACTTCCAGGATTTAGACTTTCACCGGGAAAGCCCACAGACACAAGCCTCAGACAGGTGCTCAACTGAGGGGAGCGAGTCCGAGTTCCACCCGCTGAAAGTTCCACTTCCAGGATTTGGACTTCCATGCAGCAAGTCGCCAAACACAAGCCCCAGACAGGTGCCTTACTGAGGGGAGCGAGTCCGATTATCACCCGCTGAAAGCTCCACTTCCAGGATTTGGACTTCCATGCGGCAAGTCCCCAAACACAAGCCTCAGACAGGTGCTCGACTGAGGGGAGCGAGTCCGAGTACCACCCGCTGAAAGTTCCACTTCCAGGATTTGAACTTCCTTGGGTCAAGTCCCCAAACACAAGCCCCAGACAAGTGCCCGAATGGGGGGAGCGAGTCCGAGTATCACCCGCTGAAAGCTCCACTTCCAGGATTTGGACTTCCATGCGGCAAGTCCCCAAACACAAGCCCCAGACAAGTGCCCGAAATGGGGGAGCGAGTCCGAGTATCACCCGCTGAAAGCTCCACTTCCAGGATTTAGACTTCCACCGGGAAAGCCCACAAACACAAGCCTCAGACAGGTGCTCAACTGAGGGGAGCGAGTCCGAGTTCCACCCGCTGAAAGTTCCACTTCCAGGATTTGGACTTCCATGCGGCAAGTCCCCAAACACAAGCCCCAGACAGGTGCCTTACTGAGGGGAGCGAGTCCGAGAATCACCCGCTGAAAGCTCCACTTCCAGGATTTGGACTTCCATGCGGCAAGTCCCCAAACACAAGCCCCAGACAAGTGCCCGAATAGGGGGAGCGAGTCCGAGTATCACCCGCTGAAAGCTCCACTTCCAGGATTTAGACTTCCAACGGGAAAGCCCACAGACACAAGCCTCAGACAGGTGCTCAACTGAGGGGAGCGAGTCAGAGTTCCACCCGCTGAAAGTTCCACTTCCAGGATTTGGACTTCCATGCGGCAAGTCGCCAAACACAAGCCCCAGACAGGTGCCTTACTGAGGGGAGCGAGTCAGAGTATCACCCGCTGAAAGCTCCACTTCCAGGATTTGGACTTCCATGCGGCAAGTCCCCAAACACAAGCCTCAGACAGGTGCTCGACTGAGGGGAGCGAGTCCGAGTACCACCCGCTGAAAGTTCCACTTCCAGGATTTGGACTTCCATGCGGCAAGTCCCCAAACACAAGCCCCAGACAAGTGCCCGAATTGGGGGAGCGAGTCCGAGTATCACCCGCTGAAAGCTCCACTTCCAGGATTTAGACTTCCACCGGAAAGCCCACAAACACAAGCCTCAGACAGGTGCTCAACTGAGGGGAGCGAGTCCGAGTTCCACCAGCTGAAAGTTCCACTTCCAGGATTTGGACTTCCATGCGGCAAGTCCCCAAACACAAGCCCCAGACAGGTGCCTTACTGAGGGGAGCGAGTCCGAGTATCACCCGCTGAAAGCTCCACTTCCAGGATTTGGACTTCCATGCGGCAAGTCCCCAAACACAAGCCTCAGACAGGTGCTCGACTGAGGGGAGCGAGTCCGAGTACCACCCGCTGAAAGTTCCACTTCCAGGATTTGGACTTCCATGCGGCAAGTCCCCAAACACAAGCCTCAGACAGGTGCTCAACTGAGGGGAGCGAGTCCGAGTTCCACCCGCTGAAAGTTCCACTTCCAGGATTTGGACTTCCTTGGGTCAAGTCCCCAAACACAAGCCCCAGACAAGTGCCCGAATGGGGGGAGCGAGTCCGAGTATCACCCGCTGAAAGCTCCACTTCCAGGATTTAGACTTCCACCGGGAAAGCCCACAAACACAAGCCTCAGACAGGTGCTCAACTGAGGGGAGCGAGTCCGAGTTCCACCCGCTGAAAGTTCCACTTCCAGGATTTGGACTTCCATGCGGCAAGTCCCCAAACACAAGCCCCAGACAGGTGCCTTACTGAGGGGAGCGAGTCCGAGTATCACCCGCTGAAAGCTCCACTTCCAGGATTTGGACTTCCATGCGGCAAGTCCCCAAACACAAGCCCCAGACAAGTGCCCGAATGGGGGGAGCGATTCCGAGTACCACCCGCTGGAAGTTCCACTTCCAGGATTTGGACTTCCATGGGGCAAGTCCCCAAACACAAGCCCCAGACAAGTGCCCGAGTGGGGGGAGCGAGTCCGAGCATAACCCGCTGAAAGCTCCACTTCCAGGATTAAGACTTCCACCAGGCAAGCCCACAAACACAAGCCTCAGACAGGTGCTCAACTGAGGGGAGCGAGTCTGAGTACAACCCGCTGAAAGTTCCACTTCCAGGATTTGGACTTCCATGGGGCAAGTCAACAAACACAAGCCCAAGACAGGTGCCCGACTGAGGCGAGCGAGTCCGAGTATCACCCGCTGGAAGTTCCACTTCCAGGATTTGGACTTCCATGGGGTAAGTCCCCAAACACAAGACTCAGACAGGTGCTCGACTGAGGGGAGCGAGTCCGAGTACCACCCGCTGAAAGTTCCACTTCCAGGATTTGGACTTCCATGCAGCAAGTCCCCAAACACAAGCCCCAGACAAGTGCCCGAATGCGGGGAGCGAGTCCGAGCATCACCCGCTGAAAGCTCCACGTCCAGGATTTGGACTTCCATGCGGCAAGTCCCCAAACACAAGCCCCAGACAAGTGCCCGAATGGGGGGAGCGAGTCCGAGTATCACCCGCTGAAAGCTCCACTTCCAGGATTTAGACTTCCACCGGGAAAGCCCACAAACACAAGCCTCAGACAGGTGCTCAACTGAGGGAAGCGAGTCCGAGTTCCACCCGCTGAAAGTTCCACTTCCAGGATTTGGACTTCCATGCGGCAAGTCCCCAAACACAAGCCCCAGACAGGTGCCTTACTGAGGGGAGCGAGTCCGAGTATCACCCGCTGAAAGCTCCACTTCCAGGATTTGGACTTCCACCGGGAAAGCCCACAAACACAAGCCTCAGACAGGTGCTCAACTGAGGGGAGCGAGTCCCAGTGTCACCCGCTGAAAGCTCCACTTCCAGGATTTGGACTTCCATGCGGCAAGTCCCCAAACATAAGCCCCAGACAAGTGCCCGAATGGGGGGAGCGAGTCCGAGTATCACCCGCTGAAAGCTCCACTTCCAGGATTTAGACTTCCACCGGGAAAGCCCACAAACACAAGCCTCAGACAGGTGCTCAACTGAGGGGAGCGAGTCCGAGTTCCACCCGCTGAAAGTTCCACTTCCAGGATTTGGACTTCCATGCGGCAAGTCCCCAAACACAAGCCCCAGACAGGTGCTCAACTGAGGGGAGCGAGTCCCAGTGTCACCCGCTGAAAGCTCCACTTCCAGGATTTGGACTTCCATGCGGCAAGTCCCCAAACATAAGCCCCAGACAAGTGCCCGAATGGGGGGAGCGAGTCCGAGTATCACCCGCTGAAAGCTCCACTTCCAGGATTTAGACTTCCACCGGGAAATCCCACAAACACAAGCCTCAGACAGGTGCTCAACTGAGGGGAGCGAGTCCGAGTTCCACCCGCTGAAAGTTCCACTTCCAGGATTTGGACTTCCATGCGGCAAGTCCCCAAACACAAGCCCCAGACAGGTGCCCAACTGAGGGTAGCGATTCCGAGTACCACCCGCTGGAAGCTCCACTTCCAGGATTTGGACTTCCATGGGGCAAGTCCCCAAACACAAGCCCCAGTCAAGTGCCCGAATGGGGGGAGCGAGTCTGAGCATCCACCGCTGAAAGCTCCACTTCCAGGATTTGGACTTCCATGCGGCAAGTCCCCAAATACAAGCCCCAGACATGTGCCTTACTGAGGGGAGCGAGTCCGAGCATCACCCGCTGAAAGCTCCACTTCCAGGATTTGGACTTCCATGCGGCAAGTCCCCAAACACAAGCCCCAGACAAGTGCCCGAATGGGGGGAGCGAGTCCGAGTATAACCCGCTGAAAGCTCCACTTCCTGGATTTAGACTTCCACCGGGAAAGCCCAAAACACAAGCCTCAGACAGGTGCTCAACTGAGGGGAGCGAGTCCGAGTTCCACCCGCTGAAAGTTCCACTTCCAGAATTTGGACTTCCACCGGGAAAGCCCACAAACACAAGCCTCAGACAGGTGCTCAACTGAGGGGAGCGAGTCCCAGTGTCACCCGCTGAAAGCTCCACTTCCAGGATTTGGACTTCCATGCGGCAAGTCCCCAAACATAAGCCCCAGACAAGTGCCCGAATGGGGGGAGCGAGTCCGAGTATCACCCGCTGAAAGCTCCACTTCCAGGATTTAGACTTCCACCGGGAAAGCCCACAAACACAAGCCTCAGACAGGTGCTCAACTGAGGGGAGCGAGTCCGAGTTCCACCCGCTGAAAGTTCCACTTCCAGGATTTGGACTTCCATGCGGCAAGTCCCCAAACACAAGCCCCAGACAGGTGCCCAACTGAGGGTAGCGATTCCGAGTACCACCCGCTGGAAGCTCCACTTCCAGGATTTGGACTTCCATGGGGCAAGTCCCCAAACACAAGCCCCAGAAAAGTGCCCGAATGGGGGGAGCGAGTCTGAGCATCCACCGCTGAAAGCTCCACTTCCAGGATTTGGACTTCCACCGGGAAAGCCCACAAACACAAGCCTCAGACAGGTGCTCAACTGAGGGGAGCGAGTCCCAGTGTCACCCGCTGAAAGCTCCACTTCCAGGATTTGGACTTCCATGCGGCAAGTCCCCAAACACAAGCCCCAGACAAGTGCCCGAATGGGGGGAGCGAGTCCGAGTATAACCCGCTGAAAGCTCCACTTCCTGGATTTAGACTTCCACCGGGAAAGCCCAAAACACAAGCCTCAGACAGGTGCTCAACTGAGGGGAGCGAGTCCGAGTTCCACCCGCTGAAAGTTCCACTTCCAGAATTTGGACTTCCATGGGGCAAGTCCCCAAACACAAGCCCCAGACAAGTGCCCGACTGGGGGGAGCGAGTCCGAGCATCACCCGCTGAAAGCTCCACTTCCAGGATTTGGACTTCCATGCGGCAAGTCCCCAAACACAAGCCCCAGGCAAGTGCCCGAATGGGGGGAGCGAGTCCGAGTATCACCCGCTGAAAGCTCCACTTCCAGGATTTAGACTTTCACCGGGAAAGCCCACAGACACAAGCCTCTGACAGGTGCTCAACTGAGGGGAGCGAGTCCGAGTTCCACCCGCTGAAAGTTCCACTTCCAGGATTTGGACTTCCATGCAGCAAGTCGCCAAACACAAGCCCCAGACAGGTGCCTTACTGAGGGGAGCGAGTCCGATTATCACCCGCTGAAAGCTCAACTTCCAGGATTTGGACTTCCATGCGGCAAGTCCCCAAACACAAGCCTCAGACAGGTGCTCGACTGAGGGGAGCGAGTCCGAGTACCACCCGCTGAAAGTTCCACTTCCAGGATTTGGACTTCCTTGGGTCAAGTCCCCAAACACAAGCCCCAGACAAGTGCCCGAATGGGGGGAGCGAGTCCGAGTATCACCCGCTGAAAGCTCCACTTCCAGGATTTGGACTTCCATGCGGCAAGTCCCCAAACACAAGCCCCAGACAAGTGCCCGAATGGGGGGAGCGAGTCCGAGTATCACCCGCTGAAAGCTCCACTTCCAGGATTTAGACTTCCACCGGGAAAGCCCACAAACACAAGCCTCAGACAGGTGCTCAACTGAGGGGAGCGAGTCCGAGTTCCACCCGCTGAAAGTTCCACTTCCAGGATTTGGACTTCCATGCGGCAAGTCCCCAAACACAAGCCCCAGACAGGTGCCTTACTGAGGGGAGCGAGTCCGAGAATCACCCGCTGAAAGCTCCACTTCCAGGATTTGGACTTCCATGCGGCAAGTCCCCAAACACAAGCCCCAGACAAGTGCCCGAATGGGGGGAGCGAGTCCGAGTATCACCCGCTGAAAGCTCCACTTCCAGGATTTAGACTTCCACCGGGAAAGCCCACAGACACAAGCCTCAGACAGGTGCTCAACTGAGGGGAGCGAGTCCGAGTTCCACCCGCTGAAAGTTCCACTTCCAGGATTTGGACTTCCATACGGCAAGTCGCCAAACACAAGCCCCAGACAGGTGCCTTACTGAGGGGAGCGAGTCCGAGTATCACCCGCTGAAAGCTCCACTTCCAGGATTTGGACTTCCATGCGGCAAGTCCCCAAACACAAGCCTCAGACAGGTGCTCGACTGAGGGGAGCGAGTCCGAGTATCACCCGCTGAAAGCTCCACTTCCAGGATTTAGACTTCCACCGGGAAAGCCCACAGACACAAGCCTCAGACAGGTGCTCAACTGAGGGGAGCGAGTCCGAGTTCCACCCGCTGAAAGTTCCACTTCCAGGATTTGGACTTCCATGCGGCAAGTCGCCAAACACAAGCCCCAGACAGGTGCCTTACTGAGGGGAGCGAGTCCGAGTATCACCCGCTGAAAGCTCCACTTCCAGGATTTGGACTTCCATGCGGCAAGTCCCCAAACACAAGCCTCAGACAGGTGCTCGACTGAGGGGAGCGAGTCCGAGTACCACCCGCTGAAAGTTCCACTTCCAGGATTTGGACTTCCATGCGGCAAGTCCCCAAACACAAGCCCCAGACAAGTGCCCGAATTGGGGGAGCGAGTCCGAGTATCACCCGCTGAAAGCTCCACTTCCAAGAATTAGACTTCCACCGGGAAAGCCCACAAACACAAGCCTCAGACAGGTGCTCAACTGAGGGGAGCGAGTCCGAGTTCCACCCGCTGAAAGTTCCACTTCCAGGATTTGGACTTCCATGCGGCAAGTCCCCAAACACAAGCCCCAGACAGGTGCCTTACTGAGGGGAGCGAGTCCGAGTATCACCCGCTGAAAGCTCCACTTCCAGGATTTGGACTTCCATGCGGCAAGTCCCCAAACACAAGCCTCAGACAGGTGCTCGACTGAGGGGAGCGAGTCCGAGTACCACCCGCTGAAAGTTCCACTTCCAGGATTTGGACTTCCATGCGGCAAGTCCCCAAACACAAGCCCCAGACAGGTGCCCAACTGAGGGTAGCGATTCCGAGTACCACCCGCTGGAAGCTCCACTTCCAGGATTTGGACTTCCATGGGGCAAGTCCCCAAACACAAGCCCCAGACAAGTGCCCGAATGGGGGGAGCGAGTCCGAGTATCACCCGCTGAAAGCTCCACTTCCAGGATTTGGACTTCCATGCGGCAAGTCCCCAAACACAAGCCCCAGACAAGTGCCCGACTGGGGGGAGCGAGTCTGAGCATCCACCGCTGAAAGCTCCACTTCCAGGATTTGGACTTCCATGCGGCAAGTCCCCAAATACAAGCCCCAGACATGTGCCTTACTGAGGGGAGCGAGTCCGAGCATCACCCGCTGAAAGCTCCACTTCCAGGATTTGGACTTCCATGCGGCAAGTCCCCAAACACAAGCCCCAGACAAGTGCCCGAATGGGGGGAGCGAGTCCGAGGATCACCCGCTGAAAGCTCCACTTCCAGGATTTGGACTTCCATGCGGCAAGTCCCCAAACACAAGCCCCAGACAAGTGCCCGAATGGGGGGAGCGAGTCCGAGTATCACCCGCTGAAAGCTCCACTTCCAGGATTTAGACTTCCACCGGGAAAGCCCACAAACACAAGCCTCAGACAGGTGCTCAACTGAGGGGAGCGAGTCCGAGTGTAACCCGCTGAAAGCTCCACTTCCAGGATTTGGACTTCCATGCGGCAAGTCCCCAATCATAAGCCCCAGACAAGTGCCCGAATGGGGGGAGCGAGTCCGAGTATCACCCGCTGAAAGCTCCACTTCCAGGATTTAGACTTCCACCGGGAAAGCCCACAAACACAAGCCTCAGACAGGTGCTCAACTGAGGGGAGCGAGTCCGAGTTCCACCCGCTGAAAGTTCCACTTCCAGGATTTTGACTTCCATGCGGCAAGTCCCCAAACACAAGCCCCAGACAGGTGCCTTACTGAGGGGAGCGAGTCCGAGTATCACCCGCTGAAAGCTCCACTTCCAGGATTTGGACTTCCATGCGGCAAGTCCCCAAACACAAGCCTCAGACAGGTGCTCGACTGAGGGGAGCGAGTCCGAGTACCAACCGCTGAAAGTTCCATTTCCAGGATTTAGACTTCCATGGGGCAAGTCCCCAAACACAAGCCCCAGACAAGTGCCCGAATGGGGGGAGCGAGTCCGAGCATCACCCGCTGAAAGCTCCACTTCCAGGATTTGGACTTCCATGCGGCAAGTCCCCAAACACAAGCCCCAGACAAGTGCCCGAATGGGGGGAGCGAGTCCGAGTATCACCCGCTGAAAGCTCCACTTCCAGGATTTAGACTTCCACCGGGAAAGCCCACAAACACAAGCATCAGACAGGTGCTCAATTGAGGGGAGCGATTCCGAGTTCCACCCGCTGAAAGTTCCACTTCCAGGATTTGAACTTCCATGGGGCAAGTCCCCAAACACAAGCCCCAGACATGTGCCCGACTGGGGGGAGCGAGTCCGAGCATCACCCGCTGAAAGCTCCACTTCCAGGATTTGGACTTCCATGCGGCAAGTCCCCAAACACAAGCCCCAGACAGGTGCCTTACTGAGGGGAGCGAGTCCGAGTATCACCCGCTGAAAGCTCCACTTCCAGGATTTGGACTTCCATGCGGCAAGTCCCCAAACACAAGCCCCAGACAAGTGCCCGAATGGGGGGAGCGATTCCGAGTACCACCCGCTGGAAGTTCCACTTCCAGGATTTGGACTTCCATGGGGCAAGTCCCCAAACACAAGCCCCAGACAAGTGCCCGAGTGGGGGGAGCGAGTCCGAGCATAACCCGCTGAAAGCTCCACTTCCAGGATTAAGACTTCCACCAGGCAAGCCCACAAACACAAGCCTCAGACAGGTGCTCAACTGAGGGGAGCGAGTCTGAGTACAACCCGCTGAAAGTTCCACTTCCAGGATTTGGACTTCCATGGGGCAAGTCCCCAAACACAAGCCCAAGACAGGTGCCCGACTGAGGCGAGCGAGTCCCAGTATCACCCGCTGGAAGTTCCACTTCCAGGATTTGGACTTCCATGGGGTAAGTCCCCAAACACAAGACTCAGACAGGTGCTCGACTGAGGGGAGCGAGTCCGAGTACCACCCGCTGAAAGTTCCACTTCCAGGATTTGGACTTCCATGCAGCAAGTCCCCAAACACAAGCCCCAGACAAGTGCCCGAATGGGGGGAGCGAGTCCGAGCATCACCCGCTGAAAGCTCCACTTCCAGGATTTGGACTTCCATGCGGCAAGTCCCCAAACACAAGCCCCAGACAAGTGCCCGAATGGGGGGAGCGAGTCCGAGTATCACCCGCTGAAAGCTCCACTTCCAGGATTTAGACTTCCACCGGGAAAGCCCACAAACACAAGCCTCAGACAGGTGCTCAACTGAGGGGAGCGAGTCCGAGTTCCACCCGCTGAAAGTTCCACTTCCAGGATTTGGACTTCCATGCGGCAAGTCCCCAAACACAAGCCCCAGACAGGTGCCTTACTGAGGGGAGCGAGTCCGAGTATCACCCGCTGAAAGCTCCACTTCCAGGATTTGGACTTCCATGCGGCAAGTCCCCAAACACAAGCCCCAGACAAGTGCCCGAATGGGGGGAGCGAGTCCGAGTATCACCCGCTGAAAGCTCCACTTCCAGGATTTAGACTTCCACCGGGAAAGCCCACAGACACAAGCCTCAGACAGGTGCTCAACTGAGGGGAGCGAGTCCGAGTTCCACCCGCTGAAAGTTCCACTTCCAGGATTTGGACTTCCATGCGGCAAGTCGCCAAACACAAGCCCCAGACAGGTGGCTCCACTTCCAGGATTTTGACTTCCACCGGGAAAGCCCACAAACACAAGCCTCAGACAGGTGCTCAACTGAGGGGAGCGAGTCCGAGTGTCACCCGCTGAAAGCTCCACTTCCAGGATTTGGACTTCCATGCGGCAAGTCCCCAAACACAAGCCTCAGACAGGTGCTCGACTGAGGGGAGCGAGTCCGAGTACCACCCGCTGAAAGTTCCACTTCCAGGATTTGGACTTCCATGGGGCAAGTCCCCAAACACAAGCCCCAGACAAGTGCCCGAATGGGGGGAGCGAGTCCGAGTATCACCCGCTGAAAGCTCCACTTCCAGGATTTGGACTTCCATGCGGTAAGTCCCCAAACACAAGCCCCAGACAAGTGCCCGAATGGGGGGAGCGAGTCCGAGTATCACCCGCTGAAAGCTCCACTTCCAGGATTTAGACTTCCACCGGGAAAGCCCACAAACACAAGCCTCAGACAGGTGCTCAACTGAGGGGAGCGAGTCCCAGTGTCACCCGCTGAAAGCTCCACTTCCAGGATTTGGACTTCCATGCGGCAAGTCCCCAAACACAAGCCCCAGGCAAGTGCCCGAATGGGGGGAGCGAGTCCGAGTATCACCCGCTGAAAGCTCCACTTCCAGGATTTAGACTTTCACCGGGAAAGCCCACAGACACAAGCCTCAGACAGGTGCTTAACTGAGGGGAGCGAGTCCGAGTTCCACCCGCTGAAAGTTCCACTTCCAGGATTTGGACTTCCATGCAGCAAGTCGCCAAACACAAGCCCCAGACAGGTGCCTTACTGAGGGGAGCGAGTCCGATTATCACCCGCTGAAAGCTCCACTTCCAGGATTTGGACTTCCATGCGGCAAGTCCCCAAACACAAGCCTCAGACAGGTGCTCGACTGAGGGGAGCGAGTCCGAGTATCACCCGCTGAAAGCTCCACTTCCAGGATTTAGACTTCCACCGGGAAAGCCCACAGACACAAGCCTCAGACAGGTGCTCAACTGAGGGGAGCGAGTCCGAGTTCCACCCGCTGAAAGTTCCACTTCCAGGATTTGGACTTCCATGCGGCAAGTCGCCAAACACAAGCCCCAGACAGGTGCCTTACTGAGGGGAGCGAGTCCGAGTATCACCCGCTGAAAGCTCCACTTCCAGGATTTGGACTTCCATGCGGCAAGTCCCCAAACACAAGCCTCAGACAGGTGCTCGACTGAGGGGAGCGAGTCCGAGTACCACCCGCTGAAAGTTCCACTTCCAGGATTTGGACTTCCATGCGGCAAGTCCCCAAACACAAGCCCCAGACAAGTGCCCGAATTGGGGGAGCGAGTCCGAGTATCACCCGCTGAAAGCTCCACTTCCAAGAATTAGACTTCCACCGGGAAAGCCCACAAACACAAGCCTCAGACAGGTGCTCAACTGAGGGGAGCGAGTCCGAGTTCCACCCGCTGAAAGTTCCACTTCCAGGATTTGGACTTCCATGCGGCAAGTCCCCAAACACAAGCCCCAGACAGGTGCCTTACTGAGGGGAGCGAGTCCGAGTATCACCCGCTGAAAGCTCCACTTCCAGGATTTGGACTTCCATGCGGCAAGTCCCCAAACACAAGCCTCAGACAGGTGCTCGACTGAGGGGAGCGAGTCCGAGTACCACCCGCTGAAAGTTCCACTTCCAGGATTTGGACTTCCATGCGGCAAGTCCCCAAACACAAGCCCCAGACAGGTGCCCAACTGAGGGTAGCGATTCCGAGTACCACCCGCTGGAAGCTCCACTTCCAGGATTTGGACTTCCATGGGGCAAGTCCCCAAACACAAGCCCCAGACAAGTGCCCGAATGGGGGGAGCGAGTCCGAGTATCACCCGCTGAAAGCTCCACTTCCAGGATTTGGACTTCCATGCGGCAAGTCCCCAAACACAAGCCCCAGACAAGTGCCCGACTGGGGGGAGCGAGTCTGAGCATCCACCGCTGAAAGCTCCACTTCCAGGATTTGGACTTCCATGCGGCAAGTCCCCAAATACAAGCCCCAGACATGTGCCTTACTGAGGGGAGCGAGTCCGAGCATCACCCGCTGAAAGCTCCACTTCCAGGATTTGGACTTCCATGCGGCAAGTCCCCAAACACAAGCCCCAGACAAGTGCCCGAATGGGGGGAGCGAGTCCGAGTATCACCCGCTGAAAGCTCCACTTCCAGGATTTGGACTTCCATGCGGTAAGTCCCCAAACACAAGCCCCAGACAAGTGCCCGAATGGGGGGAGCGAGTCCGAGTATCACCCGCTGAAAGCTCCACTTCCAGGATTTAGACTTCCACCGGGAAAGCCCACAAACACAAGCCTCAGACAGGTGCTCAACTGAGGGGAGCGAGTCCCAGTGTCACCCGCTGAAAGCTCCACTTCCAGGATTTGGACTTCCATGCGGCAAGTCCCCAAACACAAGCCCCAGGCAAGTGCCCGAATGGGGGGAGCGAGTCCGAGTATCACCCGCTGAAAGCTCCACTTCCAGGATTTAGACTTTCACCGGGAAAGCCCACAGACACAAGCCTCAGACAGGTGCTTAACTGAGGGGAGCGAGTCCGAGTTCCACCCGCTGAAAGTTCCACTTCCAGGATTTGGACTTCCATGCAGCAAGTCGCCAAACACAAGCCCCAGACAGGTGCCTTACTGAGGGGAGCGAGTCCGATTATCACCCGCTGAAAGCTCCACTTCCAGGATTTGGACTTCCATGCGGCAAGTCCCCAAACACAAGCCTCAGACAGGTGCTCGACTGAGGGGAGCGAGTCCGAGTATCACCCGCTGAAAGCTCCACTTCCAGGATTTAGACTTCCACCGGGAAAGCCCACAGACACAAGCCTCAGACAGGTGCTCAACTGAGGGGAGCGAGTCCGAGTTCCACCCGCTGAAAGTTCCACTTCCAGGATTTGGACTTCCATGCGGCAAGTCGCCAAACACAAGCCCCAGACAGGTGCCTTACTGAGGGGAGCGAGTCCGAGTATCACCCGCTGAAAGCTCCACTTCCAGGATTTGGACTTCCATGCGGCAAGTCCCCAAACACAAGCCTCAGACAGGTGCTCGACTGAGGGGAGCGAGTCCGAGTACCACCCGCTGAAAGTTCCACTTCCAGGATTTGGACTTCCATGCGGCAAGTCCCCAAACACAAGCCCCAGACAAGTGCCCGAATTGGGGGAGCGAGTCCGAGTATCACCCGCTGAAAGCTCCACTTCCAAGAATTAGACTTCCACCGGGAAAGCCCACAAACACAAGCCTCAGACAGGTGCTCAACTGAGGGGAGCGAGTCCGAGTTCCACCCGCTGAAAGTTCCACTTCCAGGATTTGGACTTCCATGCGGCAAGTCCCCAAACACAAGCCCCAGACAGGTGCCTTACTGAGGGGAGCGAGTCCGAGTATCACCCGCTGAAAGCTCCACTTCCAGGATTTGGACTTCCATGCGGCAAGTCCCCAAACACAAGCCTCAGACAGGTGCTCGACTGAGGGGAGCGAGTCCGAGTACCACCCGCTGAAAGTTCCACTTCCAGGATTTGGACTTCCATGCGGCAAGTCCCCAAACACAAGCCCCAGACAGGTGCCCAACTGAGGGTAGGGATTCCGAGTACCACCCGCTGGAAGCTCCACTTCCAGGATTTGGACTTCCATGGGGCAAGTCCCCAAACACAAGCCCCAGACAAGTGCCCGAATGGGGGGAGCGAGTCCGAGTATCACCCGCTGAAAGCTCCACTTCCAGGATTTGGACTTCCATGCGGCAAGTCCCCAAACACAAGCCCCAGACAAGTGCCCGACTGGGGGGAGCGAGTCTGAGCATCCACCGCTGAAAGCTCCACTTCCAGGATTTGGACTTCCATGCGGCAAGTCCCCAAATACAAGCCCCAGACATGTGCCTTACTGAAGGGAGCGAGTCCGAGCATCACCCGCTGAAAGCTCCACTTCCAGGATTTGGACTTCCATGCGGCAAGTCCCCAAACACAAGCCCCAGACAAGTGCCCGAATGGGGGGAGCGAGTCCGAGGATCACCCGCTGAAAGCTCCACTTCCAGGATTTGGACTTCCATGCGGCAAGTCCCCAAACACAAGCCCCAGACAAGTGCCCGAATGGTGGGAGCGAGTCCGAGTATCACCCGCTGAAAGCTCCACTTCCAGGATTTAGACTTCCACCGGGAAAGCCCAAAACACAAGCCTCAGACAGGTGCTCAACTGAGGGGAGCGAGTCCGAGTTCCACCCGCTGAAAGTTCCACTTCCAGAATTTGGACTTCCACCGGGAAAGCCCACAAACACAAGCCTCAGACAGGTGCTCAACTGAGGGGAGCGAGTCCCAGTGTCACCCGCTGAAAGCTCCACTTCCAGGATTTGGACTTCCATGCGGCAAGTCCCCAAACATAAGCCCCAGACAAGTGCCCGAATGGGGGGAGCGAGTCCGAGTATCACCCGCTGAAAGCTCCACTTCCAGGATTTAGACTTCCACCGGGAAAGCCCACAAACACAAGCCTCAGACAGGTGCTCAACTGAGGGGAGCGAGTCCGAGTTCCACCCGCTGAAAGTTCCACTTCCAGGATTTGGACTTCCATGCGGCAAGTCCCCAAACACAAGCCCCAGACAGGTGCCCAACTGAGGGTAGCGATTCCGAGTACCACCCGCTGGAAGCTCCACTTCCAGGATTTGGACTTCCATGGGGCAAGTCCCCAAACACAAGCCCCAGAAAAGTGCCCGAATGGGGGGAGCGAGTCTGAGCATCCACCGCTGAAAGCTCCACTTCCAGGATTTGGACTTCCATGCGGCAAGTCCCCAAATACAAGCCCCAGACATGTGCCTTACTGAGGGGAGCGAGTCCGAGCATCACCCGCTGAAAGCTCCACTTCCAGGATTTGGACTTCCATGCGGCAAGTCCCCAAACACAAGCCCCAGACAAGTGCCCGAATGGGGGGAGCGAGTCCGAGTATAACCCGCTGAAAGCTCCACTTCCTGGATTTAGACTTCCACCGGGAAAGCCCAAAACACAAGCCTCAGACAGGTGCTCAACTGAGGGGAGCGAGTCCGAGTTCCACCCGCTGAAAGTTCCACTTCCAGAATTTGGACTTCCATGGGGCAAGTCCCCAAACACAAGCCCCAGACAAGTGCCCGACTGGGGGGAGCGAGTCCGAGCATCACCCGCTGAAAGCTCCACTTCCAGGATTTGGACTTCCATGCGGCAAGTCCCCAAACACAAGCCCCAGGCAAGTGCCCGAATGGGGGGAGCGAGTCCGAGTATCACCCGCTGAAAGCTCCACTTCCAGGATTTAGACTTTCACCGGGAAAGCCTACAGACACAAGCCTCTGACAGGTGCTCAACTGAGGGGAGCGAGTCCGAGTTCCACCCGCTGAAAGTTCCACTTCCAGGATTTGGACTTCCATGCAGCAAGTCGCCAAACACAAGCCCCAGACAGGTGCCTTACTGAGGGGAGCGAGTCCGATTATCACCCGCTGAAAGCTCAACTTCCAGGATTTGGACTTCCATGCGGCAAGTCCCCAAACACAAGCCTCAGACAGGTGCTCGACTGAGGGGAGCGAGTCCGAGTACCAACCGCTGAAAGTTCCATTTCCAGGATTTGGACTTCCTTGGGTCAAGTCCCCAAACACAAGCCCCAGACAAGTGCCCGAATGGGGGGAGCGAGTCCGAGTATCACCCGCTGAAAGCTCCACTTCCAGGATTTGGACTTCCATGCGGCAAGTCCCCAAACACAAGCCCCAGACAAGTGCCCGAATGGGGGGAGCGAGTCCGAGTATCACCCGCTGAAAGCTCCACTTCCAGGATTTAGACTTCCACCGGGAAAGCCCACAAACACAAGCCTCAGACAGGTGCTCAACTGAGGGGAGCGAGTCCGAGTTCCACCCGCTGAAAGTTCCACTTCCAGGATTTGGACTTCCATGCGGCAAGTCCCCAAACACAAGCCCCAGACAGGTGCCTTACTGAGGGGAGCGAGTCCGAGAATCACCCGCTGAAAGCTCCACTTCCAGGATTTGGACTTCCATGCGGCAAGTCCCCAAACACAAGCCCCAGACAAGTGCCCGAATGGGGGGAGCGAGTCCGAGTATCACCCGCTGAAAGCTCCACTTCCAGGATTTAGACTTCCACCGGGAAAGCCCACAGACACAAGCCTCAGACAGGTGCTCAACTGAGGGGAGCGAGTCCGAGTTCCACCCGCTGAAAGTTCCACTTCCAGGATTTGGACTTCCATGCGGCAAGTCGCCAAACACAAGCCCCAGACAGGTGCCTTACTGAGGGGAGCGAGTCCGAGTATCACCCGCTGAAAGCTCCACTTCCAGGATTTGGACTTCCATGCGGCAAGTCCCCAAACACAAGCCTCAGACAGGTGCTCGACTGAGGGGAGCGAGTCCGAGTATCACCCGCTGAAAGCTCCACTTCCAGGATTTAGACTTCCACCGGGAAAGCCCACAGACACAAGCCTCAGACAGGTGCTCAACTGAGGGGAGCGAGTCCGAGTTCCACCCGCTGAAAGTTCCACTTCCAGGATTTGGACTTCCATGCGGCAAGTCGCCAAACACAAGCCCCAGACAGGTGCCTTACTGAGGGGAGCGAGTCCGAGTATCACCCGCTGAAAGCTCCACTTCCAGGATTTGGACTTCCATGCGGCAAGTCCCCAAACACAAGCCTCAGACAGGTGCTCGACTGAGGGGAGCGAGTCCGAGTACCACCCGCTGAAAGTTCCACTTCCAGGATTTGGACTTCCATGCGGCAAGTCCCCAAACACAAGCCCCAGACAAGTGCCCGAATTGGGGGAGCGAGTCCGAGTATCACCCGCTGAAAGCTCCACTTCCAAGAATTAGACTTCCACCGGGAAAGCCCACAAACACAAGCCTCAGACAGGTGCTCAACTGAGGGGAGCGAGTCCGAGTTCCACCCGCTGAAAGTTCCACTTCCAGGATTTGGACTTCCATGCGGCAAGTCCCCAAACACAAGCCCCAGACAGGTGCCTTACTGAGGGGAGCGAGTCCGAGTATCACCCGCTGAAAGCTCCACTTCCAGGATTTGGACTTCCATGCGGCAAGTCCCCAAACACAAGCCTCAGACAGGTGCTCGACTGAGGGGAGCGAGTCCGAGTACCACCCGCTGAAAGTTCCACTTCCAGGATTTGGACTTCCATGCGGCAAGTCCCCAAACACAAGCCCCAGACAGGTGCCCAACTGAGGGTAGCGATTCCGAGTACCACCCGCTGGAAGCTCCACTTCCAGGATTTGGACTTCCATGGGGCAAGTCCCCAAACACAAGCCCCAGACAAGTGCCCGAATGGGGGGAGCGAGTCCGAGTATCACCCGCTGAAAGCTCCACTTCCAGGATTTGGACTTGCATGCGGCAAGTCCCCAAACACAAGCCCCAGACAAGTGCCCGACTGGGGGGAGCGAGTCTGAGCATCCACCGCTGAAAGCTCCACTTCCAGGATATGGACTTCCATGCGGCAAGTCCCCAAATACAAGCCCCAGACATGTGCCTTACTGAGGGGAGCGAGTCCGAGCATCACCCGCTGAAAGCTCCACTTCCAGGATTTGGACTTCCATGCGGCAAGTCCCCAAACACAAGCCCCAGACAAGTGCCCGAATGGGGGGAGCGAGTCCGAGGATCACCCGCTGAAAGCTCCACTTCCAGGATTTAGACTTCCACCGGGAAAGCCCACAAACACAAGCCTCAGACAGGTGCTCAACTGAGGGGAGCGAGTCCGAGTGTAACCCGCTGAAAGCTCCACTTCCAGGATTTGGACTTCCATGCGGCAAGTCCCCAATCATAAGCCCCAGACAAGTGCCCGAATGGGGGGAGCGAGTCCGAGTATCACCCGCTGAAAGCTCCACTTCCAGGATTTAGACTTCCACCGGGAAAGCCCACAAACACAAGCCTCAGACAGGTGCTCAACTGAGGGGAGCGAGTCCGAGTTCCACCCGCTGAAAGTTCCACTTCCAGGATTTTGACTTCCATGCGGCAATTCCCCAAACACAAGCCCCAGACAGGTGCCTTACTGAGGGGAGCGAGTCCGAGTATCACCCGCTGAAAGCTCCACTTCCAGGATTTGGACTTCCATGCGGCAAGTCCCCAAACACAAGCCTCAGACAGGTGCTCGACTGAGGGGAGCGAGTCCGAGTACCAACCGCTGAAAGTTCCATTTCCAGGATTTAGACTTCCATGGGGCAAGTCCCCAAACACAAGCCCCAGACAAGTGCCCGAATGGGGGGAGCGAGTCCGAGCATCACCCGCTGAAAGCTCCACTTCCAGGATTTGGACTTCCATGGGGCAAGTCCCCAAACACAAGCCCCAGACAAGTGCCCGAATGGGGGGAGCGAGTCCGAGTATCACCCGCTGAAAGCTCCACTTCCAGGATTTAGACTTCCACCGGGAAAGCCCACAAACACAAGCATCAGACAGGTGCTCAATTGAGGGGAGCGATTCCGAGTTCCACCCGCTGAAAGTTCCACTTCCAGGATTTGAACTTCCATGGGGCAAGTCCCCAAACACAAGCCCCAGACATGTGCCCGACTGGGGGGAGCGAGTCCGAGCATCACCCGCTGAAAGCTCCACTTCCAGGATTTGGACTTCCATGCGGCAAGTCCCCAAACACAAGCCCCAGACAGGTGCCTTACTGAGGGGAGCGAGTCCGAGTATCACCCGCTGAAAGCTCCACTTCCAGGATTTGGACTTCCATGCGGCAAGTCCCCAAACACAAGCCCCAGACAAGTGCCCGAAAGGGGGGAGCGATTCCGAGTACCACCCGCTGGAAGTTCCACTTCCAGGATTTGGACTTCCATGGGGCAAGTCCCCAAACACAAGCCCCAGACAAGTGCCCGAGTGGGGGGAGCGAGTCCGAGCATAACCCGCTGAAAGCTCCACTTCCAGGATTAAGACTTCCACCAGGCAAGCCCACAAACACAAGCCTCAGACAGGTGCTCAACTGAGGGGAGCGAGTCTGAGTACAACCCGCTGAAAGTTCCACTTCCAGGATTTGGACTTCCATGGGGCAAGTCCCCAAACACAAGCCCAAGACAGGTGCCCGACTGAGGCGAGCGAGTCCCAGTATCACCCGCTGGAAGTTCCACTTCCAGGATTTGGACTTCCATGGGGTAAGTCCCCAAACACAAGACTCAGACAGGTGCTCGACTGAGGGGAGCGAGTCCGAGTACCACCCGCTGAAAGTTCCACTTCCAGGATTTGGACTTCCATGCAGCAAGTCCCCAAACACAAGCCCCAGACAAGTGCCCGAATGGGGGGAGCGAGTCCGAGCATCACCCGCTGAAAGCTCCACTTCCAGGATTTGGACTTCCATGCGGCAAGTCCCCAAACACAAGCCCCAGACAAGTGCCCGAATGGGGGGAGCGAGTCCGAGTATCACCCGCTGAAAGCTCCACTTCCAGGATTTAGACTTCCACCGGGAAAGCCCACAAACACAAGCCTCAGACAGGTGCTCAACTGAGGGGAGCGAGTCCGAGTTCCACCCGCTGAAAGTTCCACTTCCAGGATTTGGACTTCCATGCGGCAAGTCCCCAAACACAAGCCCCAGACAGGTGCCTTACTGAGGGGAGCGAGTCCGAGTATCACCCGCTGAAAGCTCCACTTCCAGGATTTGGACTTCCATGCGGCAAGTCCCCAAACACAAGCCCCAGACAAGTGCCCGAAAGGGGGGAGCGATTCCGAGTACCACCCGCTGGAAGTTCCACTTCCAGGATTTGGACTTCCATGGGGCAAGTCCCCAAACACAAGCCCCAGACAAGTGCCCGAGTGGGGGGAGCGAGTCCGAGCATAACCCGCTGAAAGCTCCACTTCCAGGATTAAGACTTCCACCAGGCAAGCCCACAAACACAAGCCTCAGACAGGTGCTCAACTGAGGGGAGCGAGTCTGAGTACAACCCGCTGAAAGTTCCACTTCCAGGATTTGGACTTCCATGGGGCAAGTCCCCAAACACAAGCCCAAGACAGGTGCCCGACTGAGGCGAGCGAGTCCCAGTATCACCCGCTGGAAGTTCCACTTCCAGGATTTGGACTTCCATGGGGTAAGTCCCCAAACACAAGACTCAGACAGGTGCTCGACTGAGGGGAGCGAGTCCGAGTACCACCCGCTGAAAGTTCCACTTCCAGGATTTGGACTTCCATGCAGCAAGTCCCCAAACACAAGCCCCAGACAAGTGCCCGAATGGGGGGAGCGAGTCCGAGCATCACCCGCTGAAAGCTCCACTTCCAGGATTTGGACTTCCATGCGGCAAGTCCCCAAACACAAGCCCCAGACAAGTGCCCGAATGGGGGGAGCGAGTCCGAGTATCACCCGCTGAAAGCTCCACTTCCAGGATTTAGACTTCCACCGGGAAAGCCCACAAACACAAGCCTCAGACAGGTGCTCAACTGAGGGGAGCGAGTCCGAGTTCCACCCGCTGAAAGTTCCACTTCCAGGATTTGGACTTCCATGCGGCAAGTCCCCAAACACAAGCCCCAGACAGGTGCCTTACTGAGGGGAGCGAGTCCGAGTATCACCCGCTGAAAGCTCCACTTCCAGGATTTGGACTTCCATGCGGCAAGTCCCCAAACACAAGCCCCAGACAAGTGCCCGAATGGGGGGAGCGAGTCCGAGTATCACCCGCTGAAAGCTCCACTTCCAGGATTTAGACTTCCACCGGGAAAGCCCACAGACACAAGCCTCAGACAGGTGCTCAACTGAGGGGAGCGAGTCCGAGTTCCACCCGCTGAAAGTTCCACTTCCAGGATTTGGACTTCCATGCGGCAAGTCGCCAAACACAAGCCCCAGACAGGTGGCTCCACTTCCAGGATTTTGACTTCCACCGGGAAAGCCCACAAACACAAGCCTCAGACAGGTGCTCAACTGAGGGGAGCGAGTCCGAGTGTCACCCGCTGAAAGCTCCACTTCCAGGATTTGGACTTCCATGCGGCAAGTCCCCAAACACAAGCCTCAGACAGGTGCTCGACTGAGGGGAGCGAGTCCGAGTACCACCCGCTGAAAGTTCCACTTCCAGGATTTGGACTTCCATGGGGCAAGTCCCCAAACACAAGCCCCAGACAAGTGCCCGAATGGGGGGAGCGAGTCCGAGTATCACCCGCTGAAAGCTCCACTTCCAGGATTTGGACTTCCATGCGGTAAGTCCCCAAACACAAGCCCCAGACAAGTGCCCGAATGGGGGGAGCGAGTCCGAGTATCACCCGCTGAAAGCTCCACTTCCAGGATTTAGACTTCCACCGGGAAAGCCCACAAACACAAGCCTCAGACAGGTGCTCAACTGAGGGGAGCGAGTCCCAGTGTCACCCGCTGAAAGCTCCACTTCCAGGATTTGGACTTCCATGCGGCAAGTCCCCAAACACAAGCCCCAGGCAAGTGCCCGAATGGGGGGAGCGAGTCCGAGTATCACCCGCTGAAAGCTCCACTTCCAGGATTTAGACTTTCACCGGGAAAGCCCACAGACACAAGCCTCAGACAGGTGCTTAACTGAGGGGAGCGAGTCCGAGTTCCACCCGCTGAAAGTTCCACTTCCAGGATTTGGACTTCCATGCAGCAAGTCGCCAAACACAAGCCCCAGACAGGTGCCTTACTGAGGGGAGCGAGTCCGATTATCACCCGCTGAAAGCTCCACTTCCAGGATTTGGACTTCCATGCGGCAAGTCCCCAAACACAAGCCTCAGACAGGTGCTCGACTGAGGGGAGCGAGTCCGAGTATCACCCGCTGAAAGCTCCACTTCCAGGATTTAGACTTCCACCGGGAAAGCCCACAGACACAAGCCTCAGACAGGTGCTCAACTGAGGGGAGCGAGTCCGAGTTCCACCCGCTGAAAGTTCCACTTCCAGGATTTGGACTTCCATGCGGCAAGTCGCCAAACACAAGCCCCAGACAGGTGCCTTACTGAGGGGAGCGAGTCCGAGTATCACCCGCTGAAAGCTCCACTTCCAGGATTTGGACTTCCATGCGGCAAGTCCCCAAACACAAGCCTCAGACAGGTGCTCGACTGAGGGGAGCGAGTCCGAGTACCACCCGCTGAAAGTTCCACTTCCAGGATTTGGACTTCCATGCGGCAAGTCCCCAAACACAAGCCCCAGACAAGTGCCCGAATTGGGGGAGCGAGTCCGAGTATCACCCGCTGAAAGCTCCACTTCCAAGAATTAGACTTCCACCGGGAAAGCCCACAAACACAAGCCTCAGACAGGTGCTCAACTGAGGGGAGCGAGTCCGAGTTCCACCCGCTGAAAGTTCCACTTCCAGGATTTGGACTTCCATGCGGCAAGTCCCCAAACACAAGCCCCAGACAGGTGCCTTACTGAGGGGAGCGAGTCCGAGTATCACCCGCTGAAAGCTCCACTTCCAGGATTTGGACTTCCATGCGGCAAGTCCCCAAACACAAGCCTCAGACAGGTGCTCGACTGAGGGGAGCGAGTCCGAGTACCACCCGCTGAAAGTTCCACTTCCAGGATTTGGACTTCCATGCGGCAAGTCCCCAAACACAAGCCCCAGACAGGTGCCCAACTGAGGGTAGCGATTCCGAGTACCACCCGCTGGAAGCTCCACTTCCAGGATTTGGACTTCCATGGGGCAAGTCCCCAAACACAAGCCCCAGACAAGTGCCCGAATGGGGGGAGCGAGTCCGAGTATCACCCGCTGAAAGCTCCACTTCCAGGATTTGGACTTCCATGCGGCAAGTCCCCAAACACAAGCCCCAGACAAGTGCCCGACTGGGGGGAGCGAGTCTGAGCATCCACCGCTGAAAGCTCCACTTCCAGGATTTGGACTTCCATGCGGCAAGTCCCCAAATACAAGCCCCAGACATGTGCCTTACTGAGGGGAGCGAGTCCGAGCATCACCCGCTGAAAGCTCCACTTCCAGGATTTGGACTTCCATGCGGCAAGTCCCCAAACACAAGCCCCAGACAAGTGCCCGAATGGGGGGAGCGAGTCCGAGTATCACCCGCTGAAAGCTCCACTTCCAGGATTTGGACTTCCATGCGGTAAGTCCCCAAACACAAGCCCCAGACAAGTGCCCGAATGGGGGGAGCGAGTCCGAGTATCACCCGCTGAAAGCTCCACTTCCAGGATTTAGACTTCCACCGGGAAAGCCCACAAACACAAGCCTCAGACAGGTGCTCAACTGAGGGGAGCGAGTCCCAGTGTCACCCGCTGAAAGCTCCACTTCCAGGATTTGGACTTCCATGCGGCAAGTCCCCAAACACAAGCCCCAGGCAAGTGCCCGAATGGGGGGAGCGAGTCCGAGTATCACCCGCTGAAAGCTCCACTTCCAGGATTTAGACTTTCACCGGGAAAGCCCACAGACACAAGCCTCAGACAGGTGCTTAACTGAGGGGAGCGAGTCCGAGTTCCACCCGCTGAAAGTTCCACTTCCAGGATTTGGACTTCCATGCAGCAAGTCGCCAAACACAAGCCCCAGACAGGTGCCTTACTGAGGGGAGCGAGTCCGATTATCACCCGCTGAAAGCTCCACTTCCAGGATTTGGACTTCCATGCGGCAAGTCCCCAAACACAAGCCTCAGACAGGTGCTCGACTGAGGGGAGCGAGTCCGAGTATCACCCGCTGAAAGCTCCACTTCCAGGATTTAGACTTCCACCGGGAAAGCCCACAGACACAAGCCTCAGACAGGTGCTCAACTGAGGGGAGCGAGTCCGAGTTCCACCCGCTGAAAGTTCCACTTCCAGGATTTGGACTTCCATGCGGCAAGTCGCCAAACACAAGCCCCAGACAGGTGCCTTACTGAGGGGAGCGAGTCCGAGTATCACCCGCTGAAAGCTCCACTTCCAGGATTTGGACTTCCATGCGGCAAGTCCCCAAACACAAGCCTCAGACAGGTGCTCGACTGAGGGGAGCGAGTCCGAGTACCACCCGCTGAAAGTTCCACTTCCAGGATTTGGACTTCCATGCGGCAAGTCCCCAAACACAAGCCCCAGACAAGTGCCCGAATTGGGGGAGCGAGTCCGAGTATCACCCGCTGAAAGCTCCACTTCCAAGAATTAGACTTCCACCGGGAAAGCCCACAAACACAAGCCTCAGACAGGTGCTCAACTGAGGGGAGCGAGTCCGAGTTCCACCCGCTGAAAGTTCCACTTCCAGGATTTGGACTTCCATGCGGCAAGTCCCCAAACACAAGCCCCAGACAGGTGCCTTACTGAGGGGAGCGAGTCCGAGTATCACCCGCTGAAAGCTCCACTTCCAGGATTTGGACTTCCATGCGGCAAGTCCCCAAACACAAGCCTCAGACAGGTGCTCGACTGAGGGGAGCGAGTCCGAGTACCACCCGCTGAAAGTTCCACTTCCAGGATTTGGACTTCCATGCGGCAAGTCCCCAAACACAAGCCCCAGACAGGTGCCCAACTGAGGGTAGGGATTCCGAGTACCACCCGCTGGAAGCTCCACTTCCAGGATTTGGACTTCCATGGGGCAAGTCCCCAAACACAAGCCCCAGACAAGTGCCCGAATGGGGGGAGCGAGTCCGAGTATCACCCGCTGAAAGCTCCACTTCCAGGATTTGGACTTCCATGCGGCAAGTCCCCAAACACAAGCCCCAGACAAGTGCCCGACTGGGGGGAGCGAGTCTGAGCATCCACCGCTGAAAGCTCCACTTCCAGGATTTGGACTTCCATGCGGCAAGTCCCCAAATACAAGCCCCAGACATGTGCCTTACTGAGGGGAGCGAGTCCGAGCATCACCCGCTGAAAGCTCCACTTCCAGGATTTGGACTTCCATGCGGCAAGTCCCCAAACACAAGCCCCAGACAAGTGCCCGAATGGGGGGAGCGAGTCCGAGGATCACCCGCTGAAAGCTCCACTTCCAGGATTTGGACTTCCATGCGGCAAGTCCCCAAACACAAGCCCCAGACAAGTGCCCGAATGGGGGGAGCGAGTCCGAGTATCACCCGCTGAAAGCTCCACTTCCAGGATTTAGACTTCCACCGGGAAAGCCCACAAACACAAGCCTCAGACAGGTGCTCAACTGAGGGGAGCGAGTCCGAGTGTAACCCGCTGAAAGCTCCACTTCCAGGATTTGGACTTCCATGCGGCAAGTCCCCAATCATAAGCCCCAGACAAGTGCCCGAATGGGGGGAGCGAGTCCGAGTATCACCCGCTGAAAGCTCCACTTCCAGGATTTAGACTTCCACCGGGAAAGCCCACAAACACAAGCCTCAGACAGGTGCTCAACTGAGGGGAGCGAGTCCGAGTTCCACCCGCTGAAAGTTCCACTTCCAGGATTTTGACTTCCATGCGGCAAGTCCCCAAACACAAGCCCCAGACAGGTGCCTTACTGAGGGGAGCGAGTCCGAGTATCACCCGCTGAAAGCTCCACTTCCAGGATTTGGACTTCCATGCGGCAAGTCCCCAAACACAAGCCTCAGACAGGTGCTCGACTGAGGGGAGCGAGTCCGAGTACCAACCGCTGAAAGTTCCATTTCCAGGATTTAGACTTCCATGGGGCAAGTCCCCAAACACAAGCCCCAGACAAGTGCCCGAATGGGGGGAGCGAGTCCGAGCATCACCCGCTGAAAGCTCCACTTCCAGGATTTGGACTTCCATGCGGCAAGTCCCCAAACACAAGCCCCAGACAAGTGCCCGAATGGGGGGAGCGAGTCCGAGTATCACCCGCTGAAAGCTCCACTTCCAGGATTTAGACTTCCACCGGGAAAGCCCACAAACACAAGCATCAGACAGGTGCTCAATTGAGGGGAGCGATTCCGAGTTCCACCCGCTGAAAGTTCCACTTCCAGTATTTGAACTTCCATGGGGCAAGTCCCCAAACACAAGCCCCAGACATGTGCCCGACTGGGGGGAGCGAGTCCGAGCATCACCCGCTGAAAGCTCCACTTCCAGGATTTGGACTTCCATGCGGCAAGTCCCCAAACACAAGCCCCAGACAGGTGCCTTACTGAGGGGAGCGAGTCCGAGTATCACCCGCTGAAAGCTCCACTTCCAGGATTTGGACTTCCATGGGGCAAGTCCCCAAACACAAGCCCCAGACAAGTGCCCGAATGGGGGGAGCGAGTCCGAGTATCACCCGCTGAAAGCTCCACTTCCAGGATTTGGACTTCCATGCGGCAAGTCCCCAAACACAAGCCCCAGACAAGTGCCCGACTGGGGGGAGCGAGTCTGAGCATCCACCGCTGAAAGCTCCACTTCCAGGATTTGGACTTCCATGCGGCAAGTCCCCAAATACAAGCCCCAGACATGTGCCTTACTGAGGGGAGCGAGTCCGAGCATCACCCGCTGAAAGCTCCACTTCCAGGATTTGGACTTCCATGCGGCAAGTCCCCAAACACAAGCCCCAGACAAGTGCCCGAATGGGGGGAGCGAGTCCGAGGATCACCCGCTGAAAGCTCCACTTCCAGGATTTGGACTTCCATGCGGCAAGTCCCCAAACACAAGCCCCAGACAAGTGCCCGAATGGGGGGAGCGAGTCCGAGTATCACCCGCTGAAAGCTCCACTTCCAGGATTTAGACTTCCACCGGGAAAGCCCACAAACACAAGCCTCAGACAGGTGCTCAACTGAGGGGAGCGAGTCCGAGTGTAACCCGCTGAAAGCTCCACTTCCAGGATTTGGACTTCCATGCGGCAAGTCCCCAATCATAAGCCCCAGACAAGTGCCCGAATGGGGGGAGCGAGTCCGAGTATCACCCGCTGAAAGCTCCACTTCCAGGATTTAGACTTCCACCGGGAAAGCCCACAAACACAAGCCTCAGACAGGTGCTCAACTGAGGGGAGCGAGTCCGAGTTCCACCCGCTGAAAGTTCCACTTCCAGGATTTTGACTTCCATGCGGCAAGTCCCCAAACACAAGCCCCAGACAGGTGCCTTACTGAGGGGAGCGAGTCCGAGTATCACCCGCTGAAAGCTCCACTTCCAGGATTTGGACTTCCATGCGGCAAGTCCCCAAACACAAGCCTCAGACAGGTGCTCGACTGAGGGGAGCGAGTCCGAGTACCAACCGCTGAAAGTTCCATTTCCAGGATTTAGACTTCCATGGGGCAAGTCCCCAAACACAAGCCCCAGACAAGTGCCCGAATGGGGGGAGCGAGTCCGAGCATCACCCGCTGAAAGCTCCACTTCCAGGATTTGGACTTCCATGCGGCAAGTCCCCAAACACAAGCCCCAGACAAGTGCCCGAATGGGGGGAGCGAGTCCGAGTATCACCCGCTGAAAGCTCCACTTCCAGGATTTAGACTTCCACCGGGAAAGCCCACAAACACAAGCATCAGACAGGTGCTCAATTGAGGGGAGCGATTCCGAGTTCCACCCGCTGAAAGTTCCACTTCCAGGATTTGAACTTCCATGGGGCAAGTCCCCAAACACAAGCCCCAGACATGTGCCCGACTGGGGGGAGCGAGTCCGAGCATCACCCGCTGAAAGCTCCACTTCCAGGATTTGGACTTCCATGCGGCAAGTCCCCAAACACAAGCCCCAGACAGGTGCCTTACTGAGGGGAGCGAGTCCGAGTATCACCCGCTGAAAGCTCCACTTCCAGGATTTGGACTTCCATGCGGCAAGTCCCCAAACACAAGCCCCAGACAAGTGCCCGAATGGGGGGAGCGATTCCGAGTACCACCCGCTGGAAGTTCCACTTCCAGGATTTGGACTTCCATGGGGCAAGTCCCCAAACACAAGCCCCAGACAAGTGCCGGAGTGGGGGGAGCGAGTCCGAGCATAACCCGCTGAAAGCTCCACTTCCAGGATTAAGACTTCCACCAGGCAAGCCCACAAACACAAGCCTCAGACAGGTGCTCAACTGAGGGGAGCGAGTCTGAGTACAACCCGCTGAAAGTTCCACTTCCAGGATTTGGACTTCCATGGGGCAAGTCCCCAAACACAAGCCCAAGACAGGTGCCCGACTGAGGCGAGCGAGTCCCAGTATCACCCGCTGGAAGTTCCACTTCCAGGATTTGGACTTCCATGGGGTAAGTCCCCAAACACAAGACTCAGACAGGTGCTCGACTGAGGGGAGCGAGTCCGAGTACCACCCGCTGAAAGTTCCACTTCCAGGATTTGGACTTCCATGCAGCAAGTCCCCAAACACAAGCCCCAGACAAGTGCCCGAATGGGGGGAGCGAGTCCGAGCATCACCCGCTGAAAGCTCCACTTCCAGGATTTGGACTTCCATGCGGCAAGTCCCCAAACACAAGCCCCAGACAAGTGCCCGAATGGGGGGAGCGAGTCCGAGTATCACCCGCTGAAAGCTCCACTTCCAGGATTTAGACTTCCACCGGGAAAGCCCACAAACACAAGCCTCAGACAGGTGCTCAACTGAGGGGAGCGAGTCCGAGTTCCACCCGCTGAAAGTTCCACTTCCAGGATTTGGACTTCCATGCGGCAAGTCCCCAAACACAAGCCCCAGACAGGTGCCTTACTGAGGGGAGCGAGTCCGAGTATCACCCGCTGAAAGCTCCACTTCCAGGATTTGGACTTCCATGCGGCAAGTCCCCAAACACAAGCCCCAGACAAGTGCCCGAATGGGGGGAGCGAGTCCGAGTATCACCCGCTGAAAGCTCCACTTCCAGGATTTAGACTTCCACCGGGAAAGCCCACAGACACAAGCCTCAGACAGGTGCTCAACTGAGGGGAGCGAGTCCGAGTTCCACCCGCTGAAAGTTCCACTTCCAGGATTTGGACTTCCATGCGGCAAGTCGCCAAACACAAGCCCCAGACAGGTGGCTCCACTTCCAGGATTTTGACTTCCACCGGGAAAGCCCACAAACACAAGCCTCAGACAGGTGCTCAACTGAGGGGAGCGAGTCCGAGTGTCACCCGCTGAAAGCTCCACTTCCAGGATTTGGACTTCCATGCGGCAAGTCCCCAAACACAAGCCTCAGACAGGTGCTCGACTGAGGGGAGCGAGTCCGAGTACCACCCGCTGAAAGTTCCACTTCCAGGATTTGGACTTCCATGGGGCAAGTCCCCAAACACAAGCCCCAGACAAGTGCCCGAATGGGGGGAGCGAGTCCGAGTATCACCCGCTGAAAGCTCCACTTCCAGGATTTGGACTTCCATGCGGTAAGTCCCCAAACACAAGCCCCAGACAAGTGCCCGAATGGGGGGAGCGAGTCCGAGTATCACCCGCTGAAAGCTCCACTTCCAGGATTTAGACTTCCACCGGGAAAGCCCACAAACACAAGCCTCAGACAGGTGCTCAACTGAGGGGAGCGAGTCCCAGTGTCACCCGCTGAAAGCTCCACTTCCAGGATTTGGACTTCCATGCGGCAAGTCCCCAAACACAAGCCCCAGGCAAGTGCCCGAATGGGGGGAGCGAGTCCGAGTATCACCCGCTGAAAGCTCCACTTCCAGGATTTAGACTTTCACCGGGAAAGCCCACAGACACAAGCCTCAGACAGGTGCTTAACTGAGGGGAGCGAGTCCGAGTTCCACCCGCTGAAAGTTCCACTTCCAGGATTTGGACTTCCATGCAGCAAGTCGCCAAACACAAGCCCCAGACAGGTGCCTTACTGAGGGGAGCGAGTCCGATTATCACCCGCTGAAAGCTCCACTTCCAGGATTTGGACTTCCATGCGGCAAGTCCCCAAACACAAGCCTCAGACAGGTGCTCGACTGAGGGGAGCGAGTCCGAGTACCACCCGCTGAAAGTTCCACTTCCAGGATTTGGACTTCCTTGGGTCAAGTCCCCAAACACAAGCCCCAGACAAGTGTCCGAATGGGGGGAGCGAGTCCGAGTATCACCCGCTGAAAGCTCCACTTCCAGGATTTGGACTTCCATGCGGCAAGTCCCCAAACACAAGCCCCAGACAAGTGCCCGAATGGGGGGAGCGAGTCCGAGTATCACCCGCTGAAAGCTCCACTTCCAGGATTTAGACTTCCACCGGGAAAGCCCACAAACACAAGCCTCAGACAGGTGCTCAACTGAGGGGAGCGAGTCCGAGTTCCACCCGCTGAAAGTTCCACTTCCAGGATTTGGACTTCCATGCGGCAAGTCCCCAAACACAAGCCCCAGACAGGTGCCTTACTGAGGGGAGCGAGTCCGAGAATCACCCGCTGAAAGCTCCACTTCCAGGATTTGGACTTCCATGCGGCAAGTCCCCAAACACAAGCCCCAGACAAGTGCCCGAATGGGGGGAGCGAGTCCGAGTATCACCCGCTGAAAGCTCCACTTCCAGGATTTAGACTTCCACCGGGAAAGCCCACAGACACAAGCCTCAGACAGGTGCTCAACTGAGGGGAGCGAGTCCGAGTTCCACCCGCTGAAAGTTCCACTTCCAGGATTTGGACTTCCATGCGGCAAGTCCCCAAACACAAGCCCCAGACAGGTGCCTTACTGAGGGGAGCGAGTCCGAGTATCACCCGCTGAAAGCTCCACTTCCAGGATTTGGACTTCCATGCGGCAAGTCCCCAAACACAAGCCCCAGACAAGTGCCCGAATGGGGGGAGCGATTCCGAGTACCACCCGCTGGAAGTTCCACTTCCAGGATTTGGACTTCCATGGGGCAAGTCCCCAAACACAAGCCCCAGACAAGTGCCCGAGTGGGGGGAGCGAGTCCGAGCATAACCCGCTGAAAGCTCCACTTCCAGGATTAAGACTTCCACCAGGCAAGCCCACAAACACAAGCCTCAGACAGGTGCTCAACTGAGGGGAGCGAGTCTGAGTACAACCCGCTGAAAGTTCCACTTCCAGGATTTGGACTTCCATGGGGCAAGTCCCCAAACACAAGCCCAAGACAGGTGCCCGACTGAGGCGAGCGAGTCCGAGTATCACCCGCTGGAAGTTCCACTTCCAGGATTTGGACTTCCATGGGGTAAGTCCCCAAACACAAGACTCAGACAGGTGCTCGACTGAGGGGAGCGAGTCCGAGTACCACCCGCTGAAAGTTCCACTTCCAGGATTTGGACTTCCATGCAGCAAGTCCCCAAACACAAGCCCCAGACAAGTGCCCGAATGGGGGGAGCGAGTCCGAGCATCACCCGCTGAAAGCTCCACGTCCAGGATTTGGACTTCCATGCGGCAAGTCCCCAAACACAAGCCCCAGACAAGTGCCCGAATGGGGGGAGCGAGTCCGAGTATCACCCGCTGAAAGCTCGACTTCCAGGATTTAGACTTCCACCGGGAAAGCCCACAAACACAAGCCTCAGACAGGTGCTCAACTGAGGGGAGCGAGTCCGAGTTCCACCCGCTGAAAGTTCCACTTCCAGGATTTGGACTTACATGCGGCAAGTCCCCAAACACAAGCCCCAGACAGGTGCCTTACTGAGGGGAGCGAGTCCGAGTATCACCCGCTGAAAGCTCCACTTCCAGGATTTGGACTTCCACCGGGAAAGCCCACAAACACAAGCCTCAGACAGGTGCTCAACTGAGGGGAGCGAGTCCCAGTGTCACCCGCTGAAAGCTCCACTTCCAGGATTTGGACTTCCATGCGGCAAGTCCCCAAACATAAGCCCCAGACAAGTGCCCGAATGGGGGGAGCGAGTCCGAGTATCACCCGCTGAAAGCTCCACTTCCAGGATTTAGACTTCCACCGGGAAAGCCCACAAACACAAGCCTCAGACAGGTGCTCAACTGAGGGGAGCGAGTCCGAATTCCACCCGCTGAAAGTTCCACTTCCAGGATTTGGACTTCCATGCGGCAAGTCCCCAAACACAAGCCCCAGACAGGTGCCTTACTGAGGGGAGCGAGTCCGAGTATCACCCGCTGAAAGCTCCACTTCCAGGATTTGGACTTCCATGCGGCAAGTCCCCAAACACAAGCCTCAGACAGGTGCTCGACTGAGGGGAGCGAGTCCGAGTACCACCCGCTGAAAGTTCCACTTCCAGGATTTGGACTTCCATGCGGCAAGTCCCCAAACACAAGCCCCAGACAAGTGCCCGAATTGGGGGAGCGAGTCCGAGTATCACCCGCTGAAAGCTCCACTTCCAAGAATTAGACTTCCACCGGGAAAGCCCACAAACACAAGCCTCAGACAGGTGCTCAACTGAGGGGAGCGAGTCCGAGTTCCACCCGCTGAAAGTTCCACTTCCAGGATTTGGACTTCCATGCGGCAAGTCCCCAAACACAAGCCCCAGACAGGTGCCTTACTGAGGGGAGCGATTCCGAGTACCACCCGCTGGAAGCTCCACTTCCAGGATTTGGACTTCCATGGGGCAAGTCCCCAAACACAAGCCCCAGACAAGTGCCCGAATGGGGGGAGCGAGTCCGAGTATCACCCGCTGAAAGCTCCACTTCCAGGATTTGGACTTCCATGCGGCAAGTCCCCAAACACAAGCCCCAGACAAGTGCCCGACTGGGGGGAGCGAGTCTGAGCATCCACCGCTGAAAGCTCCACTTCCAGGATTTGGACTTCCATGCGGCAAGTCCCCAAATACAAGCCCCAGACATGTGCCTTACTGAGGGGAGCGAGTCCGAGCATCACCCGCTGAAAGCTCCACTTCCAGGATTTGGACTTCCATGCGGCAAGTCCCCAAACACAAGCCCCAGACAAGTGCCCGAATGGGGGGAGCGAGTCCGAGGATCACCCGCTGAAAGCTCCACTTCCAGGATTTGGACTTCCATGCGGCAAGTCCCCAAACACAAGCCCCAGACAAGTGCCCGAATGGGGGGAGCGAGTCCGAGTATCACCCGCTGAAAGCTCCACTTCCAGGATTTAGACTTCCACCGGGAAAGCCCACAAACACAAGCCTCAGATAGGTGCTCAACTGAGGGGAGCGAGTCCGAGCTTCACCCGCTGAAAGCTCCACTTCCAGGATTTGGACTTCCATGCGGCAAGTCCCCAAACACAAGCCTCAGACAGGTGCTCGACTGAGGGGAGCGAGTCCGAGTACCACCCGCTGAAAGTTCCACTTCCAGGATTTGGACTTCCATGGGGCAAGTCCCCAAACACAAGCCCCAGACAAGTGCCCGAATGGGGGGAGCGAGTCCGAGTATCACCCGCTGAAAGCTCCACTTCCAGGATTTGGACTTCCATGCGGCAAGTCCCCAAACACAAGCCCCAGACAAGTGCCCGAATGGGGGGAGCGAGTCCGAGTATCACCCGCTGAAAGCTCCACTTCCAGGATTTAGACTTCCACCGGGAAAGCCCACAAACACAAGCCTCAGACAGGTGCTCAACTGAGGGGAGCAAGTCCCAGTGTCACCCGCTGAAAGCTCCACTTCCAGGATTTGGACTTCCATGCGGCAAGTCCCCAAACATAAGCCCCAGACAAGTGCCCGAATGGGGGGAGCGAGTCCGAGTATCACCCGCTGAAAGCTCCACTTCCAGGATTTAGACTTCCACCGGGAAAGCCCACAAACACAAGCCTCAGACAGGTGCTCAACTGAGGGGAGCGAGTCCGAGTTCCACCCGCTGAAAGTTCCACTTCCAGGATTTGGACTTCCATGCGGCAAGTCCCCAAACACAAGCCCCAGACAGGTGCCCAACTGAGGGGAGCGATTCCGAGTACCACCCGCTGGAAGCTCCACTTCCAGGATTTGGACTTCCATGGGGCAAGTCCCCAAACACAAGCCCCAGACAAGTGCCCGAATGGGGGGAGCGAGTCTGAGCATCCACCGCTGAAATTTCCACTTCCAGGATTTGGACTTCCATGCGGCAAGTCCCCAAATACAAGCCCCAGACATGTGCCTTACTGAGGGGAGCGAGTCCGAGCATCACCCGCTGAAAGCTCCACTTCCAGGATTTGGACTTCCATGCGGCAAGTCCCCAAACACAAGCCCCAGACAAGTGCCCGAATGGGGGGAGCGAGTCCGAGTATAACCCGCTGAAAGCTCCACTTCCTGGATTTAGACTTCCACCGGGAAAGCCCAAAACACAAGCCTCAGACAGGTGCTCAACTGAGGGGAGCGAGTCCGAGTTCCACCCGCTGAAAGTTCCACTTCCAGAATTTGGACTTCCATGGGGCAAGTCCCCAAACACAAGCCCCAGACAAGTGCCCGACTGGGGGGAGCGAGTCCGAGCATCACCCGCTGAAAGCTCCACTTCCAGGATTTGGACTTCCATGCGGCAAGTCCCCAAACACAAGCCCCAGGCAAGTGCCCGAATGGGGGGAGCGAGTCCGAGTATCACCCGCTGAAAACTCCACTTCCAGGATTTAGACTTTCACCGGGAAAGCCCACAGACACAAGCCTCAGACAGGTGCTCAACTGAGGGGAGCGAGTCCGAGTTCCACCCGCTGAAAGTTCCACTTCCAGGATTTGGACTTCCATGCAGCAAGTCGCCAAACACAAGCCCCAGACAGGTGCCTTACTGAGGGGAGCGAGTCCGATTATCACCCGCTGAAAGCTCCACTTCCAGGATTTGGACTTCCATGCGGCAAGTCCCCAAACACAAGCCTCAGACAGGTGCTCGACTGAGGGGAGCGAGTCCGAGTACCACCCGCTGAAAGTTCCACTTCCAGGATTTGAACTTCCTTGGGTCAAGTCCCCAAACACAAGCCCCAGACAAGTGCCCGAATGGGGGGAGCGAGTCCGAGTATCACCCGCTGAAAGCTCCACTTCCAGGATTTGGACTTCCATGCGGCAAGTCCCCAAACACAAGCCCCAGACAAGTGCCCGAAATGGGGGAGCGAGTCCGAGTATCACCCGCTGAAAGCTCCACTTCCAGGATTTAGACTTCCACCGGGAAAGCCCACAAACACAAGCCTCAGACAGGTGCTCAACTGAGGGGAGCGAGTCCGAGTTCCACCCGCTGAAAGTTCCACTTCCAGGATTTGGACTTCCATGCGGCAAGTCCCCAAACACAAGCCCCAGACAGGTGCCTTACTGAGGGGAGCGAGTCCGAGAATCACCCGCTGAAAGCTCCACTTCCAGGATTTGGACTTCCATGCGGCAAGTCCCCAAACACAAGCCCCAGACAAGTGCCCGAATAGGGGGAGCGAGTCCGAGTATCACCCGCTGAAAGCTCCACTTCCAGGATTTAGACTTCCAACGGGAAAGCCCACAGACACAAGCCTCAGACAGGTGCTCAACTGAGGGGAGCGAGTCAGAGTTCCACCCGCTGAAAGTTCCACTTCCAGGATTTGGACTTCCATGCGGCAAGTCGCCAAACACAAGCCCCAGACAGGTGCCTTACTGAGGGGAGCGAGTCAGAGTATCACCCGCTGAAAGCTCCACTTCCAGGATTTGGACTTCCATGCGGCAAGTCCCCAAACACAAGCCTCAGACAGGTGCTCGACTGAGGGGAGCGAGTCCGAGTACCACCCGCTGAAAGTTCCACTTCCAGGATTTGGACTTCCATGCGGCAAGTCCCCAAACACAAGCCCCAGACAAGTGCCCGAATTGGGGGAGCGAGTCCGAGTATCACCCGCTGAAAGCTCCACTTCCAGGATTTAGACTTCCACCGGAAAGCCCACAAACACAAGCCTCAGACAGGTGCTCAACTGAGGGGAGCGAGTCCGAGTTCCACCAGCTGAAAGTTCCACTTCCAGGATTTGGACTTCCATGCGGCAAGTCCCCAAACACAAGCCCCAGACAGGTGCCTTACTGAGGGGAGCGAGTCCGAGTATCACCCGCTGAAAGCTCCACTTCCAGGATTTGGACTTCCATGCGGCAAGTCCCCAAACACAAGCCTCAGACAGGTGCTCGACTGAGGGGAGCGAGTCCGAGTACCACCCGCTGAAAGTTCCACTTCCAGGATTTGGACTTCCATGCGGCAAGTCCCCAAACACAAGCCTCAGACAGGTGCTCAACTGAGGGGAGCGAGTCCGAGTTCCACCCGCTGAAAGTTCCACTTCCAGGATTTGGACTTCCTTGGGTCAAGTCCCCAAACACAAGCCCCAGACAAGTGCCCGAATGGGGGGAGCGAGTCCGAGTATCACCCGCTGAAAGCTCCACTTCCAGGATTTAGACTTCCACCGGGAAAGCCCACAAACACAAGCCTCAGACAGGTGCTCAACTGAGGGGAGCGAGTCCGAGTTCCACCCGCTGAAAGTTCCACTTCCAGGATTTGGACTTCCATGCGGCAAGTCCCCAAACACAAGCCCCAGACAGGTGCCTTACTGAGGGGAGCGAGTCCGAGTATCACCCGCTGAAAGCTCCACTTCCAGGATTTGGACTTCCATGCGGCAAGTCCCCAAACACAAGCCCCAGACAAGTGCCCGAATGGGGGGAGCGATTCCGAGTACCACCCGCTGGAAGTTCCACTTCCAGGATTTGGACTTCCATGGGGCAAGTCCCCAAACACAAGCCCCAGACAAGTGCCCGAGTGGGGGGAGCGAGTCCGAGCATAACCCGCTGAAAGCTCCACTTCCAGGATTAAGACTTCCACCAGGCAAGCCCACAAACACAAGCCTCAGACAGGTGCTCAACTGAGGGGAGCGAGTCTGAGTACAACCCGCTGAAAGTTCCACTTCCAGGATTTGGACTTCCATGGGGCAAGTCAACAAACACAAGCCCAAGACAGGTGCCCGACTGAGGCGAGCGAGTCCGAGTATCACCCGCTGGAAGTTCCACTTCCAGGATTTGGACTTCCATGGGGTAAGTCCCCAAACACAAGACTCAGACAGGTGCTCGACTGAGGGGAGCGAGTCCGAGTACCACCCGCTGAAAGTTCCACTTCCAGGATTTGGACTTCCATGCAGCAAGTCCCCAAACACAAGCCCCAGACAAGTGCCCGAATGCGGGGAGCGAGTCCGAGCATCACCCGCTGAAAGCTCCACGTCCAGGATTTGGACTTCCATGCGGCAAGTCCCCAAACACAAGCCCCAGACAAGTGCCCGAATGGGGGGAGCGAGTCCGAGTATCACCCGCTGAAAGCTCCACTTCCAGGATTTAGACTTCCACCGGGAAAGCCCACAAACACAAGCCTCAGACAGGTGCTCAACTGAGGGAAGCGAGTCCGAGTTCCACCCGCTGAAAGTTCCACTTCCAGGATTTGGACTTCCATGCGGCAAGTCCCCAAACACAAGCCCCAGACAGGTGCCTTACTGAGGGGAGCGAGTCCGAGTATCACCCGCTGAAAGCTCCACTTCCAGGATTTGGACTTCCACCGGGAAAGCCCACAAACACAAGCCTCAGACAGGTGCTCAACTGAGGGGAGCGAGTCCCAGTGTCACCCGCTGAAAGCTCCACTTCCAGGATTTGGACTTCCATGCGGCAAGTCCCCAAACATAAGCCCCAGACAAGTGCCCGAATGGGGGGAGCGAGTCCGAGTATCACCCGCTGAAAGCTCCACTTCCAGGATTTAGACTTCCACCGGGAAAGCCCACAAACACAAGCCTCAGACAGGTGCTCAACTGAGGGGAGCGAGTCCGAGTTCCACCCGCTGAAAGTTCCACTTCCAGGATTTGGACTTCCATGCGGCAAGTCCCCAAACACAAGCCCCAGACAGGTGCTCAACTGAGGGGAGCGAGTCCCAGTGTCACCCGCTGAAAGCTCCACTTCCAGGATTTGGACTTCCATGCGGCAAGTCCCCAAACATAAGCCCCAGACAAGTGCCCGAATGGGGGGAGCGAGTCCGAGTATCACCCGCTGAAAGCTCCACTTCCAGGATTTAGACTTCCACCGGGAAATCCCACAAACACAAGCCTCAGACAGGTGCTCAACTGAGGGGAGCGAGTCCGAGTTCCACCCGCTGAAAGTTCCACTTCCAGGATTTGGACTTCCATGCGGCAAGTCCCCAAACACAAGCCCCAGACAGGTGCCCAACTGAGGGTAGCGATTCCGAGTACCACCCGCTGGAAGCTCCACTTCCAGGATTTGGACTTCCATGGGGCAAGTCCCCAAACACAAGCCCCAGTCAAGTGCCCGAATGGGGGGAGCGAGTCTGAGCATCCACCGCTGAAAGCTCCACTTCCAGGATTTGGACTTCCATGCGGCAAGTCCCCAAATACAAGCCCCAGACATGTGCCTTACTGAGGGGAGCGAGTCCGAGCATCACCCGCTGAAAGCTCCACTTCCAGGATTTGGACTTCCATGCGGCAAGTCCCCAAACACAAGCCCCAGACAAGTGCCCGAATGGGGGGAGCGAGTCCGAGTATAACCCGCTGAAAGCTCCACTTCCTGGATTTAGACTTCCACCGGGAAAGCCCAAAACACAAGCCTCAGACAGGTGCTCAACTGAGGGGAGCGAGTCCGAGTTCCACCCGCTGAAAGTTCCACTTCCAGAATTTGGACTTCCACCGGGAAAGCCCACAAACACAAGCCTCAGACAGGTGCTCAACTGAGGGGAGCGAGTCCCAGTGTCACCCGCTGAAAGCTCCACTTCCAGGATTTGGACTTCCATGCGGCAAGTCCCCAAACATAAGCCCCAGACAAGTGCCCGAATGGGGGGAGCGAGTCCGAGTATCACCCGCTGAAAGCTCCACTTCCAGGATTTAGACTTCCACCGGGAAAGCCCACAAACACAAGCCTCAGACAGGTGCTCAACTGAGGGGAGCGAGTCCGAGTTCCACCCGCTGAAAGTTCCACTTCCAGGATTTGGACTTCCATGCGGCAAGTCCCCAAACACAAGCCCCAGACAGGTGCCCAACTGAGGGTAGCGATTCCGAGTACCACCCGCTGGAAGCTCCACTTCCAGGATTTGGACTTCCATGGGGCAAGTCCCCAAACACAAGCCCCAGAAAAGTGCCCGAATGGGGGGAGCGAGTCTGAGCATCCACCGCTGAAAGCTCCACTTCCAGGATTTGGACTTCCACCGGGAAAGCCCACAAACACAAGCCTCAGACAGGTGCTCAACTGAGGGGAGCGAGTCCCAGTGTCACCCGCTGAAAGCTCCACTTCCAGGATTTGGACTTCCATGCGGCAAGTCCCCAAACACAAGCCCCAGACAAGTGCCCGAATGGGGGGAGCGAGTCCGAGTATAACCCGCTGAAAGCTCCACTTCCTGGATTTAGACTTCCACCGGGAAAGCCCAAAACACAAGCCTCAGACAGGTGCTCAACTGAGGGGAGCGAGTCCGAGTTCCACCCGCTGAAAGTTCCACTTCCAGAATTTGGACTTCCATGGGGCAAGTCCCCAAACACAAGCCCCAGACAAGTGCCCGACTGGGGGGAGCGAGTCCGAGCATCACCCGCTGAAAGCTCCACTTCCAGGATTTGGACTTCCATGCGGCAAGTCCCCAAACACAAGCCCCAGGCAAGTGCCCGAATGGGGGGAGCGAGTCCGAGTATCACCCGCTGAAAGCTCCACTTCCAGGATTTAGACTTTCACCGGGAAAGCCCACAGACACAAGCCTCTGACAGGTGCTCAACTGAGGGGAGCGAGTCCGAGTTCCACCCGCTGAAAGTTCCACTTCCAGGATTTGGACTTCCATGCAGCAAGTCGCCAAACACAAGCCCCAGACAGGTGCCTTACTGAGGGGAGCGAGTCCGATTATCACCCGCTGAAAGCTCAACTTCCAGGATTTGGACTTCCATGCGGCAAGTCCCCAAACACAAGCCTCAGACAGGTGCTCGACTGAGGGGAGCGAGTCCGAGTACCACCCGCTGAAAGTTCCACTTCCAGGATTTGGACTTCCTTGGGTCAAGTCCCCAAACACAAGCCCCAGACAAGTGCCCGAATGGGGGGAGCGAGTCCGAGTATCACCCGCTGAAAGCTCCACTTCCAGGATTTGGACTTCCATGCGGCAAGTCCCCAAACACAAGCCCCAGACAAGTGCCCGAATGGGGGGAGCGAGTCCGAGTATCACCCGCTGAAAGCTCCACTTCCAGGATTTAGACTTCCACCGGGAAAGCCCACAAACACAAGCCTCAGACAGGTGCTCAACTGAGGGGAGCGAGTCCGAGTTCCACCCGCTGAAAGTTCCACTTCCAGGATTTGGACTTCCATGCGGCAAGTCCCCAAACACAAGCCCCAGACAGGTGCCTTACTGAGGGGAGCGAGTCCGAGAATCACCCGCTGAAAGCTCCACTTCCAGGATTTGGACTTCCATGCGGCAAGTCCCCAAACACAAGCCCCAGACAAGTGCCCGAATGGGGGGAGCGAGTCCGAGTATCACCCGCTGAAAGCTCCACTTCCAGGATTTAGACTTCCACCGGGAAAGCCCACAGACACAAGCCTCAGACAGGTGCTCAACTGAGGGGAGCGAGTCCGAGTTCCACCCGCTGAAAGTTCCACTTCCAGGATTTGGACTTCCATACGGCAAGTCGCCAAACACAAGCCCCAGACAGGTGCCTTACTGAGGGGAGCGAGTCCGAGTATCACCCGCTGAAAGCTCCACTTCCAGGATTTGGACTTCCATGCGGCAAGTCCCCAAACACAAGCCTCAGACAGGTGCTCGACTGAGGGGAGCGAGTCCGAGTATCACCCGCTGAAAGCTCCACTTCCAGGATTTAGACTTCCACCGGGAAAGCCCACAGACACAAGCCTCAGACAGGTGCTCAACTGAGGGGAGCGAGTCCGAGTTCCACCCGCTGAAAGTTCCACTTCCAGGATTTGGACTTCCATGCGGCAAGTCGCCAAACACAAGCCCCAGACAGGTGCCTTACTGAGGGGAGCGAGTCCGAGTATCACCCGCTGAAAGCTCCACTTCCAGGATTTGGACTTCCATGCGGCAAGTCCCCAAACACAAGCCTCAGACAGGTGCTCGACTGAGGGGAGCGAGTCCGAGTACCACCCGCTGAAAGTTCCACTTCCAGGATTTGGACTTCCATGCGGCAAGTCCCCAAACACAAGCCCCAGACAAGTGCCCGAATTGGGGGAGCGAGTCCGAGTATCACCCGCTGAAAGCTCCACTTCCAAGAATTAGACTTCCACCGGGAAAGCCCACAAACACAAGCCTCAGACAGGTGCTCAACTGAGGGGAGCGAGTCCGAGTTCCACCCGCTGAAAGTTCCACTTCCAGGATTTGGACTTCCATGCGGCAAGTCCCCAAACACAAGCCCCAGACAGGTGCCTTACTGAGGGGAGCGAGTCCGAGTATCACCCGCTGAAAGCTCCACTTCCAGGATTTGGACTTCCATGCGGCAAGTCCCCAAACACAAGCCTCAGACAGGTGCTCGACTGAGGGGAGCGAGTCCGAGTACCACCCGCTGAAAGTTCCACTTCCAGGATTTGGACTTCCATGCGGCAAGTCCCCAAACACAAGCCCCAGACAGGTGCCCAACTGAGGGTAGCGATTCCGAGTACCACCCGCTGGAAGCTCCACTTCCAGGATTTGGACTTCCATGGGGCAAGTCCCCAAACACAAGCCCCAGACAAGTGCCCGAATGGGGGGAGCGAGTCCGAGTATCACCCGCTGAAAGCTCCACTTCCAGGATTTGGACTTCCATGCGGCAAGTCCCCAAACACAAGCCCCAGACAAGTGCCCGACTGGGGGGAGCGAGTCTGAGCATCCACCGCTGAAAGCTCCACTTCCAGGATTTGGACTTCCATGCGGCAAGTCCCCAAATACAAGCCCCAGACATGTGCCTTACTGAGGGGAGCGAGTCCGAGCATCACCCGCTGAAAGCTCCACTTCCAGGATTTGGACTTCCATGCGGCAAGTCCCCAAACACAAGCCCCAGACAAGTGCCCGAATGGGGGGAGCGAGTCCGAGGATCACCCGCTGAAAGCTCCACTTCCAGGATTTGGACTTCCATGCGGCAAGTCCCCAAACACAAGCCCCAGACAAGTGCCCGAATGGGGGGAGCGAGTCCGAGTATCACCCGCTGAAAGCTCCACTTCCAGGATTTAGACTTCCACCGGGAAAGCCCACAAACACAAGCCTCAGACAGGTGCTCAACTGAGGGGAGCGAGTCCGAGTGTAACCCGCTGAAAGCTCCACTTCCAGGATTTGGACTTCCATGCGGCAAGTCCCCAATCATAAGCCCCAGACAAGTGCCCGAATGGGGGGAGCGAGTCCGAGTATCACCCGCTGAAAGCTCCACTTCCAGGATTTAGACTTCCACCGGGAAAGCCCACAAACACAAGCCTCAGACAGGTGCTCAACTGAGGGGAGCGAGTCCGAGTTCCACCCGCTGAAAGTTCCACTTCCAGGATTTTGACTTCCATGCGGCAAGTCCCCAAACACAAGCCCCAGACAGGTGCCTTACTGAGGGGAGCGAGTCCGAGTATCACCCGCTGAAAGCTCCACTTCCAGGATTTGGACTTCCATGCGGCAAGTCCCCAAACACAAGCCTCAGACAGGTGCTCGACTGAGGGGAGCGAGTCCGAGTACCAACCGCTGAAAGTTCCATTTCCAGGATTTAGACTTCCATGGGGCAAGTCCCCAAACACAAGCCCCAGACAAGTGCCCGAATGGGGGGAGCGAGTCCGAGCATCACCCGCTGAAAGCTCCACTTCCAGGATTTGGACTTCCATGCGGCAAGTCCCCAAACACAAGCCCCAGACAAGTGCCCGAATGGGGGGAGCGAGTCCGAGTATCACCCGCTGAAAGCTCCACTTCCAGGATTTAGACTTCCACCGGGAAAGCCCACAAACACAAGCATCAGACAGGTGCTCAATTGAGGGGAGCGATTCCGAGTTCCACCCGCTGAAAGTTCCACTTCCAGGATTTGAACTTCCATGGGGCAAGTCCCCAAACACAAGCCCCAGACATGTGCCCGACTGGGGGGAGCGAGTCCGAGCATCACCCGCTGAAAGCTCCACTTCCAGGATTTGGACTTCCATGCGGCAAGTCCCCAAACACAAGCCCCAGACAGGTGCCTTACTGAGGGGAGCGAGTCCGAGTATCACCCGCTGAAAGCTCCACTTCCAGGATTTGGACTTCCATGCGGCAAGTCCCCAAACACAAGCCCCAGACAAGTGCCCGAATGGGGGGAGCGATTCCGAGTACCACCCGCTGGAAGTTCCACTTCCAGGATTTGGACTTCCATGGGGCAAGTCCCCAAACACAAGCCCCAGACAAGTGCCCGAGTGGGGGGAGCGAGTCCGAGCATAACCCGCTGAAAGCTCCACTTCCAGGATTAAGACTTCCACCAGGCAAGCCCACAAACACAAGCCTCAGACAGGTGCTCAACTGAGGGGAGCGAGTCTGAGTACAACCCGCTGAAAGTTCCACTTCCAGGATTTGGACTTCCATGGGGCAAGTCCCCAAACACAAGCCCAAGACAGGTGCCCGACTGAGGCGAGCGAGTCCCAGTATCACCCGCTGGAAGTTCCACTTCCAGGATTTGGACTTCCATGGGGTAAGTCCCCAAACACAAGACTCAGACAGGTGCTCGACTGAGGGGAGCGAGTCCGAGTACCACCCGCTGAAAGTTCCACTTCCAGGATTTGGACTTCCATGCAGCAAGTCCCCAAACACAAGCCCCAGACAAGTGCCCGAATGGGGGGAGCGAGTCCGAGCATCACCCGCTGAAAGCTCCACTTCCAGGATTTGGACTTCCATGCGGCAAGTCCCCAAACACAAGCCCCAGACAAGTGCCCGAATGGGGGGAGCGAGTCCGAGTATCACCCGCTGAAAGCTCCACTTCCAGGATTTAGACTTCCACCGGGAAAGCCCACAAACACAAGCCTCAGACAGGTGCTCAACTGAGGGGAGCGAGTCCGAGTTCCACCCGCTGAAAGTTCCACTTCCAGGATTTGGACTTCCATGCGGCAAGTCCCCAAACACAAGCCCCAGACAGGTGCCTTACTGAGGGGAGCGAGTCCGAGTATCACCCGCTGAAAGCTCCACTTCCAGGATTTGGACTTCCATGCGGCAAGTCCCCAAACACAAGCCCCAGACAAGTGCCCGAATGGGGGGAGCGAGTCCGAGTATCACCCGCTGAAAGCTCCACTTCCAGGATTTAGACTTCCACCGGGAAAGCCCACAGACACAAGCCTCAGACAGGTGCTCAACTGAGGGGAGCGAGTCCGAGTTCCACCCGCTGAAAGTTCCACTTCCAGGATTTGGACTTCCATGCGGCAAGTCGCCAAACACAAGCCCCAGACAGGTGGCTCCACTTCCAGGATTTTGACTTCCACCGGGAAAGCCCACAAACACAAGCCTCAGACAGGTGCTCAACTGAGGGGAGCGAGTCCGAGTACCACCCGCTGAAAGTTCCACTTCCAGGATTTGGACTTCCATGGGGCAAGTCCCCAAACACAAGCCCCAGACAAGTGCCCGAATGGGGGGAGCGAGTCCGAGTATCACCCGCTGAAAGCTCCACTTCCAGGATTTGGACTTCCATGCGGTAAATCCCCAAACACAAGCCCCAGACAAGTGCCCGAATGGGGGGAGCGAGTCCGAGTATCACCCGCTGAAAGCTCCACTTCCAGGATTTAGACTTCCACCGGGAAAGCCCACAAACACAAGCCCCAGACAAGTGCCCGAATGGGGGGAGCGAGTCCGAGTATCACCCGCTGAAAGCTCCACTTCCAGGATTTAGACTTCCACCGGGAAAGCCCACAGACACAAGCCTCAGACAGGTGCTCGACTGAGGGGAGCGAGTCCGAGTACCACCCGCTGAAAGTTCCACTTCCAGGATTTGGACTTCCATGCGGCAAGTCCCCAAACACAAGCCCCAGACAAGTGCCCGAATTGGGGGAGCGAATCCGAGTATCACCCGCTGAAAGCTCCACTTCCAAGAATTAGACTTCCACCGGGAAAGCCCACAAACACAAGCCTCAGATAGGTGCTCAACTGAGGGGAGCGAGTCCGAGTTCCACCCGCTGAAAGTTCCACTTCCAGGATTTGGACTTCCATGCGGCAAGTCCCCAAACACAAGCCCCAGACAGGTGCCTTACTGAGGGGAGCGAGTCCGAGTATCACCCGCTGAAAGCTCCACTTCCAGGATTTGGACTTCCATGCGGCAAGTCCCCAAACACAAGCCTCAGACAGGTGCTCGACTGAGGGGAGCGAGTCCGAGTACCACCCGCTGAAAGTTCCACTTCCAGGATTTGGACTTCCATGCGGCAAGTCCCCAAACACAAGCCCCAGACAAGTGCCCAACTGAGGGTAGCGATTCCGAGTACCACCCGCTGGAAGCTCCACTTCCAGGATTTGGACTTCCATGGGGCAAGTCCCCAAACACAAGCCCCAGACAAGTGCCCGAATGGGGGGAGCGAGTCCGAGTATCACCCGCTGAAAGCTCCACTTCCAGGATTTGGACTTCCATGCGGCAAGTCCCCAAACACAAGCCCCAGACAAGTGCCCGACTGGGGGGAGCGAGTCTGAGCATCCACCGCTGAAAGCTCCACTTCCAGGATTTGGACTTCCATGCGGCAAGTCCCCAAATACAAGCCCCAGACATGTGCCTTACTGAGGGGAGCGAGTCCGAGCATCACCCGCTGAAAGCTCCACTTCCAGGATTTGGACTTCCATGCGGCAAGTCCCCAAACACAAGCCCCAGACAAGTGCCCGAATGGGGGGAGCGAGTCCGAGGATCACCCGCTGAAAGCTCCACTTCCAGGATTTGGACTTCCATGCGGCAAGTCCCCAAACACAAGCCCCAGACAAGTGCCCGAATGGGGGGAGCGAGTCCGAGTATCACCCGCTGAAAGCTCCACTTCCAGGATTTAGACTTCCACCGGGAAAGCCCACAAACACAAGCCTCAGACAGGTGCTCAACTGAGGGGAGCGAGTCCGAGTGTAACCCGCTGAAAGCTCCACTTCCAGGATTTGGACTTCCATGCGGCAAGTCCCCAATCATAAGCCCCAGACAAGTGCCCGAATGGGGGGAGCGAGTCCGAGTATCACCCGCTGAAAGCTCCACTTCCAGGATTTAGACTTCCACCGGGAAAGCCCACAAACACAAGCCTCAGACAGGTGCTCAACTGAGGGGAGCGAGTCCGAGTTCCACCCGCTGAAAGTTCCACTTCCAGGATTTTGACTTCCATGCGGCAAGTCCCCAAACACAAGCCCCAGACAGGTGCCTTACTGAGGGGAGCGAGTCCGAGTATCACCCGCTGAAAGCTCCACTTCCAGGATTTGGACTTCCATGCGGCAAGTCCCCAAACACAAGCCTCAGACAGGTGCTCGACTGAGGGGAGCGAGTCCGAGTACCAACCGCTGAAAGTTCCATTTCCAGGATTTAGACTTCCATGGGGCAAGTCCCCAAACACAAGCCCCAGACAAGTGCCCGAATGGGGGGAGCGAGTCCGAGCATCACCCGCTGAAAGCTCCACTTCCAGGATTTGGACTTCCATGCGGCAAGTCCCCAAACACAAGCCCCAGACAAGTGCCCGAATGGGGGGAGCGAGTCCGAGTATCACCCGCTGAAAGCTCCACTTCCAGGATTTAGACTTCCACCGGGAAAGCCCACAAACACAAGCATCAGACAGGTGCTCAATTGAGGGGAGCGATTCCGAGTTCCACCCGCTGAAAGTTCCACTTCCAGGATTTGAACTTCCATGGGGCAAGTCCCCAAACACAAGCCCCAGACATGTGCCCGACTGGGGGGAGCGAGTCCGAGCATCACCCGCTGAAAGCTCCACTTCCAGGATTTGGACTTCCATGCGGCAAGTCCCCAAACACAAGCCCCAGACAGGTGCCTTACTGAGGGGAGCGAGTCCGAGTATCACCCGCTGAAAGCTCCACTTCCAGGATTTGGACTTCCATGCAGCAAGTCCCCAAACACAAGCCCCAGACAAGTGCCCGAATGGGGGGAGCGATTCCGAGTACCACCCGCTGGAAGTTCCACTTCCAGGATTTGGACTTCCATGGGGCAAGTCCCCAAACACAAGCCCCAGACAAGTGCCCGAGTGGGGGGAGCGAGTCCGAGCATAACCCGCTGAAAGCTCCACTTCCAGGATTAAGACTTCCACCAGGCAAGCCCACAAACACAAGCCTCAGACAGGTGCTCAACTGAGGGGAGCGAGTCTGAGTACAACCCGCTGAAAGTTCCACTTCCAGGATTTGGACTTCCATGGGGCAAGTCCCCAAACACAAGCCCAAGACAGGTGCCCGACTGAGGCGAGCGAGTCCCAGTATCACCCGCTGGAAGTTCCACTTCCAGGATTTGGACTTCCATGGGGTAAGTCCCCAAACACAAGACTCAGACAGGTGCTCGACTGAGGGGAGCGAGTCCGAGTACCACCCGCTGAAAGTTCCACTTCCAGGATTTGGACTTCCATGCAGCAAGTCCCCAAACACAAGCCCCAGACAAGTGCCCGAATGGGGGGAGCGAGTCCGAGCATCACCCGCTGAAAGCTCCACTTCCAGGATTTGGACTTCCATGCGGCAAGTCCCCAAACACAAGCCCCAGACAAGTGCCCGAATGGGGGGAGCGAGTCCGAGTATCACCCGCTGAAAGCTCCACTTCCAGGATTTAGACTTCCACCGGGAAAGCCCACAAACACAAGCCTCAGACAGGTGCTCAACTGAGGGGAGCGAGTCCGAGTTCCACCCGCTGAAAGTTCCACTTCCAGGATTTGGACTTCCATGCGGCAAGTCCCCAAACACAAGCCCCAGACAGGTGCCTTACTGAGGGGAGCGAGTCCGAGTATCACCCGCTGAAAGCTCCACTTCCAGGATTTGGACTTCCATGCGGCAAGTCCCCAAACACAAGCCCCAGACAAGTGCCCGAATGGGGGGAGCGAGTCCGAGTATCACCCGCTGAAAGCTCCACTTCCAGGATTTAGACTTCCACCGGGAAAGCCCACAGACACAAGCCTCAGACAGGTGCTCAACTGAGGGGAGCGAGTCCGAGTTCCACCCGCTGAAAGTTCCACTTCCAGGATTTGGACTTCCATGCGGCAAGTCGCCAAACACAAGCCCCAGACAGGTGGCTCCACTTCCAGGATTTTGACTTCCACCGGGAAAGCCCACAAACACAAGCCTCAGACAGGTGCTCAACTGAGGGGAGCGAGTCCCAGTGTCACCCGCTGAAAGCTCCACTTCCAGGATTTGGACTTCCATGCGGCAAGTCCCCAAACATAAGCCCCAGACAAGTGCCCGAATGGGGGGAGCGAGTCCGAGTATCACCCGCTGAAAGCTCCACTTCCAGGATTTAGACTTCCACCGGGAAAGCCCACAAACACAAGCCTCAGACAGGTGCTCAACTGAGGGGAGCGAGTCCGAGTTCCACCCGCTGAAAGTTCCACTTCCAGGATTTGGACTTCCATGCGGCAAGTCCCCAAACACAAGCCCCAGACAGGTGCTCAACTGAGGGGAGCGAGTCCCAGTGTCACCCGCTGAAAGCTCCACTTCCAGGATTTGGACTTCCATGCGGCAAGTCCCCAAACATAAGCCCCAGACAAGTGCCCGAATGGGGGGAGCGAGTCCGAGTATCACCCGCTGAAAGCTCCACTTCCAGGATTTAGACTTCCACCGGGAAATCCCACAAACACAAGCCTCAGACAGGTGCTCAACTGAGGGGAGCGAGTCCGAGTTCCACCCGCTGAAAGTTCCACTTCCAGGATTTGGACTTCCATGCGGCAAGTCCCCAAACACAAGCCCCAGACAGGTGCCCAACTGAGGGTAGCGATTCCGAGTACCACCCGCTGGAAGCTCCACTTCCAGGATTTGGACTTCCATGGGGCAAGTCCCCAAACACAAGCCCCAGTCAAGTGCCCGAATGGGGGGAGCGAGTCTGAGCATCCACCGCTGAAAGCTCCACTTCCAGGATTTGGACTTCCATGCGGCAAGTCCCCAAATACAAGCCCCAGACATGTGCCTTACTGAGGGGAGCGAGTCCGAGCATCACCCGCTGAAAGCTCCACTTCCAGGATTTGGACTTCCATGCGGCAAGTCCCCAAACACAAGCCCCAGACAAGTGCCCGAATGGGGGGAGCGAGTCCGAGTATAACCCGCTGAAAGCTCCACTTCCTGGATTTAGACTTCCACCGGGAAAGCCCAAAACACAAGCCTCAGACAGGTGCTCAACTGAGGGGAGCGAGTCCGAGTTCCACCCGCTGAAAGTTCCACTTCCAGAATTTGGACTTCCACCGGGAAAGCCCACAAACACAAGCCTCAGACAGGTGCTCAACTGAGGGGAGCGAGTCCCAGTGTCACCCGCTGAAAGCTCCACTTCCAGGATTTGGACTTCCATGCGGCAAGTCCCCAAACATAAGCCCCAGACAAGTGCCCGAATGGGGGGAGCGAGTCCGAGTATCACCCGCTGAAAGCTCCACTTCCAGGATTTAGACTTCCACCGGGAAAGCCCACAAACACAAGCCTCAGACAGGTGCTCAACTGAGGGGAGCGAGTCCGAGTTCCACCCGCTGAAAGTTCCACTTCCAGGATTTGGACTTCCATGCGGCAAGTCCCCAAACACAAGCCCCAGACAGGTGCCCAACTGAGGGTAGCGATTCCGAGTACCACCCGCTGGAAGCTCCACTTCCAGGATTTGGACTTCCATGGGGCAAGTCCCCAAACACAAGCCCCAGAAAAGTGCCCGAATGGGGGGAGCGAGTCTGAGCATCCACCGCTGAAAGCTCCACTTCCAGGATTTGGACTTCCACCGGGAAAGCCCACAAACACAAGCCTCAGACAGGTGCTCAACTGAGGGGAGCGAGTCCCAGTGTCACCCGCTGAAAGCTCCACTTCCAGGATTTGGACTTCCATGCGGCAAGTCCCCAAACACAAGCCCCAGACAAGTGCCCGAATGGGGGGAGCGAGTCCGAGTATAACCCGCTGAAAGCTCCACTTCCTGGATTTAGACTTCCACCGGGAAAGCCCAAAACACAAGCCTCAGACAGGTGCTCAACTGAGGGGAGCGAGTCCGAGTTCCACCCGCTGAAAGTTCCACTTCCAGAATTTGGACTTCCATGGGGCAAGTCCCCAAACACAAGCCCCAGACAAGTGCCCGACTGGGGGGAGCGAGTCCGAGCATCACCCGCTGAAAGCTCCACTTCCAGGATTTGGACTTCCATGCGGCAAGTCCCCAAACACAAGCCCCAGGCAAGTGCCCGAATGGGGGGAGCGAGTCCGAGTATCACCCGCTGAAAGCTCCACTTCCAGGATTTAGACTTCCACCGGGAAAGCCCACAGACACAAGCCTCAGACAGGTGCTCAACTGAGGGGAGCGAGTCCGAGTTCCACCCGCTGAAAGTTCCACTTCCAGGATTTGGACTTCCATGCGGCAAGTCGCCAAACACAAGCCCCAGACAGGTGCCTTACTGAGGGGAGCGAGTCCGAGTATCACCCGCTGAAAGCTCCACTTCCAGGATTTGGACTTCCATGCGGCAAGTCCCCAAACACAAGCCTCAGACAGGTGCTCGACTGAGGGGAGCGAGTCCGAGTACCACCCGCTGAAAGTTCCACTTCCAGGATTTGGACTTCCATGCGGCAAGTCCCCAAACACAAGCCCCAGACAAGTGCCCGAATTGGGGGAGCGAGTCCGAGTATCACCCGCTGAAAGCTCCACTTCCAAGAATTAGACTTCCACCGGGAAAGCCCACAAACACAAGCCTCAGACAGGTGCTCAACTGAGGGGAGCGAGTCCGAGTTCCACCCGCTGAAAGTTCCACTTCCAGGATTTGGACTTCCATGCGGCAAGTCCCCAAACACAAGCCCCAGACAGGTGCCTTACTGAGGGGAGCGAGTCCGAGTATCACCCGCTGAAAGCTCCACTTCCAGGATTTGGACTTCCATGCGGCAAGTCCCCAAACACAAGCCTCAGACAGGTGCTCGACTGAGGGGAGCGAGTCCGAGTACCACCCGCTGAAAGTTCCACTTCCAGGATTTGGACTTCCATGCGGCAAGTCCCCAAACACAAGCCCCAGACAGGTGCCCAACTGAGGGTAGCGATTCCGAGTACCACCCGCTGGAAGCTCCACTTCCAGGATTTGGACTTCCATGGGGCAAGTCCCCAAACACAAGCCCCAGACAAGTGCCCGAATGGGGGGAGCGAGTCCGAGTATCACCCGCTGAAAGCTCCACTTCCAGGATTTGGACTTCCATGCGGCAAGTCCCCAAACACAAGCCCCAGACAAGTGCCCGACTGGGGGGAGCGAGTCTGAGCATCCACCGCTGAAAGCTCCACTTCCAGGATTTGGACTTCCATGCGGCAAGTCCCCAAATACAAGCCCCAGACATGTGCCTTACTGAGGGGAGCGAGTCCGAGCATCACCCGCTGAAAGCTCCACTTCCAGGATTTGGACTTCCATGCGGCAAGTCCCCAAACACAAGCCCCAGACAAGTGCCCGAATGGGGGGAGCGAGTCCGAGGATCACCCGCTGAAAGCTCCACTTCCAGGATTTGGACTTCCATGCGGCAAGTCCCCAAACACAAGCCCCAGACAAGTGCCCGAATGGGGGGAGCGAGTCCGAGTATCACCCGCTGAAAGCTCCACTTCCAGGATTTAGACTTCCACCGGGAAAGCCCACAAACACAAGCCTCAGACAGGTGCTCAACTGAGGGGAGCGAGTCCGAGTGTAACCCGCTGAAAGCTCCACTTCCAGGATTTGGACTTCCATGCGGCAAGTCCCCAATCATAAGCCCCAGACAAGTGCCCGAATGGGGGGAGCGAGTCCGAGTATCACCCGCTGAAAGCTCCACTTCCAGGATTTAGACTTCCACCGGGAAAGCCCACAAACACAAGCCTCAGACAGGTGCTCAACTGAGGGGAGCGAGTCCGAGTTCCACCCGCTGAAAGTTCCACTTCCAGGATTTTGACTTCCATGCGGCAAGTCCCCAAACACAAGCCCCAGACAGGTGCCTTACTGAGGGGAGCGAGTCCGAGTATCACCCGCTGAAAGCTCCACTTCCAGGATTTGGACTTCCATGCGGCAAGTCCCCAAACACAAGCCTCAGACAGGTGCTCGACTGAGGGGAGCGAGTCCGAGTACCAACCGCTGAAAGTTCCATTTCCAGGATTTAGACTTCCATGGGGCAAGTCCCCAAACACAAGCCCCAGACAAGTGCCCGAATGGGGGGAGCGAGTCCGAGCATCACCCGCTGAAAGCTCCACTTCCAGGATTTGGACTTCCATGCGGCAAGTCCCCAAACACAAGCCCCAGACAAGTGCCCGAATGGGGGGAGCGAGTCCGAGTATCACCCGCTGAAAGCTCCACTTCCAGGATTTAGACTTCCACCGGGAAAGCCCACAAACACAAGCATCAGACAGGTGCTCAATTGAGGGGAGCGATTCCGAGTTCCACCCGCTGAAAGTTCCACTTCCAGGATTTGAACTTCCATGGGGCAAGTCCCCAAACACAAGCCCCAGACATGTGCCCGACTGGGGGGAGCGAGTCCGAGCATTACCCGCTGAAAGCTCCACTTCCAGGATTTGGACTTCCATGCGGCAAGTCCCCAAACACAAGCCCCAGACAGGTGCCTTACTGAGGGGAGCGAGTCCGAGTATCACCCGCTGAAAGCTCCACTTCCAGGATTTGGACTTCCATGCGGCAAGTCCCCAAACACAAGCCCCAGACAAGTGCCCGAATGGGGGGAGCGATTCCGAGTACCACCCGCTGGAAGTTCCACTTCCAGGATTTGGACTTCCATGGGGCAAGTCCCCAAACACAAGCCCCAGACAAGTGCCCGAGTGGGGGGAGCGAGTCCGAGCATAACCCGCTGAAAGCTCCACTTCCAGGATTAAGACTTCCACCAGGCAAGCCCACAAACACAAGCCTCAGACAGGTGCTCAACTGAGGGGAGCGAGTCTGAGTACAACCCGCTGAAAGTTCCACTTCCAGGATTTGGACTTCCATGGGGCAAGTCCCCAAACACAAGCCCAAGACAGGTGCCCGACTGAGGCGAGCGAGTCCCAGTATCACCCGCTGGAAGTTCCACTTCCAGGATTTGGACTTCCATGGGGTAAGTCCCCAAACACAAGACTCAGACAGGTGCTCGACTGAGGGGAGCGAGTCCGAGTACCACCCGCTGAAAGTTCCACTTCCAGGATTTGGACTTCCATGCAGCAAGTCCCCAAACACAAGCCCCAGACAAGTGCCCGAATGGGGGGAGCGAGTCCGAGCATCACCCGCTGAAAGCTCCACTTCCAGGATTTGGACTTCCATGCGGCAAGTCCCCAAACACAAGCCCCAGACAAGTGCCCGAATGGGGGGAGCGAGTCCGAGTATCACCCGCTGAAAGCTCCACTTCCAGGATTTAGACTTCCACCGGGAAAGCCCACAAACACAAGCCTCAGACAGGTGCTCAACTGAGGGGAGCGAGTCCGAGTTCCACCCGCTGAAAGTTCCACTTCCAGGATTTGGACTTCCATGCGGCAAGTCCCCAAACACAAGCCCCAGACAGGTGCCTTACTGAGGGGAGCGAGTCCGAGTATCACCCGCTGAAAGCTCCACTTCCAGGATTTGGACTTCCATGCGGCAAGTCCCCAAACACAAGCCCCAGACAAGTGCCCGAATGGGGGGAGCGAGTCCGAGTATCACCCGCTGAAAGCTCCACTTCCAGGATTTAGACTTCCACCGGGAAAGCCCACAGACACAAGCCTCAGACAGGTGCTCAACTGAGGGGAGCGAGTCCGAGTTCCACCCGCTGAAAGTTCCACTTCCAGGATTTGGACTTCCATGCGGCAAGTCGCCAAACACAAGCCCCAGACAGGTGGCTCCACTTCCAGGATTTTGACTTCCACCGGGAAAGCCCACAAACACAAGCCTCAGACAGGTGCTCAACTGAGGGGAGCGAGTCCGAGTACCACCCGCTGAAAGTTCCACTTCCAGGATTTGGACTTCCATGGGGCAAGTCCCCAAACACAAGCCCCAGACAAGTGCCCGAATGGGGGGAGCGAGTCCGAGTATCACCCGCTGAAAGCTCCACTTCCAGGATTTGGACTTCCATGCGGTAAATCCCCAAACACAAGCCCCAGACAAGTGCCCGAATGGGGGGAGCGAGTCCGAGTATCACCCGCTGAAAGCTCCACTTCCAGGATTTAGACTTCCACCGGGAAAGCCCACAAACACAAGCCCCAGACAAGTGCCCGAATGGGGGGAGCGAGTCCGAGTATCACCCGCTGAAAGCTCCACTTCCAGGATTTAGACTTCCACCGGGAAAGCCCACAGACACAAGCCTCAGACAGGTGCTCGACTGAGGGGAGCGAGTCCGAGTACCACCCGCTGAAAGTTCCACTTCCAGGATTTGGACTTCCATGCGGCAAGTCCCCAAACACAAGCCCCAGACAAGTGCCCGAATTGGGGGAGCGAATCCGAGTATCACCCGCTGAAAGCTCCACTTCCAAGAATTAGACTTCCACCGGGAAAGCCCACAAACACAAGCCTCAGATAGGTGCTCAACTGAGGGGAGCGAGTCCGAGTTCCACCCGCTGAAAGTTCCACTTCCAGGATTTGGACTTCCATGCGGCAAGTCCCCAAACACAAGCCCCAGACAGGTGCCTTACTGAGGGGAGCGAGTCCGAGTATCACCCGCTGAAAGCTCCACTTCCAGGATTTGGACTTCCATGCGGCAAGTCCCCAAACACAAGCCTCAGACAGGTGCTCGACTGAGGGGAGCGAGTCCGAGTACCACCCGCTGAAAGTTCCACTTCCAGGATTTGGACTTCCATGCGGCAAGTCCCCAAACACAAGCCCCAGACAAGTGCCCAACTGAGGGTAGCGATTCCGAGTACCACCCGCTGGAAGCTCCACTTCCAGGATTTGGACTTCCATGGGGCAAGTCCCCAAACACAAGCCCCAGACAAGTGCCCGAATGGGGGGAGCGAGTCCGAGTATCACCCGCTGAAAGCTCCACTTCCAGGATTTGGACTTCCATGCGGCAAGTCCCCAAACACAAGCCCCAGACAAGTGCCCGACTGGGGGGAGCGAGTCTGAGCATCCACCGCTGAAAGCTCCACTTCCAGGATTTGGACTTCCATGCGGCAAGTCCCCAAATACAAGCCCCAGACATGTGCCTTACTGAGGGGAGCGAGTCCGAGCATCACCCGCTGAAAGCTCCACTTCCAGGATTTGGACTTCCATGCGGCAAGTCCCCAAACACAAGCCCCAGACAAGTGCCCGAATGGGGGGAGCGAGTCCGAGGATCACCCGCTGAAAGCTCCACTTCCAGGATTTGGACTTCCATGCGGCAAGTCCCCAAACACAAGCCCCAGACAAGTGCCCGAATGGGGGGAGCGAGTCCGAGTATCACCCGCTGAAAGCTCCACTTCCAGGATTTAGACTTCCACCGGGAAAGCCCACAAACACAAGCCTCAGACAGGTGCTCAACTGAGGGGAGCGAGTCCGAGTGTAACCCGCTGAAAGCTCCACTTCCAGGATTTGGACTTCCATGCGGCAAGTCCCCAATCATAAGCCCCAGACAAGTGCCCGAATGGGGGGAGCGAGTCCGAGTATCACCCGCTGAAAGCTCCACTTCCAGGATTTAGACTTCCACCGGGAAAGCCCACAAACACAAGCCTCAGACAGGTGCTCAACTGAGGGGAGCGAGTCCGAGTTCCACCCGCTGAAAGTTCCACTTCCAGGATTTTGACTTCCATGCGGCAAGTCCCCAAACACAAGCCCCAGACAGGTGCCTTACTGAGGGGAGCGAGTCCGAGTATCACCCGCTGAAAGCTCCACTTCCAGGATTTGGACTTCCATGCGGCAAGTCCCCAAACACAAGCCTCAGACAGGTGCTCGACTGAGGGGAGCGAGTCCGAGTACCAACCGCTGAAAGTTCCATTTCCAGGATTTAGACTTCCATGGGGCAAGTCCCCAAACACAAGCCCCAGACAAGTGCCCGAATGGGGGGAGCGAGTCCGAGCATCACCCGCTGAAAGCTCCACTTCCAGGATTTGGACTTCCATGCGGCAAGTCCCCAAACACAAGCCCCAGACAAGTGCCCGAATGGGGGGAGCGAGTCCGAGTATCACCCGCTGAAAGCTCCACTTCCAGGATTTAGACTTCCACCGGGAAAGCCCACAAACACAAGCATCAGACAGGTGCTCAATTGAGGGGAGCGATTCCGAGTTCCACCCGCTGAAAGTTCCACTTCCAGGATTTGAACTTCCATGGGGCAAGTCCCCAAACACAAGCCCCAGACATGTGCCCGACTGGGGGGAGCGAGTCCGAGCATCACCCGCTGAAAGCTCCACTTCCAGGATTTGGACTTCCATGCGGCAAGTCCCCAAACACAAGCCCCAGACAGGTGCCTTACTGAGGGGAGCGAGTCCGAGTATCACCCGCTGAAAGCTCCACTTCCAGGATTTGGACTTCCATGCGGCAAGTCCCCAAACACAAGCCCCAGACAAGTGCCCGAATGGGGGGAGCGATTCCGAGTACCACCCGCTGGAAGTTCCACTTCCAGGATTTGGACTTCCATGGGGCAAGTCCCCAAACACAAGCCCCAGACAAGTGCCCGAGTGGGGGGAGCGAGTCCGAGCATAACCCGCTGAAAGCTCCACTTCCAGGATTAAGACTTCCACCAGGCAAGCCCACAAACACAAGCCTCAGACAGGTGCTCAACTGAGGGGAGCGAGTCTGAGTACAACCCGCTGAAAGTTCCACTTCCAGGATTTGGACTTCCATGGGGCAAGTCCCCAAACACAAGCCCAAGACAGGTGCCCGACTGAGGCGAGCGAGTCCCAGTATCACCCGCTGGAAGTTCCACTTCCAGGATTTGGACTTCCATGGGGTAAGTCCCCAAACACAAGACTCAGACAGGTGCTCGACTGAGGGGAGCGAGTCCGAGTACCACCCGCTGAAAGTTCCACTTCCAGGATTTGGACTTCCATGCAGCAAGTCCCCAAACACAAGCCCCAGACAAGTGCCCGAATGGGGGGAGCGAGTCCGAGCATCACCCGCTGAAAGCTCCACTTCCAGGATTTGGACTTCCATGCGGCAAGTCCCCAAACACAAGCCCCAGACAAGTGCCCGAATGGGGGGAGCGAGTCCGAGTATCACCCGCTGAAAGCTCCACTTCCAGGATTTAGACTTCCACCGGGAAAGCCCACAAACACAAGCCTCAGACAGGTGCTCAACTGAGGGGAGCGAGTCCGAGTTCCACCCGCTGAAAGTTCCACTTCCAGGATTTGGACTTCCATGCGGCAAGTCCCCAAACACAAGCCCCAGACAGGTGCCTTACTGAGGGGAGCGAGTCCGAGTATCACCCGCTGAAAGCTCCACTTCCAGGATTTGGACTTCCATGCGGCAAGTCCCCAAACACAAGCCCCAGACAAGTGCCCGAATGGGGGGAGCGAGTCCGAGTATCACCCGCTGAAAGCTCCACTTCCAGGATTTAGACTTCCACCGGGAAAGCCCACAGACACAAGCCTCAGACAGGTGCTCAACTGAGGGGAGCGAGTCCGAGTTCCACCCGCTGAAAGTTCCACTTCCAGGATTTGGACTTCCATGCGGCAAGTCGCCAAACACAAGCCCCAGACAGGTGGCTCCACTTCCAGGATTTTGACTTCCACCGGGAAAGCCCACAAACACAAGCCTCAGACAGGTGCTCAACTGAGGGGAGCGAGTCCGAGTACCACCCGCTGAAAGTTCCACTTCCAGGATTTGGACTTCCATGGGGCAAGTCCCCAAACACAAGCCCCAGACAAGTGCCCGAATGGGGGGAGCGAGTCCGAGTATCACCCGCTGAAAGCTCCACTTCCAGGATTTGGACTTCCATGCGGTAAATCCCCAAACACAAGCCCCAGACAAGTGCCCGAATGGGGGGAGCGAGTCCGAGTATCACCCGCTGAAAGCTCCACTTCCAGGATTTAGACTTCCACCGGGAAAGCCCACAAACACAAGCCCCAGACAAGTGCCCGAATGGGGGGAGCGAGTCCGAGTATCACCCGCTGAAAGCTCCACTTCCAGGATTTAGACTTCCACCGGGAAAGCCCACAGACACAAGCCTCAGACAGGTGCTCGACTGAGGGGAGCGAGTCCGAGTACCACCCGCTGAAAGTTCCACTTCCAGGATTTGGACTTCCATGCGGCAAGTCCCCAAACACAAGCCCCAGACAAGTGCCCGAATTGGGGGAGCGAATCCGAGTATCACCCGCTGAAAGCTCCACTTCCAAGAATTAGACTTCCACCGGGAAAGCCCACAAACACAAGCCTCAGATAGGTGCTCAACTGAGGGGAGCGAGTCCGAGTTCCACCCGCTGAAAGTTCCACTTCCAGGATTTGGACTTCCATGCGGCAAGTCCCCAAACACAAGCCCCAGACAGGTGCCTTACTGAGGGGAGCGAGTCCGAGTATCACCCGCTGAAAGCTCCACTTCCAGGATTTGGACTTCCATGCGGCAAGTCCCCAAACACAAGCCTCAGACAGGTGCTCGACTGAGGGGAGCGAGTCCGAGTACCACCCGCTGAAAGTTCCACTTCCAGGATTTGGACTTCCATGCGGCAAGTCCCCAAACACAAGCCCCAGACAAGTGCCCAACTGAGGGTAGCGATTCCGAGTACCACCCGCTGGAAGCTCCACTTCCAGGATTTGGACTTCCATGGGGCAAGTCCCCAAACACAAGCCCCAGACAAGTGCCCGAATGGGGGGAGCGAGTCCGAGTATCACCCGCTGAAAGCTCCACTTCCAGGATTTGGACTTCCATGCGGCAAGTCCCCAAACACAAGCCCCAGACAAGTGCCCGACTGGGGGGAGCGAGTCTGAGCATCCACCGCTGAAAGCTCCACTTCCAGGATTTGGACTTCCATGCGGCAAGTCCCCAAATACAAGCCCCAGACATGTGCCTTACTGAGGGGAGCGAGTCCGAGCATCACCCGCTGAAAGCTCCACTTCCAGGATTTGGACTTCCATGCGGCAAGTCCCCAAACACAAGCCCCAGACAAGTGCCCGAATGGGGGGAGCGAGTCCGAGGATCACCCGCTGAAAGCTCCACTTCCAGGATTTGGACTTCCATGCGGCAAGTCCCCAAACACAAGCCCCAGACAAGTGCCCGAATGGGGGGAGCGAGTCCGAGTATCACCCGCTGAAAGCTCCACTTCCAGGATTTAGACTTCCACCGGGAAAGCCCACAAACACAAGCCTCAGACAGGTGCTCAACTGAGGGGAGCGAGTCCGAGTGTAACCCGCTGAAAGCTCCACTTCCAGGATTTGGACTTCCATGCGGCAAGTCCCCAATCATAAGCCCCAGACAAGTGCCCGAATGGGGGGAGCGAGTCCGAGTATCACCCGCTGAAAGCTCCACTTCCAGGATTTAGACTTCCACCGGGAAAGCCCACAAACACAAGCCTCAGACAGGTGCTCAACTGAGGGGAGCGAGTCCGAGTTCCACCCGCTGAAAGTTCCACTTCCAGGATTTTGACTTCCATGCGGCAAGTCCCCAAACACAAGCCCCAGACAGGTGCCTTACTGAGGGGAGCGAGTCCGAGTATCACCCGCTGAAAGCTCCACTTCCAGGATTTGGACTTCCATGCGGCAAGTCCCCAAACACAAGCCTCAGACAGGTGCTCGACTGAGGGGAGCGAGTCCGAGTACCAACCGCTGAAAGTTCCATTTCCAGGATTTAGACTTCCATGGGGCAAGTCCCCAAACACAAGCCCCAGACAAGTGCCCGAATGGGGGGAGCGAGTCCGAGCATCACCCGCTGAAAGCTCCACTTCCAGGATTTGGACTTCCATGCGGCAAGTCCCCAAACACAAGCCCCAGACAAGTGCCCGAATGGGGGGAGCGAGTCCGAGTATCACCCGCTGAAAGCTCCACTTCCAGGATTTAGACTTCCACCGGGAAAGCCCACAAACACAAGCATCAGACAGGTGCTCAATTGAGGGGAGCGATTCCGAGTTCCACCCGCTGAAAGTTCCACTTCCAGGATTTGAACTTCCATGGGGCAAGTCCCCAAACACAAGCCCCAGACATGTGCCCGACTGGGGGGAGCGAGTCCGAGCATCACCCGCTGAAAGCTCCACTTCCAGGATTTGGACTTCCATGCGGCAAGTCCCCAAACACAAGCCCCAGACAGGTGCCTTACTGAGGGGAGCGAGTCCGAGTATCACCCGCTGAAAGCTCCACTTCCAGGATTTGGACTTCCATGCAGCAAGTCCCCAAACACAAGCCCCAGACAAGTGCCCGAATGGGGGGAGCGATTCCGAGTACCACCCGCTGGAAGTTCCACTTCCAGGATTTGGACTTCCATGGGGCAAGTCCCCAAACACAAGCCCCAGACAAGTGCCCGAGTGGGGGGAGCGAGTCCGAGCATAACCCGCTGAAAGCTCCACTTCCAGGATTAAGACTTCCACCAGGCAAGCCCACAAACACAAGCCTCAGACAGGTGCTCAACTGAGGGGAGCGAGTCTGAGTACAACCCGCTGAAAGTTCCACTTCCAGGATTTGGACTTCCATGGGGCAAGTCCCCAAACACAAGCCCAAGACAGGTGCCCGACTGAGGCGAGCGAGTCCCAGTATCACCCGCTGGAAGTTCCACTTCCAGGATTTGGACTTCCATGGGGTAAGTCCCCAAACACAAGACTCAGACAGGTGCTCGACTGAGGGGAGCGAGTCCGAGTACCACCCGCTGAAAGTTCCACTTCCAGGATTTGGACTTCCATGCAGCAAGTCCCCAAACACAAGCCCCAGACAAGTGCCCGAATGGGGGGAGCGAGTCCGAGCATCACCCGCTGAAAGCTCCACTTCCAGGATTTGGACTTCCATGCGGCAAGTCCCCAAACACAAGCCCCAGACAAGTGCCCGAATGGGGGGAGCGAGTCCGAGTATCACCCGCTGAAAGCTCCACTTCCAGGATTTAGACTTCCACCGGGAAAGCCCACAAACACAAGCCTCAGACAGGTGCTCAACTGAGGGGAGCGAGTCCGAGTTCCACCCGCTGAAAGTTCCACTTCCAGGATTTGGACTTCCATGCGGCAAGTCCCCAAACACAAGCCCCAGACAGGTGCCTTACTGAGGGGAGCGAGTCCGAGTATCACCCGCTGAAAGCTCCACTTCCAGGATTTGGACTTCCATGCGGCAAGTCCCCAAACACAAGCCCCAGACAAGTGCCCGAATGGGGGGAGCGAGTCCGAGTATCACCCGCTGAAAGCTCCACTTCCAGGATTTAGACTTCCACCGGGAAAGCCCACAGACACAAGCCTCAGACAGGTGCTCAACTGAGGGGAGCGAGTCCGAGTTCCACCCGCTGAAAGTTCCACTTCCAGGATTTGGACTTCCATGCGGCAAGTCGCCAAACACAAGCCCCAGACAGGTGGCTCCACTTCCAGGATTTTGACTTCCACCGGGAAAGCCCACAAACACAAGCCTCAGACAGGTGCTCAACTGAGGGGAGCGAGTCCCAGTGTCACCCGCTGAAAGCTCCACTTCCAGGATTTGGACTTCCATGCGGCAAGTCCCCAAACATAAGCCCCAGACAAGTGCCCGAATGGGGGGAGCGAGTCCGAGTATCACCCGCTGAAAGCTCCACTTCCAGGATTTAGACTTCCACCGGGAAAGCCCACAAACACAAGCCTCAGACAGGTGCTCAACTGAGGGGAGCGAGTCCGAGTTCCACCCGCTGAAAGTTCCACTTCCAGGATTTGGACTTCCATGCGGCAAGTCCCCAAACACAAGCCCCAGACAGGTGCTCAACTGAGGGGAGCGAGTCCCAGTGTCACCCGCTGAAAGCTCCACTTCCAGGATTTGGACTTCCATGCGGCAAGTCCCCAAACATAAGCCCCAGACAAGTGCCCGAATGGGGGGAGCGAGTCCGAGTATCACCCGCTGAAAGCTCCACTTCCAGGATTTAGACTTCCACCGGGAAATCCCACAAACACAAGCCTCAGACAGGTGCTCAACTGAGGGGAGCGAGTCCGAGTTCCACCCGCTGAAAGTTCCACTTCCAGGATTTGGACTTCCATGCGGCAAGTCCCCAAACACAAGCCCCAGACAGGTGCCCAACTGAGGGTAGCGATTCCGAGTACCACCCGCTGGAAGCTCCACTTCCAGGATTTGGACTTCCATGGGGCAAGTCCCCAAACACAAGCCCCAGTCAAGTGCCCGAATGGGGGGAGCGAGTCTGAGCATCCACCGCTGAAAGCTCCACTTCCAGGATTTGGACTTCCATGCGGCAAGTCCCCAAATACAAGCCCCAGACATGTGCCTTACTGAGGGGAGCGAGTCCGAGCATCACCCGCTGAAAGCTCCACTTCCAGGATTTGGACTTCCATGCGGCAAGTCCCCAAACACAAGCCCCAGACAAGTGCCCGAATGGGGGGAGCGAGTCCGAGTATAACCCGCTGAAAGCTCCACTTCCTGGATTTAGACTTCCACCGGGAAAGCCCAAAACACAAGCCTCAGACAGGTGCTCAACTGAGGGGAGCGAGTCCGAGTTCCACCCGCTGAAAGTTCCACTTCCAGAATTTGGACTTCCACCGGGAAAGCCCACAAACACAAGCCTCAGACAGGTGCTCAACTGAGGGGAGCGAGTCCCAGTGTCACCCGCTGAAAGCTCCACTTCCAGGATTTGGACTTCCATGCGGCAAGTCCCCAAACATAAGCCCCAGACAAGTGCCCGAATGGGGGGAGCGAGTCCGAGTATCACCCGCTGAAAGCTCCACTTCCAGGATTTAGACTTCCACCGGGAAAGCCCACAAACACAAGCCTCAGACAGGTGCTCAACTGAGGGGAGCGAGTCCGAGTTCCACCCGCTGAAAGTTCCACTTCCAGGATTTGGACTTCCATGCGGCAAGTCCCCAAACACAAGCCCCAGACAGGTGCCCAACTGAGGGTAGCGATTCCGAGTACCACCCGCTGGAAGCTCCACTTCCAGGATTTGGACTTCCATGGGGCAAGTCCCCAAACACAAGCCCCAGAAAAGTGCCCGAATGGGGGGAGCGAGTCTGAGCATCCACCGCTGAAAGCTCCACTTCCAGGATTTGGACTTCCACCGGGAAAGCCCACAAACACAAGCCTCAGACAGGTGCTCAACTGAGGGGAGCGAGTCCCAGTGTCACCCGCTGAAAGCTCCACTTCCAGGATTTGGACTTCCATGCGGCAAGTCCCCAAACACAAGCCCCAGACAAGTGCCCGAATGGGGGGAGCGAGTCCGAGTATAACCCGCTGAAAGCTCCACTTCCTGGATTTAGACTTCCACCGGGAAAGCCCAAAACACAAGCCTCAGACAGGTGCTCAACTGAGGGGAGCGAGTCCGAGTTCCACCCGCTGAAAGTTCCACTTCCAGAATTTGGACTTCCATGGGGCAAGTCCCCAAACACAAGCCCCAGACAAGTGCCCGACTGGGGGGAGCGAGTCCGAGCATCACCCGCTGAAAGCTCCACTTCCAGGATTTGGACTTCCATGCGGCAAGTCCCCAAACACAAGCCCCAGGCAAGTGCCCGAATGGGGGGAGCGAGTCCGAGTATCACCCGCTGAAAGCTCCACTTCCAGGATTTAGACTTCCACCGGGAAAGCCCACAGACACAAGCCTCAGACAGGTGCTCAACTGAGGGGAGCGAGTCCGAGTTCCACCCGCTGAAAGTTCCACTTCCAGGATTTGGACTTCCATGCGGCAAGTCGCCAAACACAAGCCCCAGACAGGTGCCTTACTGAGGGGAGCGAGTCCGAGTATCACCCGCTGAAAGCTCCACTTCCAGGATTTGGACTTCCATGCGGCAAGTCCCCAAACACAAGCCTCAGACAGGTGCTCGACTGAGGGGAGCGAGTCCGAGTACCACCCGCTGAAAGTTCCACTTCCAGGATTTGGACTTCCATGCGGCAAGTCCCCAAACACAAGCCCCAGACAAGTGCCCGAATTGGGGGAGCGAGTCCGAGTATCACCCGCTGAAAGCTCCACTTCCAAGAATTAGACTTCCACCGGGAAAGCCCACAAACACAAGCCTCAGACAGGTGCTCAACTGAGGGGAGCGAGTCCGAGTTCCACCCGCTGAAAGTTCCACTTCCAGGATTTGGACTTCCATGCGGCAAGTCCCCAAACACAAGCCCCAGACAGGTGCCTTACTGAGGGGAGCGAGTCCGAGTATCACCCGCTGAAAGCTCCACTTCCAGGATTTGGACTTCCATGCGGCAAGTCCCCAAACACAAGCCTCAGACAGGTGCTCGACTGAGGGGAGCGAGTCCGAGTACCACCCGCTGAAAGTTCCACTTCCAGGATTTGGACTTCCATGCGGCAAGTCCCCAAACACAAGCCCCAGACAGGTGCCCAACTGAGGGTAGCGATTCCGAGTACCACCCGCTGGAAGCTCCACTTCCAGGATTTGGACTTCCATGGGGCAAGTCCCCAAACACAAGCCCCAGACAAGTGCCCGAATGGGGGGAGCGAGTCCGAGTATCACCCGCTGAAAGCTCCACTTCCAGGATTTGGACTTCCATGCGGCAAGTCCCCAAACACAAGCCCCAGACAAGTGCCCGACTGGGGGGAGCGAGTCTGAGCATCCACCGCTGAAAGCTCCACTTCCAGGATTTGGACTTCCATGCGGCAAGTCCCCAAATACAAGCCCCAGACATGTGCCTTACTGAGGGGAGCGAGTCCGAGCATCACCCGCTGAAAGCTCCACTTCCAGGATTTGGACTTCCATGCGGCAAGTCCCCAAACACAAGCCCCAGACAAGTGCCCGAATGGGGGGAGCGAGTCCGAGGATCACCCGCTGAAAGCTCCACTTCCAGGATTTGGACTTCCATGCGGCAAGTCCCCAAACACAAGCCCCAGACAAGTGCCCGAATGGGGGGAGCGAGTCCGAGTATCACCCGCTGAAAGCTCCACTTCCAGGATTTAGACTTCCACCGGGAAAGCCCACAAACACAAGCCTCAGACAGGTGCTCAACTGAGGGGAGCGAGTCCGAGTGTAACCCGCTGAAAGCTCCACTTCCAGGATTTGGACTTCCATGCGGCAAGTCCCCAATCATAAGCCCCAGACAAGTGCCCGAATGGGGGGAGCGAGTCCGAGTATCACCCGCTGAAAGCTCCACTTCCAGGATTTAGACTTCCACCGGGAAAGCCCACAAACACAAGCCTCAGACAGGTGCTCAACTGAGGGGAGCGAGTCCGAGTTCCACCCGCTGAAAGTTCCACTTCCAGGATTTTGACTTCCATGCGGCAAGTCCCCAAACACAAGCCCCAGACAGGTGCCTTACTGAGGGGAGCGAGTCCGAGTATCACCCGCTGAAAGCTCCACTTCCAGGATTTGGACTTCCATGCGGCAAGTCCCCAAACACAAGCCTCAGACAGGTGCTCGACTGAGGGGAGCGAGTCCGAGTACCAACCGCTGAAAGTTCCATTTCCAGGATTTAGACTTCCATGGGGCAAGTCCCCAAACACAAGCCCCAGACAAGTGCCCGAATGGGGGGAGCGAGTCCGAGCATCACCCGCTGAAAGCTCCACTTCCAGGATTTGGACTTCCATGCGGCAAGTCCCCAAACACAAGCCCCAGACAAGTGCCCGAATGGGGGGAGCGAGTCCGAGTATCACCCGCTGAAAGCTCCACTTCCAGGATTTAGACTTCCACCGGGAAAGCCCACAAACACAAGCATCAGACAGGTGCTCAATTGAGGGGAGCGATTCCGAGTTCCACCCGCTGAAAGTTCCACTTCCAGGATTTGAACTTCCATGGGGCAAGTCCCCAAACACAAGCCCCAGACATGTGCCCGACTGGGGGGAGCGAGTCCGAGCATTACCCGCTGAAAGCTCCACTTCCAGGATTTGGACTTCCATGCGGCAAGTCCCCAAACACAAGCCCCAGACAGGTGCCTTACTGAGGGGAGCGAGTCCGAGTATCACCCGCTGAAAGCTCCACTTCCAGGATTTGGACTTCCATGCGGCAAGTCCCCAAACACAAGCCCCAGACAAGTGCCCGAATGGGGGGAGCGATTCCGAGTACCACCCGCTGGAAGTTCCACTTCCAGGATTTGGACTTCCATGGGGCAAGTCCCCAAACACAAGCCCCAGACAAGTGCCCGAGTGGGGGGAGCGAGTCCGAGCATAACCCGCTGAAAGCTCCACTTCCAGGATTAAGACTTCCACCAGGCAAGCCCACAAACACAAGCCTCAGACAGGTGCTCAACTGAGGGGAGCGAGTCTGAGTACAACCCGCTGAAAGTTCCACTTCCAGGATTTGGACTTCCATGGGGCAAGTCCCCAAACACAAGCCCAAGACAGGTGCCCGACTGAGGCGAGCGAGTCCCAGTATCACCCGCTGGAAGTTCCACTTCCAGGATTTGGACTTCCATGGGGTAAGTCCCCAAACACAAGACTCAGACAGGTGCTCGACTGAGGGGAGCGAGTCCGAGTACCACCCGCTGAAAGTTCCACTTCCAGGATTTGGACTTCCATGCAGCAAGTCCCCAAACACAAGCCCCAGACAAGTGCCCGAATGGGGGGAGCGAGTCCGAGCATCACCCGCTGAAAGCTCCACTTCCAGGATTTGGACTTCCATGCGGCAAGTCCCCAAACACAAGCCCCAGACAAGTGCCCGAATGGGGGGAGCGAGTCCGAGTATCACCCGCTGAAAGCTCCACTTCCAGGATTTAGACTTCCACCGGGAAAGCCCACAAACACAAGCCTCAGACAGGTGCTCAACTGAGGGGAGCGAGTCCGAGTTCCACCCGCTGAAAGTTCCACTTCCAGGATTTGGACTTCCATGCGGCAAGTCCCCAAACACAAGCCCCAGACAGGTGCCTTACTGAGGGGAGCGAGTCCGAGTATCACCCGCTGAAAGCTCCACTTCCAGGATTTGGACTTCCATGCGGCAAGTCCCCAAACACAAGCCCCAGACAAGTGCCCGAATGGGGGGAGCGAGTCCGAGTATCACCCGCTGAAAGCTCCACTTCCAGGATTTAGACTTCCACCGGGAAAGCCCACAGACACAAGCCTCAGACAGGTGCTCAACTGAGGGGAGCGAGTCCGAGTTCCACCCGCTGAAAGTTCCACTTCCAGGATTTGGACTTCCATGCGGCAAGTCGCCAAACACAAGCCCCAGACAGGTGGCTCCACTTCCAGGATTTTGACTTCCACCGGGAAAGCCCACAAACACAAGCCTCAGACAGGTGCTCAACTGAGGGGAGCGAGTCCGAGTACCACCCGCTGAAAGTTCCACTTCCAGGATTTGGACTTCCATGGGGCAAGTCCCCAAACACAAGCCCCAGACAAGTGCCCGAATGGGGGGAGCGAGTCCGAGTATCACCCGCTGAAAGCTCCACTTCCAGGATTTGGACTTCCATGCGGTAAATCCCCAAACACAAGCCCCAGACAAGTGCCCGAATGGGGGGAGCGAGTCCGAGTATCACCCGCTGAAAGCTCCACTTCCAGGATTTAGACTTCCACCGGGAAAGCCCACAAACACAAGCCCCAGACAAGTGCCCGAATGGGGGGAGCGAGTCCGAGTATCACCCGCTGAAAGCTCCACTTCCAGGATTTAGACTTCCACCGGGAAAGCCCACAGACACAAGCCTCAGACAGGTGCTCGACTGAGGGGAGCGAGTCCGAGTACCACCCGCTGAAAGTTCCACTTCCAGGATTTGGACTTCCATGCGGCAAGTCCCCAAACACAAGCCCCAGACAAGTGCCCGAATTGGGGGAGCGAATCCGAGTATCACCCGCTGAAAGCTCCACTTCCAAGAATTAGACTTCCACCGGGAAAGCCCACAAACACAAGCCTCAGATAGGTGCTCAACTGAGGGGAGCGAGTCCGAGTTCCACCCGCTGAAAGTTCCACTTCCAGGATTTGGACTTCCATGCGGCAAGTCCCCAAACACAAGCCCCAGACAGGTGCCTTACTGAGGGGAGCGAGTCCGAGTATCACCCGCTGAAAGCTCCACTTCCAGGATTTGGACTTCCATGCGGCAAGTCCCCAAACACAAGCCTCAGACAGGTGCTCGACTGAGGGGAGCGAGTCCGAGTACCACCCGCTGAAAGTTCCACTTCCAGGATTTGGACTTCCATGCGGCAAGTCCCCAAACACAAGCCCCAGACAAGTGCCCAACTGAGGGTAGCGATTCCGAGTACCACCCGCTGGAAGCTCCACTTCCAGGATTTGGACTTCCATGGGGCAAGTCCCCAAACACAAGCCCCAGACAAGTGCCCGAATGGGGGGAGCGAGTCCGAGTATCACCCGCTGAAAGCTCCACTTCCAGGATTTGGACTTCCATGCGGCAAGTCCCCAAACACAAGCCCCAGACAAGTGCCCGACTGGGGGGAGCGAGTCTGAGCATCCACCGCTGAAAGCTCCACTTCCAGGATTTGGACTTCCATGCGGCAAGTCCCCAAATACAAGCCCCAGACATGTGCCTTACTGAGGGGAGCGAGTCCGAGCATCACCCGCTGAAAGCTCCACTTCCAGGATTTGGACTTCCATGCGGCAAGTCCCCAAACACAAGCCCCAGACAAGTGCCCGAATGGGGGGAGCGAGTCCGAGGATCACCCGCTGAAAGCTCCACTTCCAGGATTTGGACTTCCATGCGGCAAGTCCCCAAACACAAGCCCCAGACAAGTGCCCGAATGGGGGGAGCGAGTCCGAGTATCACCCGCTGAAAGCTCCACTTCCAGGATTTAGACTTCCACCGGGAAAGCCCACAAACACAAGCCTCAGACAGGTGCTCAACTGAGGGGAGCGAGTCCGAGTGTAACCCGCTGAAAGCTCCACTTCCAGGATTTGGACTTCCATGCGGCAAGTCCCCAATCATAAGCCCCAGACAAGTGCCCGAATGGGGGGAGCGAGTCCGAGTATCACCCGCTGAAAGCTCCACTTCCAGGATTTAGACTTCCACCGGGAAAGCCCACAAACACAAGCCTCAGACAGGTGCTCAACTGAGGGGAGCGAGTCCGAGTTCCACCCGCTGAAAGTTCCACTTCCAGGATTTTGACTTCCATGCGGCAAGTCCCCAAACACAAGCCCCAGACAGGTGCCTTACTGAGGGGAGCGAGTCCGAGTATCACCCGCTGAAAGCTCCACTTCCAGGATTTGGACTTCCATGCGGCAAGTCCCCAAACACAAGCCTCAGACAGGTGCTCGACTGAGGGGAGCGAGTCCGAGTACCAACCGCTGAAAGTTCCATTTCCAGGATTTAGACTTCCATGGGGCAAGTCCCCAAACACAAGCCCCAGACAAGTGCCCGAATGGGGGGAGCGAGTCCGAGCATCACCCGCTGAAAGCTCCACTTCCAGGATTTGGACTTCCATGCGGCAAGTCCCCAAACACAAGCCCCAGACAAGTGCCCGAATGGGGGGAGCGAGTCCGAGTATCACCCGCTGAAAGCTCCACTTCCAGGATTTAGACTTCCACCGGGAAAGCCCACAAACACAAGCATCAGACAGGTGCTCAATTGAGGGGAGCGATTCCGAGTTCCACCCGCTGAAAGTTCCACTTCCAGGATTTGAACTTCCATGGGGCAAGTCCCCAAACACAAGCCCCAGACATGTGCCCGACTGGGGGGAGCGAGTCCGAGCATCACCCGCTGAAAGCTCCACTTCCAGGATTTGGACTTCCATGCGGCAAGTCCCCAAACACAAGCCCCAGACAGGTGCCTTACTGAGGGGAGCGAGTCCGAGTATCACCCGCTGAAAGCTCCACTTCCAGGATTTGGACTTCCATGCAGCAAGTCCCCAAACACAAGCCCCAGACAAGTGCCCGAATGGGGGGAGCGATTCCGAGTACCACCCGCTGGAAGTTCCACTTCCAGGATTTGGACTTCCATGGGGCAAGTCCCCAAACACAAGCCCCAGACAAGTGCCCGAGTGGGGGGAGCGAGTCCGAGCATAACCCGCTGAAAGCTCCACTTCCAGGATTAAGACTTCCACCAGGCAAGCCCACAAACACAAGCCTCAGACAGGTGCTCAACTGAGGGGAGCGAGTCTGAGTACAACCCGCTGAAAGTTCCACTTCCAGGATTTGGACTTCCATGGGGCAAGTCCCCAAACACAAGCCCAAGACAGGTGCCCGACTGAGGCGAGCGAGTCCCAGTATCACCCGCTGGAAGTTCCACTTCCAGGATTTGGACTTCCATGGGGTAAGTCCCCAAACACAAGACTCAGACAGGTGCTCGACTGAGGGGAGCGAGTCCGAGTACCACCCGCTGAAAGTTCCACTTCCAGGATTTGGACTTCCATGCAGCAAGTCCCCAAACACAAGCCCCAGACAAGTGCCCGAATGGGGGGAGCGAGTCCGAGCATCACCCGCTGAAAGCTCCACTTCCAGGATTTGGACTTCCATGCGGCAAGTCCCCAAACACAAGCCCCAGACAAGTGCCCGAATGGGGGGAGCGAGTCCGAGTATCACCCGCTGAAAGCTCCACTTCCAGGATTTAGACTTCCACCGGGAAAGCCCACAAACACAAGCCTCAGACAGGTGCTCAACTGAGGGGAGCGAGTCCGAGTTCCACCCGCTGAAAGTTCCACTTCCAGGATTTGGACTTCCATGCGGCAAGTCCCCAAACACAAGCCCCAGACAGGTGCCTTACTGAGGGGAGCGAGTCCGAGTATCACCCGCTGAAAGCTCCACTTCCAGGATTTGGACTTCCATGCGGCAAGTCCCCAAACACAAGCCCCAGACAAGTGCCCGAATGGGGGGAGCGAGTCCGAGTATCACCCGCTGAAAGCTCCACTTCCAGGATTTAGACTTCCACCGGGAAAGCCCACAGACACAAGCCTCAGACAGGTGCTCAACTGAGGGGAGCGAGTCCGAGTTCCACCCGCTGAAAGTTCCACTTCCAGGATTTGGACTTCCATGCGGCAAGTCGCCAAACACAAGCCCCAGACAGGTGGCTCCACTTCCAGGATTTTGACTTCCACCGGGAAAGCCCACAAACACAAGCCTCAGACAGGTGCTCAACTGAGGGGAGCGAGTCCCAGTGTCACCCGCTGAAAGCTCCACTTCCAGGATTTGGACTTCCATGCGGCAAGTCCCCAAACATAAGCCCCAGACAAGTGCCCGAATGGGGGGAGCGAGTCCGAGTATCACCCGCTGAAAGCTCCACTTCCAGGATTTAGACTTCCACCGGGAAAGCCCACAAACACAAGCCTCAGACAGGTGCTCAACTGAGGGGAGCGAGTCCGAGTTCCACCCGCTGAAAGTTCCACTTCCAGGATTTGGACTTCCATGCGGCAAGTCCCCAAACACAAGCCCCAGACAGGTGCTCAACTGAGGGGAGCGAGTCCCAGTGTCACCCGCTGAAAGCTCCACTTCCAGGATTTGGACTTCCATGCGGCAAGTCCCCAAACATAAGCCCCAGACAAGTGCCCGAATGGGGGGAGCGAGTCCGAGTATCACCCGCTGAAAGCTCCACTTCCAGGATTTAGACTTCCACCGGGAAATCCCACAAACACAAGCCTCAGACAGGTGCTCAACTGAGGGGAGCGAGTCCGAGTTCCACCCGCTGAAAGTTCCACTTCCAGGATTTGGACTTCCATGCGGCAAGTCCCCAAACACAAGCCCCAGACAGGTGCCCAACTGAGGGTAGCGATTCCGAGTACCACCCGCTGGAAGCTCCACTTCCAGGATTTGGACTTCCATGGGGCAAGTCCCCAAACACAAGCCCCAGTCAAGTGCCCGAATGGGGGGAGCGAGTCTGAGCATCCACCGCTGAAAGCTCCACTTCCAGGATTTGGACTTCCATGCGGCAAGTCCCCAAATACAAGCCCCAGACATGTGCCTTACTGAGGGGAGCGAGTCCGAGCATCACCCGCTGAAAGCTCCACTTCCAGGATTTGGACTTCCATGCGGCAAGTCCCCAAACACAAGCCCCAGACAAGTGCCCGAATGGGGGGAGCGAGTCCGAGTATAACCCGCTGAAAGCTCCACTTCCTGGATTTAGACTTCCACCGGGAAAGCCCAAAACACAAGCCTCAGACAGGTGCTCAACTGAGGGGAGCGAGTCCGAGTTCCACCCGCTGAAAGTTCCACTTCCAGAATTTGGACTTCCACCGGGAAAGCCCACAAACACAAGCCTCAGACAGGTGCTCAACTGAGGGGAGCGAGTCCCAGTGTCACCCGCTGAAAGCTCCACTTCCAGGATTTGGACTTCCATGCGGCAAGTCCCCAAACATAAGCCCCAGACAAGTGCCCGAATGGGGGGAGCGAGTCCGAGTATCACCCGCTGAAAGCTCCACTTCCAGGATTTAGACTTCCACCGGGAAAGCCCACAAACACAAGCCTCAGACAGGTGCTCAACTGAGGGGAGCGAGTCCGAGTTCCACCCGCTGAAAGTTCCACTTCCAGGATTTGGACTTCCATGCGGCAAGTCCCCAAACACAAGCCCCAGACAGGTGCCCAACTGAGGGTAGCGATTCCGAGTACCACCCGCTGGAAGCTCCACTTCCAGGATTTGGACTTCCATGGGGCAAGTCCCCAAACACAAGCCCCAGAAAAGTGCCCGAATGAGGGGAGCGAGTCTGAGCATCCACCGCTGAAAGCTCCACTTCCAGGATTTGGACTTCCACCGGGAAAGCCCACAAACACAAGCCTCAGACAGGTGCTCAACTGAGGGGAGCGAGTCCCAGTGTCACCCGCTGAAAGCTCCACTTCCAGGATTTGGACTTCCATGCGGCAAGTCCCCAAACACAAGCCCCAGACAAGTGCCCGAATGGGGGGAGCGAGTCCGAGTATAACCCGCTGAAAGCTCCACTTCCTGGATTTAGACTTCCACCGGGAAAGCCCAAAACACAAGCCTCAGACAGGTGCTCAACTGAGGGGAGCGAGTCCGAGTTCCACCCGCTGAAAGTTCCACTTCCAGAATTTGGACTTCCATGGGGCAAGTCCCCAAACACAAGCCCCAGACAAGTGCCCGACTGGGGGGAGCGAGTCCGAGCATCACCCGCTGAAAGCTCCACTTCCAGGATTTGGACTTCCATGCGGCAAGTCCCCAAACACAAGCCCCAGGCAAGTGCCCGAATGGGGGGAGCGAGTCCGAGTATCACCCGCTGAAAGCTCCACTTCCAGGATTTAGACTTTCACCGGGAAAGCCCACAGACACAAGCCTCTGACAGGTGCTCAACTGAGGGGAGCGAGTCCGAGTTCCACCCGCTGAAAGTTCCACTTCCAGGATTTGGACTTCCATGCAGCAAGTCGCCAAACACAAGCCCCAGACAGGTGCCTTACTGAGGGGAGCGAGTCCGATTATCACCCGCTGAAAGCTCAACTTCCAGGATTTGGACTTCCATGCGGCAAGTCCCCAAACACAAGCCTCAGACAGGTGCTCGACTGAGGGGAGCGAGTCCGAGTACCACCCGCTGAAAGTTCCACTTCCAGGATTTGGACTTCCTTGGGTCAAGTCCCCAAACACAAGCCCCAGACAAGTGCCCGAATGGGGGGAGCGAGTCCGAGTATCACCCGCTGAAAGTTCCACTTCCAGGATTTGGACTTCCATGCGGCAAGTCCCCAAACACAAGCCTCAGACAGGTGCTCAACTGAGGGGAGCGAGTCCGAGTTCCACCCGCTGAAAGTTCCACTTCCAGGATTTGGACTTCCATGCGGCAAGTCCCCAAACACAAGCCCCAGACAGGTGCCCAACTGAGGGTAGCGATTCCGAGTACCACCCGCTGGAAGCTCCACTTCCAGGATTTGGACTTCCATGGGGCAAGTCCCCAAACACAAGCCCCAGAAAAGTGCCCGAATGGGGGGAGCGAGTCTGAGCATCCACCGCTGAAAGCTCCACTTCCAGGATTTGGACTTCCACCGGGAAAGCCCACAAACACAAGCCTCAGACAGGTGCTCAACTGAGGGGAGCGAGTCCCAGTGTCACCCGCTGAAAGCTCCACTTCCAGGATTTGGACTTCCATGCGGCAAGTCCCCAAACACAAGCCCCAGACAAGTGCCCGAATGGGGGGAGCGAGTCCGAGTATAACCCGCTGAAAGCTCCACTTCCTGGATTTAGACTTCCACCGGGAAAGCCCAAAACACAAGCCTCAGACAGGTGCTCAACTGAGGGGAGCGAGTCCGAGTTCCACCCGCTGAAAGTTCCACTTCCAGAATTTGGACTTCCATGGGGCAAGTCCCCAAACACAAGCCCCAGACAAGTGCCCGACTGGGGGGAGCGAGTCCGAGCATCACCCGCTGAAAGCTCCACTTCCAGGATTTGGACTTCCATGCGGCAAGTCCCCAAACACAAGCCCCAGGCAAGTGCCCGAATGGGGGGAGCGAGTCCGAGTATCACCCGCTGAAAGCTCCACTTCCAGGATTTAGACTTTCACCGGGAAAGCCCACAGACACAAGCCTCTGACAGGTGCTCAACTGAGGGGAGCGAGTCCGAGTTCCACCCGCTGAAAGTTCCACTTCCAGGATTTGGACTTCCATGCAGCAAGTCGCCAAACACAAGCCCCAGACAGGTGCCTTACTGAGGGGAGCGAGTCCGATTATCACCCGCTGAAAGCTCAACTTCCAGGATTTGGACTTCCATGCGGCAAGTCCCCAAACACAAGCCTCAGACAGGTGCTCGACTGAGGGGAGCGAGTCCGAGTACCACCCGCTGAAAGTTCCACTTCCAGGATTTGGACTTCCTTGGGTCAAGTCCCCAAACACAAGCCCCAGACAAGTGCCCGAATGGGGGGAGCGAGTCCGAGTATCACCCGCTGAAAGCTCCACTTCCAGGATTTGGACTTCCATGCGGCAAGTCCCCAAACACAAGCCCCAGACAAGTGCCCGAATGGGGGGAGCGAGTCCGAGTATCACCCGCTGAAAGCTCCACTTCCAGGATTTAGACTTCCACCGGGAAAGCCCACAAACACAAGCCTCAGACAGGTGCTCAACTGAGGGGAGCGAGTCCGAGTTCCACCCGCTGAAAGTTCCACTTCCAGGATTTGGACTTCCATGCGGCAAGTCCCCAAACACAAGCCCCAGACAGGTGCCTTACTGAGGGGAGCGAGTCCGAGAATCACCCGCTGAAAGCTCCACTTCCAGGATTTGGACTTCCATGCGGCAAGTCCCCAAACACAAGCCCCAGACAAGTGCCCGAATGGGGGGAGCGAGTCCGAGTATCACCCGCTGAAAGCTCCACTTCCAGGATTTAGACTTCCACCGGGAAAGCCCACAGACACAAGCCTCAGACAGGTGCTCAACTGAGGGGAGCGAGTCCGAGTTCCACCCGCTGAAAGTTCCACTTCCAGGATTTGGACTTCCATACGGCAAGTCGCCAAACACAAGCCCCAGACAGGTGCCTTACTGAGGGGAGCGAGTCCGAGTATCACCCGCTGAAAGCTCCACTTCCAGGATTTGGACTTCCATGCGGCAAGTCCCCAAACACAAGCCTCAGACAGGTGCTCGACTGAGGGGAGCGAGTCCGAGTATCACCCGCTGAAAGCTCCACTTCCAGGATTTAGACTTCCACCGGGAAAGCCCACAGACACAAGCCTCAGACAGGTGCTCAACTGAGGGGAGCGAGTCCGAGTTCCACCCGCTGAAAGTTCCACTTCCAGGATTTGGACTTCCATGCGGCAAGTCGCCAAACACAAGCCCCAGACAGGTGCCTTACTGAGGGGAGCGAGTCCGAGTATCACCCGCTGAAAGCTCCACTTCCAGGATTTGGACTTCCATGCGGCAAGTCCCCAAACACAAGCCTCAGACAGGTGCTCGACTGAGGGGAGCGAGTCCGAGTACCACCCGCTGAAAGTTCCACTTCCAGGATTTGGACTTCCATGCGGCAAGTCCCCAAACACAAGCCCCAGACAAGTGCCCGAATTGGGGGAGCGAGTCCGAGTATCACCCGCTGAAAGCTCCACTTCCAAGAATTAGACTTCCACCGGGAAAGCCCACAAACACAAGCCTCAGACAGGTGCTCAACTGAGGGGAGCGAGTCCGAGTTCCACCCGCTGAAAGTTCCACTTCCAGGATTTGGACTTCCATGCGGCAAGTCCCCAAACACAAGCCCCAGACAGGTGCCTTACTGAGGGGAGCGAGTCCGAGTATCACCCGCTGAAAGCTCCACTTCCAGGATTTGGACTTCCATGCGGCAAGTCCCCAAACACAAGCCTCAGACAGGTGCTCGACTGAGGGGAGCGAGTCCGAGTACCACCCGCTGAAAGTTCCACTTCCAGGATTTGGACTTCCATGCGGCAAGTCCCCAAACACAAGCCCCAGACAGGTGCCCAACTGAGGGTAGCGATTCCGAGTACCACCCGCTGGAAGCTCCACTTCCAGGATTTGGACTTCCATGGGGCAAGTCCCCAAACACAAGCCCCAGACAAGTGCCCGAATGGGGGGAGCGAGTCCGAGTATCACCCGCTGAAAGCTCCACTTCCAGGATTTGGACTTCCATGCGGCAAGTCCCCAAACACAAGCCCCAGACAAGTGCCCGACTGGGGGGAGCGAGTCTGAGCATCCACCGCTGAAAGCTCCACTTCCAGGATTTGGACTTCCATGCGGCAAGTCCCCAAATACAAGCCCCAGACATGTGCCTTACTGAGGGGAGCGAGTCCGAGCATCACCCGCTGAAAGCTCCACTTCCAGGATTTGGACTTCCATGCGGCAAGTCCCCAAACACAAGCCCCAGACAAGTGCCCGAATGGGGGGAGCGAGTCCGAGGATCACCCGCTGAAAGCTCCACTTCCAGGATTTGGACTTCCATGCGGCAAGTCCCCAAACACAAGCCCCAGACAAGTGCCCGAATGGGGGGAGCGAGTCCGAGTATCACCCGCTGAAAGCTCCACTTCCAGGATTTAGACTTCCACCGGGAAAGCCCACAAACACAAGCCTCAGACAGGTGCTCAACTGAGGGGAGCGAGTCCGAGTGTAACCCGCTGAAAGCTCCACTTCCAGGATTTGGACTTCCATGCGGCAAGTCCCCAATCATAAGCCCCAGACAAGTGCCCGAATGGGGGGAGCGAGTCCGAGTATCACCCGCTGAAAGCTCCACTTCCAGGATTTAGACTTCCACCGGGAAAGCCCACAAACACAAGCCTCAGACAGGTGCTCAACTGAGGGGAGCGAGTCCGAGTTCCACCCGCTGAAAGTTCCACTTCCAGGATTTTGACTTCCATGCGGCAAGTCCCCAAACACAAGCCCCAGACAGGTGCCTTACTGAGGGGAGCGAGTCCGAGTATCACCCGCTGAAAGCTCCACTTCCAGGATTTGGACTTCCATGCGGCAAGTCCCCAAACACAAGCCTCAGACAGGTGCTCGACTGAGGGGAGCGAGTCCGAGTACCAACCGCTGAAAGTTCCATTTCCAGGATTTAGACTTCCATGGGGCAAGTCCCCAAACACAAGCCCCAGACAAGTGCCCGAATGGGGGGAGCGAGTCCGAGCATCACCCGCTGAAAGCTCCACTTCCAGGATTTGGACTTCCATGCGGCAAGTCCCCAAACACAAGCCCCAGACAAGTGCCCGAATGGGGGGAGCGAGTCCGAGTATCACCCGCTGAAAGCTCCACTTCCAGGATTTAGACTTCCACCGGGAAAGCCCACAAACACAAGCATCAGACAGGTGCTCAATTGAGGGGAGCGATTCCGAGTTCCACCCGCTGAAAGTTCCACTTCCAGGATTTGAACTTCCATGGGGCAAGTCCCCAAACACAAGCCCCAGACATGTGCCCGACTGGGGGGAGCGAGTCCGAGCATCACCCGCTGAAAGCTCCACTTCCAGGATTTGGACTTCCATGCGGCAAGTCCCCAAACACAAGCCCCAGACAGGTGCCTTACTGAGGGGAGCGAGTCCGAGTATCACCCGCTGAAAGCTCCACTTCCAGGATTTGGACTTCCATGCGGCAAGTCCCCAAACACAAGCCCCAGACAAGTGCCCGAATGGGGGGAGCGATTCCGAGTACCACCCGCTGGAAGTTCCACTTCCAGGATTTGGACTTCCATGGGGCAAGTCCCCAAACACAAGCCCCAGACAAGTGCCCGAGTGGGGGGAGCGAGTCCGAGCATAACCCGCTGAAAGCTCCACTTCCAGGATTAAGACTTCCACCAGGCAAGCCCACAAACACAAGCCTCAGACAGGTGCTCAACTGAGGGGAGCGAGTCTGAGTACAACCCGCTGAAAGTTCCACTTCCAGGATTTGGACTTCCATGGGGCAAGTCCCCAAACACAAGCCCAAGACAGGTGCCCGACTGAGGCGAGCGAGTCCCAGTATCACCCGCTGGAAGTTCCACTTCCAGGATTTGGACTTCCATGGGGTAAGTCCCCAAACACAAGACTCAGACAGGTGCTCGACTGAGGGGAGCGAGTCCGAGTACCACCCGCTGAAAGTTCCACTTCCAGGATTTGGACTTCCATGCAGCAAGTCCCCAAACACAAGCCCCAGACAAGTGCCCGAATGGGGGGAGCGAGTCCGAGCATCACCCGCTGAAAGCTCCACTTCCAGGATTTGGACTTCCATGCGGCAAGTCCCCAAACACAAGCCCCAGACAAGTGCCCGAATGGGGGGAGCGAGTCCGAGTATCACCCGCTGAAAGCTCCACTTCCAGGATTTAGACTTCCACCGGGAAAGCCCACAAACACAAGCCTCAGACAGGTGCTCAACTGAGGGGAGCGAGTCCGAGTTCCACCCGCTGAAAGTTCCACTTCCAGGATTTGGACTTCCATGCGGCAAGTCCCCAAACACAAGCCCCAGACAGGTGCCTTACTGAGGGGAGCGAGTCCGAGTATCACCCGCTGAAAGCTCCACTTCCAGGATTTGGACTTCCATGCGGCAAGTCCCCAAACACAAGCCCCAGACAAGTGCCCGAATGGGGGGAGCGAGTCCGAGTATCACCCGCTGAAAGCTCCACTTCCAGGATTTAGACTTCCACCGGGAAAGCCCACAGACACAAGCCTCAGACAGGTGCTCAACTGAGGGGAGCGAGTCCGAGTTCCACCCGCTGAAAGTTCCACTTCCAGGATTTGGACTTCCATGCGGCAAGTCGCCAAACACAAGCCCCAGACAGGTGGCTCCACTTCCAGGATTTTGACTTCCACCGGGAAAGCCCACAAACACAAGCCTCAGACAGGTGCTCAACTGAGGGGAGCGAGTCCGAGTACCACCCGCTGAAAGTTCCACTTCCAGGATTTGGACTTCCATGGGGCAAGTCCCCAAACACAAGCCCCAGACAAGTGCCCGAATGGGGGGAGCGAGTCCGAGTATCACCCGCTGAAAGCTCCACTTCCAGGATTTGGACTTCCATGCGGTAAATCCCCAAACACAAGCCCCAGACAAGTGCCCGAATGGGGGGAGCGAGTCCGAGTATCACCCGCTGAAAGCTCCACTTCCAGGATTTAGACTTCCACCGGGAAAGCCCACAAACACAAGCCCCAGACAAGTGCCCGAATGGGGGGAGCGAGTCCGAGTATCACCCGCTGAAAGCTCCACTTCCAGGATTTAGACTTCCACCGGGAAAGCCCACAGACACAAGCCTCAGACAGGTGCTCGACTGAGGGGAGCGAGTCCGAGTACCACCCGCTGAAAGTTCCACTTCCAGGATTTGGACTTCCATGCGGCAAGTCCCCAAACACAAGCCCCAGACAAGTGCCCGAATTGGGGGAGCGAATCCGAGTATCACCCGCTGAAAGCTCCACTTCCAAGAATTAGACTTCCACCGGGAAAGCCCACAAACACAAGCCTCAGATAGGTGCTCAACTGAGGGGAGCGAGTCCGAGTTCCACCCGCTGAAAGTTCCACTTCCAGGATTTGGACTTCCATGCGGCAAGTCCCCAAACACAAGCCCCAGACAGGTGCCTTACTGAGGGGAGCGAGTCCGAGTATCACCCGCTGAAAGCTCCACTTCCAGGATTTGGACTTCCATGCGGCAAGTCCCCAAACACAAGCCTCAGACAGGTGCTCGACTGAGGGGAGCGAGTCCGAGTACCACCCGCTGAAAGTTCCACTTCCAGGATTTGGACTTCCATGCGGCAAGTCCCCAAACACAAGCCCCAGACAAGTGCCCAACTGAGGGTAGCGATTCCGAGTACCACCCGCTGGAAGCTCCACTTCCAGGATTTGGACTTCCATGGGGCAAGTCCCCAAACACAAGCCCCAGACAAGTGCCCGAATGGGGGGAGCGAGTCCGAGTATCACCCGCTGAAAGCTCCACTTCCAGGATTTGGACTTCCATGCGGCAAGTCCCCAAACACAAGCCCCAGACAAGTGCCCGACGGGGGTGAGCGAGTCTGAGCATCCACCGCTGAAAGCTCCACTTCCAGGATTTGGACTTCCATGCGGCAAGTCCCCAAATACAAGCCCCAGACATGTGCCTTACTGAGGGGAGCGAGTCCGAGCATCACCCGCTGAAAGCTCCACTTCCAGGATTTGGACTTCCATGCGGCAAGTCCCCAAACACAAGCCCCAGACAAGTGCCCGAATGGGGGGAGCGAGTCCGAGGATCACCCGCTGAAAGCTCCACTTCCAGGATTTGGACTTCCATGCGGCAAGTCCCCAAACACAAGCCCCAGACAAGTGCCCGAATGGGGGGAGCGAGTCCGAGTATCACCCGCTGAAAGCTCCACTTCCAGGATTTAGACTTCCACCGGGAAAGCCCACAAACACAAGCCTCAGACAGGTGCTCAACTGAGGGGAGCGAGTCCGAGTGTAACCCGCTGAAAGCTCCACTTCCAGGATTTGGACTTCCATGCGGCAAGTCCCCAATCATAAGCCCCAGACAAGTGCCCGAATGGGGGGAGCGAGTCCGAGTATCACCCGCTGAAAGCTCCACTTCCAGGATTTAGACTTCCACCGGGAAAGCCCACAAACACAAGCCTCAGACAGGTGCTCAACTGAGGGGAGCGAGTCCGAGTTCCACCCCCTGAAAGTTCCACTTCCAGGATTTTGACTTCCATGCGGCAAGTCCCCAAACACAAGCCCCAGACAGGTGCCTTACTGAGGGGAGCGAGTCCGAGTATCACCCGCTGAAAGCTCCACTTCCAGGATTTGGACTTCCATGCGGCAAGTCCCCAAACACAAGCCTCAGACAGGTGCTCGACTGAGGGGAGCGAGTCCGAGTACCAACCGCTGAAAGTTCCATTTCCAGGATTTAGACTTCCATGGGGCAAGTCCCCAAACACAAGCCCCAGACAAGTGCCCGAATGGGGGGAGCGAGTCCGAGCATCACCCGCTGAAAGCTCCACTTCCAGGATTTGGACTTCCATGCGGCAAGTCCCCAAACACAAGCCCCAGACAAGTGCCCGAATGGGGGGAGCGAGTCCGAGTATCACCCGCTGAAAGCTCCACTTCCAGGATTTAGACTTCCACCGGGAAAGCCCACAAACACAAGCATCAGACAGGTGCTCAATTGAGGGGAGCGATTCCGAGTTCCACCCGCTGAAAGTTCCACTTCCAGGATTTGAACTTCCATGGGGCAAGTCCCCAAACACAAGCCCCAGACATGTGCCCGACTGGGGGGAGCGAGTCCGAGCATCACCCGCTGAAAGCTCCACTTCCAGGATTTGGACTTCCATGCGGCAAGTCCCCAAACACAAGCCCCAGACAGGTGCCTTACTGAGGGGAGCGAGTCCGAGTATCACCCGCTGAAAGCTCCACTTCCAGGATTTGGACTTCCATGCGGCAAGTCCCCAAACACAAGCCCCAGACAAGTGCCCGAATGGGGGGAGCGATTCCGAGTACCACCCGCTGGAAGTTCCACTTCCAGGATTTGGACTTCCATGGGGCAAGTCCCCAAACACAAGCCCCAGACAAGTGCCCGAGTGGGGGGAGCGAGTCCGAGCATAACCCGCTGAAAGCTCCACTTCCAGGATTAAGACTTCCACCAGGCAAGCCCACAAACACAAGCCTCAGACAGGTGCTCAACTGAGGGGAGCGAGTCTGAGTACAACCCGCTGAAAGTTCCACTTCCAGGATTTGGACTTCCATGGGGCAAGTCCCCAAACACAAGCCCAAGACAGGTGCCCGACTGAGGCGAGCGAGTCCCAGTATCACCCGCTGGAAGTTCCACTTCCAGGATTTGGACTTCCATGGGGTAAGTCCCCAAACACAAGACTCAGACAGGTGCTCGACTGAGGGGAGCGAGTCCGAGTACCACCCGCTGAAAGTTCCACTTCCAGGATTTGGACTTCCATGCAGCAAGTCCCCAAACACAAGCCCCAGACAAGTGCCCGAATGGGGGGAGCGAGTCCGAGCATCACCCGCTGAAAGCTCCACTTCCAGGATTTGGACTTCCATGCGGCAAGTCCCCAAACACAAGCCCCAGACAAGTGCCCGAATGGGGGGAGCGAGTCCGAGTATCACCCGCTGAAAGCTCCACTTCCAGGATTTAGACTTCCACCGGGAAAGCCCACAAACACAAGCCTCAGACAGGTGCTCAACTGAGGGGAGCGAGTCCGAGTTCCACCCGCTGAAAGTTCCACTTCCAGGATTTGGACTTCCATGCGGCAAGTCCCCAAACACAAGCCCCAGACAGGTGCCTTACTGAGGGGAGCGAGTCCGAGTATCACCCGCTGAAAGCTCCACTTCCAGGATTTGGACTTCCATGCGGCAAGTCCCCAAACACAAGCCCCAGACAAGTGCCCGAATGGGGGGAGCGAGTCCGAGTATCACCCGCTGAAAGCTCCACTTCCAGGATTTAGACTTCCACCGGGAAAGCCCACAGACACAAGCCTCAGACAGGTGCTCAACTGAGGGGAGCGAGTCCGAGTTCCACCCGCTGAAAGTTCCACTTCCAGGATTTGGACTTCCATGCGGCAAGTCGCCAAACACAAGCCCCAGACAGGTGGCTCCACTTCCAGGATTTTGACTTCCACCGGGAAAGCCCACAAACACAAGCCTCAGACAGGTGCTCAACTGAGGGGAGCGAGTCCGAGTGTCACCCGCTGAAAGCTCCACTTCCAGGATTTGGACTTCCATGCGGCAAGTCCCCAAACACAAGCCTCAGACAGGTGCTCGACTGAGGGGAGCGAGTCCGAGTACCACCCGCTGAAAGTTCCACTTCCAGGATTTGGACTTCCATGGGGCAAGTCCCCAAACACAAGCCCCAGACAAGTGCCCGAATGGGGGGAGCGAGTCCGAGTATCACCCGCTGAAAGCTCCACTTCCAGGATTTGGACTTCCATGCGGTAAGTCCCCAAACACAAGCCCCAGACAAGTGCCCGAATGGGGGGAGCGAGTCCGAGTATCACCCGCTGAAAGCTCCACTTCCAGGATTTAGACTTCCACCGGGAAAGCCCACAGACACAAGCCTCAGACAGGTGCTCAACTGAGGGGAGCGAGTCCGAGTTCCACCCGCTGAAAGTTCCACTTCCAGGATTTGGACTTCCATGCGGCAAGTCGCCAAACACAAGCCCCAGACAGGTGCCTTACTGAGGGGAGCGAGTCCGAGTATCACCCGCTGAAAGCTCCACTTCCAGGATTTGGACTTCCATGCGGCAAGTCCCCAAACACAAGCCTCAGACAGGTGCTCGACTGAGGGGAGCGAGTCCGAGTATCACCCGCTGAAAGCTCCACTTCCAGGATTTAGACTTCCACCGGGAAAGCCCACAGACACAAGCCTCAGACAGGTGCTCAACTGAGGGGAGCGAGTCCGAGTTCCACCCGCTGAAAGTTCCACTTCCAGGATTTGGACTTCCATGCGGCAAGTCGCCAAACACAAGCCCCAGACAGGTGCCTTACTGAGGGGAGCGAGTCCGAGTATCACCCGCTGAAAGCTCCACTTCCAGGATTTGGACTTCCATGCGGCAAGTCCCCAAACACAAGCCTCAGACAGGTGCTCGACTGAGGGGAGCGAGTCCGAGTACCACCCGCTGAAAGTTCCACTTCCAGGATTTGGACTTCCATGCGGCAAGTCCCCAAACACAAGCCCCAGACAAGTGCCCGAATTGGGGGAGCGAGTCCGAGTATCACCCGCTGAAAGCTCCACTTCCAAGAATTAGACTTCCACCGGGAAAGCCCACAAACACAAGCCTCAGACAGGTGCTCAACTGAGGGGAGCGAGTCCGAGTTCCACCCGCTGAAAGTTCCACTTCCAGGATTTGGACTTCCATGCGGCAAGTCCCCAAACACAAGCCCCAGACAGGTGCCTTACTGAGGGGAGCGAGTCCGAGTATCACCCGCTGAAAGCTCCACTTCCAGGATTTGGACTTCCATGCGGCAAGTCCCCAAACACAAGCCCCAGACAAGTGCCCGAATGGGGGGAGCGATTCCGAGTACCACCCGCTGGAAGTTCCACTTCCAGGATTTGGACTTCCATGGGGCAAGTCCCCAAACACAAGCCCCAGACAAGTGCCCGAGTGGGGGGAGCGAGTCCGAGCATAACCCGCTGAAAGCTCCACTTCCAGGATTAAGACTTCCACCAGGCAAGCCCACAAACACAAGCCTCAGACAGGTGCTCAACTGAGGGGAGCGAGTCTGAGTACAACCCGCTGAAAGTTCCACTTCCAGGATTTGGACTTCCATGGGGCAAGTCCCCAAACACAAGCCCAAGACAGGTGCCCGACTGAGGCGAGCGAGTCCGAGTATCACCCGCTGGAAGTTCCACTTCCAGGATTTGGACTTCCATGGGGTAAGTCCCCAAACACAAGACTCAGACAGGTGCTCGACTGAGGGGAGCGAGTCCGAGTACCACCCGCTGAAAGTTCCACTTCCAGGATTTGGACTTCCATGCAGCAAGTCCCCAAACACAAGCCCCAGACAAGTGCCCGAATGGGGGGAGCGAGTCCGAGCATCACCCGCTGAAAGCTCCACGTCCAGGATTTGGACTTCCATGCGGCAAGTCCCCAAACACAAGCCCCAGACAAGTGCCCGAATGGGGGGAGCGAGTCCGAGTATCACCCGCTGAAAGCTCCACTTCCAGGATTTAGACTTCCACCGGGAAAGCCCACAAACACAAGCCTCAGACAGGTGCTCAACTGAGGGGAGCGAGTCCGAGTTCCACCCGCTGAAAGTTCCACTTCCAGGATTTGGACTTCCATGCGGCAAGTCCCCAAACACAAGCCCCAGACAGGTGCCTTACTGAGGGGAGCGAGTCCGAGTATCACCCGCTGAAAGCTCCACTTCCAGGATTTGGACTTCCACCGGGAAAGCCCACAAACACAAGCCTCAGACAGGTGCTCAACTGAGGGGAGCGAGTCCCAGTGTCACCCGCTGAAAGCTCCACTTCCAGGATTTGGACTTCCATGCGGCAAGTCCCCAAACATAAGCCCCAGACAAGTGCCCGAATGGGGGGAGCGAGTCCGAGTATCACCCGCTGAAAGCTCCACTTCCAGGATTTAGACTTCCACCGGGAAAGCCCACAAACACAAGCCTCAGAGAGGTGCTCAACTGAGGGGAGCGAGTCCGAGTGTAACCCGCTGAAAGCTCCACTTCCAGGATTTGGACTTCCATGCGGCAAGTCCCCAATCATAAGCCCCAGACAAGTGCCCGAATGGGGGGAGCGAGTCCGAGTATCACCCGCTGAAAGCTCCACTTCCAGGATTTAGACTTCCACCGGGAAAGCCCACAAACACAAGCCTCAGACAGGTGCTCAACTGAGGGGAGCGAGTCCGAGTTCCACCCGCTGAAAGTTCCACTTCCAGGATTTTGACTTCCATGCGGCAAGTCCCCAAACACAAGCCCCAGACAGGTGCCTTACTGAGGGGAGCGAGTCCGAGTATCACCCGCTGAAAGCTCCACTTCCAGGATTTGGACTTCCATGCGGCAAGTCCCCAAACACAAGCCTCAGACAGGTGCTCGACTGAGGGGAGCGAGTCCGAGTACCAACCGCTGAAAGTTCCATTTCCAGGATTTAGACTTCCATGGGGCAAGTCCCCAAACACAAGCCCCAGACAAGTGCCCGAATGGGGGGAGCGAGTCCGAGCATCACCCGCTGAAAGCTCCACTTCCAGGATTTGGACTTCCATGCGGCAAGTCCCCAAACACAAGCCCCAGACAAGTGCCCGAATGGGGGGAGCGAGTCCGAGTATCACCCGCTGAAAGCTCCACTTCCAGGATTTAGACTTCCACCGGGAAAGCCCACAAACACAAGCATCAGACAGGTGCTCAATTGAGGGGAGCGATTCCGAGTTCCACCCGCTGAAAGTTCCACTTCCAGGATTTGAACTTCCATGGGGCAAGTCCCCAAACACAAGCCCCAGACATGTGCCCGACTGGGGGGAGCGAGTCCGAGCATCACCCGCTGAAAGCTCCACTTCCAGGATTTGGACTTCCATGCGGCAAGTCCCCAAACACAAGCCCCAGACAGGTGCCTTACTGAGGGGAGCGAGTCCGAGTATCACCCGCTGAAAGCTCCACTTCCAGGATTTGGACTTCCATGCGGCAAGTCCCCAAACACAAGCCCCAGACAAGTGCCCGAATGGGGGGAGCGATTCCGAGTACCACCCGCTGGAAGTTCCACTTCCAGGATTTGGACTTCCATGGGGCAAGTCCCCAAACACAAGCCCCAGACAAGTGCCCGAGTGGGGGGAGCGAGTCCGAGCATAACCCGCTGAAAGCTCCACTTCCAGGATTAAGACTTCCACCAGGCAAGCCCACAAACACAAGCCTCAGACAGGTGCTCAACTGAGGGGAGCGAGTCTGAGTACAACCCGCTGAAAGTTCCACTTCCAGGATTTGGACTTCCATGGGGCAAGTCCCCAAACACAAGCCCAAGACAGGTGCCCGACTGAGGCGAGCGAGTCCCAGTATCACCCGCTGGAAGTTCCACTTCCAGGATTTGGACTTCCATGGGGTAAGTCCCCAAACACAAGACTCAGACAGGTGCTCGACTGAGGGGAGCGAGTCCGAGTACCACCCGCTGAAAGTTCCACTTCCAGGATTTGGACTTCCATGCAGCAAGTCCCCAAACACAAGCCCCAGACAAGTGCCCGAATGGGGGGAGCGAGTCCGAGCATCACCCGCTGAAATCTCCACTTCCAGGATTTGGACTTCCATGCGGCAAGTCCCCAAACACAAGCCCCAGACAAGTGCCCGAATGGGGGGAGCGAGTCCGAGTATCACCCGCTGAAAGCTCCACTTCCAGGATTTAGACTTCCACCGGGAAAGCCCACAAACACAAGCCTCAGACAGGTGCTCAACTGAGGGGAGCGAGTCCGAGTTCCACCCGCTGAAAGTTCCACTTCCAGGATTTGGACTTCCATGCGGCAAGTCCCCAAACACAAGCCCCAGACAGGTGCCTTACTGAGGGGAGCGAGTCCGAGTATCACCCGCTGAAAGCTCCACTTCCAGGATTTGGACTTCCATGCGGCAAGTCCCCAAACACAAGCCCCAGACAAGTGCCCGAATGGGGGGAGCGAGTCCGAGTATCACCCGCTGAAAGCTCCACTTCCAGGATTTAGACTTCCACCGGGAAAGCCCACAGACACAAGCCTCAGACAGGTGCTCAACTGAGGGGAGCGAGTCCGAGTTCCACCCGCTGAAAGTTCCACTTCCAGGATTTGGACTTCCATGCGGCAAGTCGCCAAACACAAGCCCCAGACAGGTGGCTCCACTTCCAGGATTTTGACTTCCACCGGGAAAGCCCACAAACACAAGCCTCAGACAGGTGCTCAACTGAGGGGAGCGAGTCCGAGTGTCACCCGCTGAAAGCTCCACTTCCAGGATTTGGACTTCCATGCGGCAAGTCCCCAAACACAAGCCTCAGACAGGTGCTCGACTGAGGGGAGCGAGTCCGAGTACCACCCGCTGAAAGTTCCACTTCCAGGATTTGGACTTCCATGGGGCAAGTCCCCAAACACAAGCCCCAGACAAGTGCCCGAATGGGGGGAGCGAGTCCGAGTATCACCCGCTGAAAGCTCCACTTCCAGGATTTGGACTTCCATGCGGTAAGTCCCCAAACACAAGCCCCAGACAAGTGCCCGAATGGGGGGAGCGAGTCCGAGTATCACCCGCTGAAAGCTCCACTTCCAGGATTTAGACTTCCACCGGGAAAGCCCACAGACACAAGCCTCAGACAGGTGCTCAACTGAGGGGAGCGAGTCCGAGTTCCACCCGCTGAAAGTTCCACTTCCAGGATTTGGACTTCCATGCGGCAAGTCGCCAAACACAAGCCCCAGACAGGTGCCTTACTGAGGGGAGCGAGTCCGAGTATCACCCGCTGAAAGCTCCACTTCCAGGATTTGGACTTCCATGCGGCAAGTCCCCAAACACAAGCCTCAGACAGGTGCTCGACTGAGGGGAGCGAGTCCGAGTATCACCCGCTGAAAGCTCCACTTCCAGGATTTAGACTTCCACCGGGAAAGCCCACAGACACAAGCCTCAGACAGGTGCTCAACTGAGGGGAGCGAGTCCGAGTTCCACCCGCTGAAAGTTCCACTTCCAGGATTTGGACTTCCATGCGGCAAGTCGCCAAACACAAGCCCCAGACAGGTGCCTTACTGAGGGGAGCGAGTCCGAGTATCACCCGCTGAAAGCTCCACTTCCAGGATTTGGACTTCCATGCGGCAAGTCCCCAAACACAAGCCTCAGACAGGTGCTCGACTGAGGGGAGCGAGTCCGAGTACCACCCGCTGAAAGTTCCACTTCCAGGATTTGGACTTCCATGCGGCAAGTCCCCAAACACAAGCCCCAGACAAGTGCCCGAATTGGGGGAGCGAGTCCGAGTATCACCCGCTGAAAGCTCCACTTCCAAGAATTAGACTTCCACCGGGAAAGCCCACAAACACAAGCCTCAGACAGGTGCTCAACTGAGGGGAGCGAGTCCGAGTTCCACCCGCTGAAAGTTCCACTTCCAGGATTTGGACTTCCATGCGGCAAGTCCCCAAACACAAGCCCCAGACAGGTGCCTTACTGAGGGGAGCGAGTCCGAGTATCACCCGCTGAAAGCTCCACTTCCAGGATTTGGACTTCCATGCGGCAAGTCCCCAAACACAAGCCCCAGACAAGTGCCCGAATGGGGGGAGCGATTCCGAGTACCACCCGCTGGAAGTTCCACTTCCAGGATTTGGACTTCCATGGGGCAAGTCCCCAAACACAAGCCCCAGACAAGTGCCCGAGTGGGGGGAGCGAGTCCGAGCATAACCCGCTGAAAGCTCCACTTCCAGGATTAAGACTTCCACCAGGCAAGCCCACAAACACAAGCCTCAGACAGGTGCTCAACTGAGGGGAGCGAGTCTGAGTACAACCCGCTGAAAGTTCCACTTCCAGGATTTGGACTTCCATGGGGCAAGTCCCCAAACACAAGCCCAAGACAGGTGCCCGACTGAGGCGAGCGAGTCCGAGTATCACCCGCTGGAAGTTCCACTTCCAGGATTTGGACTTCCATGGGGTAAGTCCCCAAACACAAGACTCAGACAGGTGCTCGACTGAGGGGAGCGAGTCCGAGTACCACCCGCTGAAAGTTCCACTTCCAGGATTTGGACTTCCATGCAGCAAGTCCCCAAACACAAGCCCCAGACAAGTGCCCGAATGGGGGGAGCGAGTCCGAGCATCACCCGCTGAAAGCTCCACGTCCAGGATTTGGACTTCCATGCGGCAAGTCCCCAAACACAAGCCCCAGACAAGTGCCCGAATGGGGGGAGCGAGTCCGAGTATCACCCGCTGAAAGCTCCACTTCCAGGATTTAGACTTCCACCGGGAAAGCCCACAAACACAAGCCTCAGACAGGTGCTCAACTGAGGGGAGCGAGTCCGAGTTCCACCCGCTGAAAGTTCCACTTCCAGGATTTGGACTTCCATGCGGCAAGTCCCCAAACACAAGCCCCAGACAGGTGCCTTACTGAGGGGAGCGAGTCCGAGTATCACCCGCTGAAAGCTCCACTTCCAGGATTTGGACTTCCACCGGGAAAGCCCACAAACACAAGCCTCAGACAGGTGCTCAACTGAGGGGAGCGAGTCCCAGTGTCACCCGCTGAAAGCTCCACTTCCAGGATTTGGACTTCCATGCGGCAAGTCCCCAAACATAAGCCCCAGACAAGTGCCCGAATGGGGGGAGCGAGTCCGAGTATCACCCGCTGAAAGCTCCACTTCCAGGATTTAGACTTCCACCGGGAAAGCCCACAAACACAAGCCTCAGAGAGGTGCTCAACTGAGGGGAGCGAGTCCGAGTGTAACCCGCTGAAAGCTCCACTTCCAGGATTTGGACTTCCATGCGGCAAGTCCCCAATCATAAGCCCCAGACAAGTGCCCGAATGGGGGGAGCGAGTCCGAGTATCACCCGCTGAAAGCTCCACTTCCAGGATTTAGACTTCCACCGGGAAAGCCCACAAACACAAGCCTCAGACAGGTGCTCAACTGAGGGGAGCGAGTCCGAGTTCCACCCGCTGAAAGTTCCACTTCCAGGATTTTGACTTCCATGCGGCAAGTCCCCAAACACAAGCCCCAGACAGGTGCCTTACTGAGGGGAGCGAGTCCGAGTATCACCCGCTGAAAGCTCCACTTCCAGGATTTGGACTTCCATGCGGCAAGTCCCCAAACACAAGCCTCAGACAGGTGCTCGACTGAGGGGAGCGAGTCCGAGTACCAACCGCTGAAAGTTCCATTTCCAGGATTTAGACTTCCATGGGGCAAGTCCCCAAACACAAGCCCCAGACAAGTGCCCGAATGGGGGGAGCGAGTCCGAGCATCACCCGCTGAAAGCTCCACTTCCAGGATTTGGACTTCCATGCGGCAAGTCCCCAAACACAAGCCCCAGACAAGTGCCCGAATGGGGGGAGCGAGTCCGAGTATCACCCGCTGAAAGCTCCACTTCCAGGATTTAGACTTCCACCGGGAAAGCCCACAAACACAAGCATCAGACAGGTGCTCAATTGAGGGGAGCGATTCCGAGTTCCACCCGCTGAAAGTTCCACTTCCAGGATTTGAACTTCCATGGGGCAAGTCCCCAAACACAAGCCCCAGACATGTGCCCGACTGGGGGGAGCGAGTCCGAGCATCACCCGCTGAAAGCTCCACTTCCAGGATTTGGACTTCCATGCGGCAAGTCCCCAAACACAAGCCCCAGACAGGTGCCTTACTGAGGGGAGCGAGTCCGAGTATCACCCGCTGAAAGCTCCACTTCCAGGATTTGGACTTCCATGCGGCAAGTCCCCAAACACAAGCCCCAGACAAGTGCCCGAATGGGGGGAGCGATTCCGAGTACCACCCGCTGGAAGTTCCACTTCCAGGATTTGGACTTCCATGGGGCAAGTCCCCAAACACAAGCCCCAGACAAGTGCCCGAGTGGGGGGAGCGAGTCCGAGCATAACCCGCTGAAAGCTCCACTTCCAGGATTAAGACTTCCACCAGGCAAGCCCACAAACACAAGCCTCAGACAGGTGCTCAACTGAGGGGAGCGAGTCTGAGTACAACCCGCTGAAAGTTCCACTTCCAGGATTTGGACTTCCATGGGGCAAGTCCCCAAACACAAGCCCAAGACAGGTGCCCGACTGAGGCGAGCGAGTCCCAGTATCACCCGCTGGAAGTTCCACTTCCAGGATTTGGACTTCCATGGGGTAAGTCCCCAAACACAAGACTCAGACAGGTGCTCGACTGAGGGGAGCGAGTCCGAGTACCACCCGCTGAAAGTTCCACTTCCAGGATTTGGACTTCCATGCAGCAAGTCCCCAAACACAAGCCCCAGACAAGTGCCCGAATGGGGGGAGCGAGTCCGAGCATCACCCGCTGAAAGCTCCACTTCCAGGATTTGGACTTCCATGCGGCAAGTCCCCAAACACAAGCCCCAGACAAGTGCCCGAATGGGGGGAGCGAGTCCGAGTATCACCCGCTGAAAGCTCCACTTCCAGGATTTAGACTTCCACCGGGAAAGCCCACAAACACAAGCCTCAGACAGGTGCTCAACTGAGGGGAGCGAGTCCGAGTTCCACCCGCTGAAAGTTCCACTTCCAGGATTTGGACTTCCATGCGGCAAGTCCCCAAACACAAGCCCCAGACAGGTGCCTTACTGAGGGGAGCGAGTCCGAGTATCACCCGCTGAAAGCTCCACTTCCAGGATTTGGACTTCCATGCGGCAAGTCCCCAAACACAAGCCCCAGACAAGTGCCCGAATGGGGGGAGCGAGTCCGAGTATCACCCGCTGAAAGCTCCACTTCCAGGATTTAGACTTCCACCGGGAAAGCCCACAGACACAAGCCTCAGACAGGTGCTCAACTGAGGGGAGCGAGTCCGAGTTCCACCCGCTGAAAGTTCCACTTCCAGGATTTGGACTTCCATGCGGCAAGTCGCCAAACACAAGCCCCAGACAGGTGGCTCCACTTCCAGGATTTTGACTTCCACCGGGAAAGCCCACAAACACAAGCCTCAGACAGGTGCTCAACTGAGGGGAGCGAGTCCGAGTGTCACCCGCTGAAAGCTCCACTTCCAGGATTTGGACTTCCATGCGGCAAGTCCCCAAACACAAGCCTCAGACAGGTGCTCGACTGAGGGGAGCGAGTCCGAGTACCACCCGCTGAAAGTTCCACTTCCAGGATTTGGACTTCCATGGGGCAAGTCCCCAAACACAAGCCCCAGACAAGTGCCCGAATGGGGGGAGCGAGTCCGAGTATCACCCGCTGAAAGCTCCACTTCCAGGATTTGGACTTCCATGCGGTAAGTCCCCAAACACAAGCCCCAGACAAGTGCCCGAATGGGGGGAGCGAGTCCGAGTATCACCCGCTGAAAGCTCCACTTCCAGGATTTAGACTTCCACCGGGAAAGCCCACAGACACAAGCCTCAGACAGGTGCTCAACTGAGGGGAGCGAGTCCGAGTTCCACCCGCTGAAAGTTCCACTTCCAGGATTTGGACTTCCATGCGGCAAGTCGCCAAACACAAGCCCCAGACAGGTGCCTTACTGAGGGGAGCGAGTCCGAGTATCACCCGCTGAAAGCTCCACTTCCAGGATTTGGACTTCCATGCGGCAAGTCCCCAAACACAAGCCTCAGACAGGTGCTCGACTGAGGGGAGCGAGTCCGAGTATCACCCGCTGAAAGCTCCACTTCCAGGATTTAGACTTCCACCGGGAAAGCCCACAGACACAAGCCTCAGACAGGTGCTCAACTGAGGGGAGCGAGTCCGAGTTCCACCCGCTGAAAGTTCCACTTCCAGGATTTGGACTTCCATGCGGCAAGTCGCCAAACACAAGCCCCAGACAGGTGCCTTACTGAGGGGAGCGAGTCCGAGTATCACCCGCTGAAAGCTCCACTTCCAGGATTTGGACTTCCATGCGGCAAGTCCCCAAACACAAGCCTCAGACAGGTGCTCGACTGAGGGGAGCGAGTCCGAGTACCACCCGCTGAAAGTTCCACTTCCAGGATTTGGACTTCCATGCGGCAAGTCCCCAAACACAAGCCCCAGACAAGTGCCCGAATTGGGGGAGCGAGTCCGAGTATCACCCGCTGAAAGCTCCACTTCCAAGAATTAGACTTCCACCGGGAAAGCCCACAAACACAAGCCTCAGACAGGTGCTCAACTGAGGGGAGCGAGTCCGAGTTCCACCCGCTGAAAGTTCCACTTCCAGGATTTGGACTTCCATGCGGCAAGTCCCCAAACACAAGCCCCAGACAGGTGCCTTACTGAGGGGAGCGAGTCCGAGTATCACCCGCTGAAAGCTCCACTTCCAGGATTTGGACTTCCATGCGGCAAGTCCCCAAACACAAGCCCCAGACAAGTGCCCGAATGGGGGGAGCGATTCCGAGTACCACCCGCTGGAAGTTCCACTTCCAGGATTTGGACTTCCATGGGGCAAGTCCCCAAACACAAGCCCCAGACAAGTGCCCGAGTGGGGGGAGCGAGTCCGAGCATAACCCGCTGAAAGCTCCACTTCCAGGATTAAGACTTCCACCAGGCAAGCCCACAAACACAAGCCTCAGACAGGTGCTCAACTGAGGGGAGCGAGTCTGAGTACAACCCGCTGAAAGTTCCACTTCCAGGATTTGGACTTCCATGGGGCAAGTCCCCAAACACAAGCCCAAGACAGGTGCCCGACTGAGGCGAGCGAGTCCGAGTATCACCCGCTGGAAGTTCCACTTCCAGGATTTGGACTTCCATGGGGTAAGTCCCCAAACACAAGACTCAGACAGGTGCTCGACTGAGGGGAGCGAGTCCGAGTACCACCCGCTGAAAGTTCCACTTCCAGGATTTGGACTTCCATGCAGCAAGTCCCCAAACACAAGCCCCAGACAAGTGCCCGAATGGGGGGAGCGAGTCCGAGCATCACCCGCTGAAAGCTCCACTTCCAGGATTTGGACTTCCATGCGGCAAGTCCCCAAACACAAGCCCCAGACAAGTGCCCGAATGGGGGGAGCGAGTCCGAGTATCACCCGCTGAAAGCTCCACTTCCAGGATTTAGACTTCCACCGGGAAAGCCCACAAACACAAGCATCAGACAGGTGCTCAATTGAGGGGAGCGATTCCGAGTTCCACCCGCTGAAAGTTCCACTTCCAGGATTTGAACTTCCATGGGGCAAGTCCCCAAACACAAGCCCCAGACATGTGCCCGACTGGGGGGAGCGAGTCCGAGCATCACCCGCTGAAAGCTCCACTTCCAGGATTTGGACTTCCATGCGGCAAGTCCCCAAACACAAGCCCCAGACAGGTGCCTTACTGAGGGGAGCGAGTCCGAGTATCACCCGCTGAAAGCTCCACTTCCAGGATTTGGACTTCCATGCGGCAAGTCCCCAAACACAAGCCCCAGACAAGTGCCCGAATGGGGGGAGCGATTCCGAGTACCACCCGCTGGAAGTTCCACTTCCAGGATTTGGACTTCCATGGGGCAAGTCCCCAAACACAAGCCCCAGACAAGTGCCCGAGTGGGGGGAGCGAGTCCGAGCATAACCCGCTGAAAGCTCCACTTCCAGGATTAAGACTTCCACCAGGCAAGCCCACAAACACAAGCCTCAGACAGGTGCTCAACTGAGGGGAGCGAGTCTGAGTACAACCCGCTGAAAGTTCCACTTCCAGGATTTGGACTTCCATGGGGCAAGTCCCCAAACACAAGCCCAAGACAGGTGCCCGACTGAGGCGAGCGAGTCCCAGTATCACCCGCTGGAAGTTCCACTTCCAGGATTTGGACTTCCATGGGGTAAGTCCCCAAACACAAGACTCAGACAGGTGCTCGACTGAGGGGAGCGAGTCCGAGTACCACCCGCTGAAAGTTCCACTTCCAGGATTTGGACTTCCATGCAGCAAGTCCCCAAACACAAGCCCCAGACAAGTGCCCGAATGGGGGGAGCGAGTCCGAGCATCACCCGCTGAAAGCTCCACTTCCAGGATTTGGACTTCCATGCGGCAAGTCCCCAAACACAAGCCCCAGACAAGTGCCCGAATGGGGGGAGCGAGTCCGAGTATCACCCGCTGAAAGCTCCACTTCCAGGATTTAGACTTCCACCGGGAAAGCCCACAAACACAAGCCTCAGACAGGTGCTCAACTGAGGGGAGCGAGTCCGAGTTCCACCCGCTGAAAGTTCCACTTCCAGGATTTGGACTTCCATGCGGCAAGTCCCCAAACACAAGCCCCAGACAGGTGCCTTACTGAGGGGAGCGAGTCCGAGTATCACCCGCTGAAAGCTCCACTTCCAGGATTTGGACTTCCATGCGGCAAGTCCCCAAACACAAGCCCCAGACAAGTGCCCGAATGGGGGGAGCGAGTCCGAGTATCACCCGCTGAAAGCTCCACTTCCAGGATTTAGACTTCCACCGGGAAAGCCCACAGACACAAGCCTCAGACAGGTGCTCAACTGAGGGGAGCGAGTCCGAGTTCCACCCGCTGAAAGTTCCACTTCCAGGATTTGGACTTCCATGCGGCAAGTCGCCAAACACAAGCCCCAGACAGGTGGCTCCACTTCCAGGATTTTGACTTCCACCGGGAAAGCCCACAAACACAAGCCTCAGACAGGTGCTCAACTGAGGGGAGCGAGTCCGAGTGTCACCCGCTGAAAGCTCCACTTCCAGGATTTGGACTTCCATGCGGCAAGTCCCCAAACACAAGCCTCAGACAGGTGCTCGACTGAGGGGAGCGAGTCCGAGTACCACCCGCTGAAAGTTCCACTTCCAGGATTTGGACTTCCATGGGGCAAGTCCCCAAACACAAGCCCCAGACAAGTGCCCGAATGGGGGGAGCGAGTCCGAGTATCACCCGCTGAAAGCTCCACTTCCAGGATTTGGACTTCCATGCGGTAAGTCCCCAAACACAAGCCCCAGACAAGTGCCCGAATGGGGGGAGCGAGTCCGAGTATCACCCGCTGAAAGCTCCACTTCCAGGATTTAGACTTCCACCGGGAAAGCCCACAGACACAAGCCTCAGACAGGTGCTCAACTGAGGGGAGCGAGTCCGAGTTCCACCCGCTGAAAGTTCCACTTCCAGGATTTGGACTTCCATGCGGCAAGTCGCCAAACACAAGCCCCAGACAGGTGCCTTACTGAGGGGAGCGAGTCCGAGTATCACCCGCTGAAAGCTCCACTTCCAGGATTTGGACTTCCATGCGGCAAGTCCCCAAACACAAGCCTCAGACAGGTGCTCGACTGAGGGGAGCGAGTCCGAGTATCACCCGCTGAAAGCTCCACTTCCAGGATTTAGACTTCCACCGGGAAAGCCCACAGACACAAGCCTCAGACAGGTGCTCAACTGAGGGGAGCGAGTCCGAGTTCCACCCGCTGAAAGTTCCACTTCCAGGATTTGGACTTCCATGCGGCAAGTCGCCAAACACAAGCCCCAGACAGGTGCCTTACTGAGGGGAGCGAGTCCGAGTATCACCCGCTGAAAGCTCCACTTCCAGGATTTGGACTTCCATGCGGCAAGTCCCCAAACACAAGCCTCAGACAGGTGCTCGACTGAGGGGAGCGAGTCCGAGTACCACCCGCTGAAAGTTCCACTTCCAGGATTTGGACTTCCATGCGGCAAGTCCCCAAACACAAGCCCCAGACAAGTGCCCGAATTGGGGGAGCGAGTCCGAGTATCACCCGCTGAAAGCTCCACTTCCAAGAATTAGACTTCCACCGGGAAAGCCCACAAACACAAGCCTCAGACAGGTGCTCAACTGAGGGGAGCGAGTCCGAGTTCCACCCGCTGAAAGTTCCACTTCCAGGATTTGGACTTCCATGCGGCAAGTCCCCAAACACAAGCCCCAGACAGGTGCCTTACTGAGGGGAGCGAGTCCGAGTATCACCCGCTGAAAGCTCCACTTCCAGGATTTGGACTTCCATGCGGCAAGTCCCCAAACACAAGCCCCAGACAAGTGCCCGAATGGGGGGAGCGATTCCGAGTACCACCCGCTGGAAGTTCCACTTCCAGGATTTGGACTTCCATGGGGCAAGTCCCCAAACACAAGCCCCAGACAAGTGCCCGAGTGGGGGGAGCGAGTCCGAGCATAACCCGCTGAAAGCTCCACTTCCAGGATTAAGACTTCCACCAGGCAAGCCCACAAACACAAGCCTCAGACAGGTGCTCAACTGAGGGGAGCGAGTCTGAGTACAACCCGCTGAAAGTTCCACTTCCAGGATTTGGACTTCCATGGGGCAAGTCCCCAAACACAAGCCCAAGACAGGTGCCCGACTGAGGCGAGCGAGTCCGAGTATCACCCGCTGGAAGTTCCACTTCCAGGATTTGGACTTCCATGGGGTAAGTCCCCAAACACAAGACTCAGACAGGTGCTCGACTGAGGGGAGCGAGTCCGAGTACCACCCGCTGAAAGTTCCACTTCCAGGATTTGGACTTCCATGCAGCAAGTCCCCAAACACAAGCCCCAGACAAGTGCCCGAATGGGGGGAGCGAGTCCGAGCATCACCCGCTGAAAGCTCCACGTCCAGGATTTGGACTTCCATGCGGCAAGTCCCCAAACACAAGCCCCAGACAAGTGCCCGAATGGGGGGAGCGAGTCCGAGTATCACCCGCTGAAAGCTCCACTTCCAGGATTTAGACTTCCACCGGGAAAGCCCACAAACACAAGCCTCAGACAGGTGCTCAACTGAGGGGAGCGAGTCCGAGTTCCACCCGCTGAAAGTTCCACTTCCAGGATTTGGACTTCCATGCGGCAAGTCCCCAAACACAAGCCCCAGACAGGTGCCTTACTGAGGGGAGCGAGTCCGAGTATCACCCGCTGAAAGCTCCACTTCCAGGATTTGGACTTCCACCGGGAAAGCCCACAAACACAAGCCTCAGACAGGTGCTCAACTGAGGGGAGCGAGTCCCAGTGTCACCCGCTGAAAGCTCCACTTCCAGGATTTGGACTTCCATGCGGCAAGTCCCCAAACATAAGCCCCAGACAAGTGCCCGAATGGGGGGAGCGAGTCCGAGTATCACCCGCTGAAAGCTCCACTTCCAGGATTTAGACTTCCACCGGGAAAGCCCACAAACACAAGCCTCAGAGAGGTGCTCAACTGAGGGGAGCGAGTCCGAGTGTAACCCGCTGAAAGCTCCACTTCCAGGATTTGGACTTCCATGCGGCAAGTCCCCAATCATAAGCCCCAGACAAGTGCCCGAATGGGGGGAGCGAGTCCGAGTATCACCCGCTGAAAGCTCCACTTCCAGGATTTAGACTTCCACCGGGAAAGCCCACAAACACAAGCCTCAGACAGGTGCTCAACTGAGGGGAGCGAGTCCGAGTTCCACCCGCTGAAAGTTCCACTTCCAGGATTTTGACTTCCATGCGGCAAGTCCCCAAACACAAGCCCCAGACAGGTGCCTTACTGAGGGGAGCGAGTCCGAGTATCACCCGCTGAAAGCTCCACTTCCAGGATTTGGACTTCCATGCGGCAAGTCCCCAAACACAAGCCTCAGACAGGTGCTCGACTGAGGGGAGCGAGTCCGAGTACCAACCGCTGAAAGTTCCATTTCCAGGATTTAGACTTCCATGGGGCAAGTCCCCAAACACAAGCCCCAGACAAGTGCCCGAATGGGGGGAGCGAGTCCGAGCATCACCCGCTGAAAGCTCCACTTCCAGGATTTGGACTTCCATGCGGCAAGTCCCCAAACACAAGCCCCAGACAAGTGCCCGAATGGGGGGAGCGAGTCCGAGTATCACCCGCTGAAAGCTCCACTTCCAGGATTTAGACTTCCACCGGGAAAGCCCACAAACACAAGCATCAGACAGGTGCTCAATTGAGGGGAGCGATTCCGAGTTCCACCCGCTGAAAGTTCCACTTCCAGGATTTGAACTTCCATGGGGCAAGTCCCCAAACACAAGCCCCAGACATGTGCCCGACTGGGGGGAGCGAGTCCGAGCATCACCCGCTGAAAGCTCCACTTCCAGGATTTGGACTTCCATGCGGCAAGTCCCCAAACACAAGCCCCAGACAGGTGCCTTACTGAGGGGAGCGAGTCCGAGTATCACCCGCTGAAAGCTCCACTTCCAGGATTTGGACTTCCATGCGGCAAGTCCCCAAACACAAGCCCCAGACAAGTGCCCGAATGGGGGGAGCGATTCCGAGTACCACCCGCTGGAAGTTCCACTTCCAGGATTTGGACTTCCATGGGGCAAGTCCCCAAACACAAGCCCCAGACAAGTGCCCGAGTGGGGGGAGCGAGTCCGAGCATAACCCGCTGAAAGCTCCACTTCCAGGATTAAGACTTCCACCAGGCAAGCCCACAAACACAAGCCTCAGACAGGTGCTCAACTGAGGGGAGCGAGTCTGAGTACAACCCGCTGAAAGTTCCACTTCCAGGATTTGGACTTCCATGGGGCAAGTCCCCAAACACAAGCCCAAGACAGGTGCCCGACTGAGGCGAGCGAGTCCCAGTATCACCCGCTGGAAGTTCCACTTCCAGGATTTGGACTTCCATGGGGTAAGTCCCCAAACACAAGACTCAGACAGGTGCTCGACTGAGGGGAGCGAGTCCGAGTACCACCCGCTGAAAGTTCCACTTCCAGGATTTGGACTTCCATGCAGCAAGTCCCCAAACACAAGCCCCAGACAAGTGCCCGAATGGGGGGAGCGAGTCCGAGCATCACCCGCTGAAAGCTCCACTTCCAGGATTTGGACTTCCATGCGGCAAGTCCCCAAACACAAGCCCCAGACAAGTGCCCGAATGGGGGGAGCGAGTCCGAGTATCACCCGCTGAAAGCTCCACTTCCAGGATTTAGACTTCCACCGGGAAAGCCCACAAACACAAGCCTCAGACAGGTGCTCAACTGAGGGGAGCGAGTCCGAGTTCCACCCGCTGAAAGTTCCACTTCCAGGATTTGGACTTCCATGCGGCAAGTCCCCAAACACAAGCCCCAGACAGGTGCCTTACTGAGGGGAGCGAGTCCGAGTATCACCCGCTGAAAGCTCCACTTCCAGGATTTGGACTTCCATGCGGCAAGTCCCCAAACACAAGCCCCAGACAAGTGCCCGAATGGGGGGAGCGAGTCCGAGTATCACCCGCTGAAAGCTCCACTTCCAGGATTTAGACTTCCACCGGGAAAGCCCACAGACACAAGCCTCAGACAGGTGCTCAACTGAGGGGAGCGAGTCCGAGTTCCACCCGCTGAAAGTTCCACTTCCAGGATTTGGACTTCCATGCGGCAAGTCGCCAAACACAAGCCCCAGACAGGTGGCTCCACTTCCAGGATTTTGACTTCCACCGGGAAAGCCCACAAACACAAGCCTCAGACAGGTGCTCAACTGAGGGGAGCGAGTCCGAGTGTCACCCGCTGAAAGCTCCACTTCCAGGATTTGGACTTCCATGCGGCAAGTCCCCAAACACAAGCCTCAGACAGGTGCTCGACTGAGGGGAGCGAGTCCGAGTACCACCCGCTGAAAGTTCCACTTCCAGGATTTGGACTTCCATGGGGCAAGTCCCCAAACACAAGCCCCAGACAAGTGCCCGAATGGGGGGAGCGAGTCCGAGTATCACCCGCTGAAAGCTCCACTTCCAGGATTTGGACTTCCATGCGGTAAGTCCCCAAACACAAGCCCCAGACAAGTGCCCGAATGGGGGGAGCGAGTCCGAGTATCACCCGCTGAAAGCTCCACTTCCAGGATTTAGACTTCCACCGGGAAAGCCCACAGACACAAGCCTCAGACAGGTGCTCAACTGAGGGGAGCGAGTCCGAGTTCCACCCGCTGAAAGTTCCACTTCCAGGATTTGGACTTCCATGCGGCAAGTCGCCAAACACAAGCCCCAGACAGGTGCCTTACTGAGGGGAGCGAGTCCGAGTATCACCCGCTGAAAGCTCCACTTCCAGGATTTGGACTTCCATGCGGCAAGTCCCCAAACACAAGCCTCAGACAGGTGCTCGACTGAGGGGAGCGAGTCCGAGTATCACCCGCTGAAAGCTCCACTTCCAGGATTTAGACTTCCACCGGGAAAGCCCACAGACACAAGCCTCAGACAGGTGCTCAACTGAGGGGAGCGAGTCCGAGTTCCACCCGCTGAAAGTTCCACTTCCAGGATTTGGACTTCCATGCGGCAAGTCGCCAAACACAAGCCCCAGACAGGTGCCTTACTGAGGGGAGCGAGTCCGAGTATCACCCGCTGAAAGCTCCACTTCCAGGATTTGGACTTCCATGCGGCAAGTCCCCAAACACAAGCCTCAGACAGGTGCTCGACTGAGGGGAGCGAGTCCGAGTACCACCCGCTGAAAGTTCCACTTCCAGGATTTGGACTTCCATGCGGCAAGTCCCCAAACACAAGCCCCAGACAAGTGCCCGAATTGGGGGAGCGAGTCCGAGTATCACCCGCTGAAAGCTCCACTTCCAAGAATTAGACTTCCACCGGGAAAGCCCACAAACACAAGCCTCAGACAGGTGCTCAACTGAGGGGAGCGAGTCCGAGTTCCACCCGCTGAAAGTTCCACTTCCAGGATTTGGACTTCCATGCGGCAAGTCCCCAAACACAAGCCCCAGACAGGTGCCTTACTGAGGGGAGCGAGTCCGAGTATCACCCGCTGAAAGCTCCACTTCCAGGATTTGGACTTCCATGCGGCAAGTCCCCAAACACAAGCCCCAGACAAGTGCCCGAATGGGGGGAGCGATTCCGAGTACCACCCGCTGGAAGTTCCACTTCCAGGATTTGGACTTCCATGGGGCAAGTCCCCAAACACAAGCCCCAGACAAGTGCCCGAGTGGGGGGAGCGAGTCCGAGCATAACCCGCTGAAAGCTCCACTTCCAGGATTAAGACTTCCACCAGGCAAGCCCACAAACACAAGCCTCAGACAGGTGCTCAACTGAGGGGAGCGAGTCTGAGTACAACCCGCTGAAAGTTCCACTTCCAGGATTTGGACTTCCATGGGGCAAGTCCCCAAACACAAGCCCAAGACAGGTGCCCGACTGAGGCGAGCGAGTCCGAGTATCACCCGCTGGAAGTTCCACTTCCAGGATTTGGACTTCCATGGGGTAAGTCCCCAAACACAAGACTCAGACAGGTGCTCGACTGAGGGGAGCGAGTCCGAGTACCACCCGCTGAAAGTTCCACTTCCAGGATTTGGACTTCCATGCAGCAAGTCCCCAAACACAAGCCCCAGACAAGTGCCCGAATGGGGGGAGCGAGTCCGAGCATCACCCGCTGAAAGCTCCACGTCCAGGATTTGGACTTCCATGCGGCAAGTCCCCAAACACAAGCCCCAGACAAGTGCCCGAATGGGGGGAGCGAGTCCGAGTATCACCCGCTGAAAGCTCCACTTCCAGGATTTAGACTTCCACCGGGAAAGCCCACAAACACAAGCCTCAGACAGGTGCTCAACTGAGGGGAGCGAGTCCGAGTTCCACCCGCTGAAAGTTCCACTTCCAGGATTTGGACTTCCATGCGGCAAGTCCCCAAACACAAGCCCCAGACAGGTGCCTTACTGAGGGGAGCGAGTCCGAGTATCACCCGCTGAAAGCTCCACTTCCAGGATTTGGACTTCCACCGGGAAAGCCCACAAACACAAGCCTCAGACAGGTGCTCAACTGAGGGGAGCGAGTCCCAGTGTCACCCGCTGAAAGCTCCACTTCCAGGATTTGGACTTCCATGCGGCAAGTCCCCAAACATAAGCCCCAGACAAGTGCCCGAATGGGGGGAGCGAGTCCGAGTATCACCCGCTGAAAGCTCCACTTCCAGGATTTAGACTTCCACCGGGAAAGCCCACAAACACAAGCCTCAGACAGGTGCTCAACTGAGGGGAGCGAGTCCGAGTTCCACCCGCTGAAAGTTCCACTTCCAGGATTTGGACTTCCATGCGGCAAGTCCCCAAACACAAGCCCCAGACAGGTGCTCAACTGAGGGGAGCGAGTCCCAGTGTCACCCGCTGAAAGCTCCACTTCCAGGATTTGGACTTCCATGCGGCAAGTCCCCAAACATAAGCCCCAGACAAGTGCCCGAATGGGGGGAGCGAGTCCGAGTATCACCCGCTGAAAGCTCCACTTCCAGGATTTAGACTTCCACCGGGAAAGCCCACAAACACAAGCCTCAGACAGGTGCTCAACTGAGGGGAGCGAGTCCGAGTTCCACCCGCTGAAAGTTCCACTTCCAGGATTTGGACTTCCATGCGGCAAGTCCCCAAACACAAGCCCCAGACAGGTGCCCAACTGAGGGTAGCGATTCCGAGTACCACCCGCTGGAAGCTCCACTTCCAGGATTTGGACTTCCATGGGGCAAGTCCCCAAACACAAGCCCCAGTCAAGTGCCCGAATGGGGGGAGCGAGTCTGAGCATCCACCGCTGAAAGCTCCACTTCCAGGATTTGGACTTCCATGCGGCAAGTCCCCAAATACAAGCCCCAGACATGTGCCTTACTGAGGGGAGCGAGTCCGAGCATCACCCGCTGAAAGCTCCACTTCCAGGATTTGGACTTCCATGCGGCAAGTCCCCAAACACAAGCCCCAGACAAGTGCCCGAATGGGGGGAGCGAGTCCGAGTATAACCCGCTGAAAGCTCCACTTCCTGGATTTAGACTTCCACCGGGAAAGCCCAAAACACAAGCCTCAGACAGGTGCTCAACTGAGGGGAGCGAGTCCGAGTTCCACCCGCTGAAAGTTCCACTTCCAGAATTTGGACTTCCACCGGGAAAGCCCACAAACACAAGCCTCAGACAGGTGCTCAACTGAGGGGAGCGAGTCCCAGTGTCACCCGCTGAAAGCTCCACTTCCAGGATTTGGACTTCCATGCGGCAAGTCCCCAAACATAAGCCCCAGACAAGTGCCCGAATGGGGGGAGCGAGTCCGAGTATCACCCGCTGAAAGCTCCACTTCCAGGATTTAGACTTCCACCGGGAAAGCCCACAAACACAAGCCTCAGACAGGTGCTCAACTGAGGGGAGCGAGTCCGAGTTCCACCCGCTGAAAGTTCCACTTCCAGGATTTGGACTTCCATGCGGCAAGTCCCCAAACACAAGCCCCAGACAGGTGCCCAACTGAGGGTAGCGATTCCGAGTACCACCCGCTGGAAGCTCCACTTCCAGGATTTGGACTTCCATGGGGCAAGTCCCCAAACACAAGCCCCAGAAAAGTGCCCGAATGGGGGGAGCGAGTCTGAGCATCCACCGCTGAAAGCTCCACTTCCAGGATTTGGACTTCCATGCGGCAAGTCCCCAAATACAAGCCCCAGACATGTGCCCGAATGGGGGGAGCGAGTCCGAGTATAACCCGCTGAAAGCTCCACTTCCTGGATTTAGACTTCCACCGGGAAAGCCCAAAACACAAGCCTCAGACAGGTGCTCAACTGAGGGGAGCGAGTCCGAGTTCCACCCGCTGAAAGTTCCACTTCCAGAATTTGGACTTCCATGGGGCAAGTCCCCAAACACAAGCCCCAGACAAGTGCCCGACTGGGGGGAGCGAGTCCGAGCATCACCCGCTGAAAGCTCCACTTCCAGGATTTGGACTTCCATGCGGCAAGTCCCCAAACACAAGCCCCAGGCAAGTGCCCGAATGGGGGGAGCGAGTCCGAGTATCACCCGCTGAAAGCTCCACTTCCAGGATTTAGACTTTCACCGGGAAAGCCCACAGACACAAGCCTCTGACAGGTGCTCAACTGAGGGGAGCGAGTCCGAGTTCCACCCGCTGAAAGTTCCACTTCCAGGATTTGGACTTCCATGCAGCAAGTCGCCAAACACAAGCCCCAGACAGGTGCCTTACTGTGGGGAGCGAGTCCGATTATCACCCGCTGAAAGCTCAACTTCCAGGATTTGGACTTCCATGCGGCAAGTCCCCAAACACAAGCCTCAGACAGGTGCTCGACTGAGGGGAGCGAGTCCGAGTACCACCCGCTGAAAGTTCCACTTCCAGGATTTGGACTTCCTTGGGTCAAGTCCCCAAACACAAGCCCCAGACAAGTGCCCGAATGGGGGGAGCGAGTCCGAGTATCACCCGCTGAAAGCTCCACTTCCAGGATTTGGACTTCCATGCGGCAAGTCCCCAAACACAAGCCCCAGACAAGTGCCCGAATGGGGGGAGCGAGTCCGAGTATCACCCGCTGAAAGCTCCACTTCCAGGATTTAGACTTCCACCGGGAAAGCCCACAAACACAAGCCTCAGACAGGTGCTCAACTGAGGGGAGCGAGTCCGAGTTCCACCCGCTGAAAGTTCCACTTCCAGGATTTGGACTTCCATGCGGCAAGTCCCCAAACACAAGCCCCAGACAGGTGCCTTACTGAGGGGAGCGAGTCCGAGAATCACCCGCTGAAAGCTCCACTTCCAGGATTTGGACTTCCATGCGGCAAGTCCCCAAACACAAGCCCCAGACAAGTGCCCGAATGGGGGGAGCGAGTCCGAGTATCACCCGCTGAAAGCTCCACTTCCAGGATTTAGACTTCCACCGGGAAAGCCCACAGACACAAGCCTCAGACAGGTGCTCAACTGAGGGGAGCGAGTCCGAGTTCCACCCGCTGAAAGTTCCACTTCCAGGATTTGGACTTCCATGCGGCAAGTCGCCAAACACAAGCCCCAGACAGGTGCCTTACTGAGGGGAGCGAGTCCGAGTATCACCCGCTGAAAGCTCCACTTCCAGGATTTGGACTTCCATGCGGCAAGTCCCCAAACACAAGCCTCAGACAGGTGCTCGACTGAGGGGAGCGAGTCCGAGTATCACCCGCTGAAAGCTCCACTTCCAGGATTTAGACTTCCACCGGGAAAGCCCACAGACACAAGCCTCAGACAGGTGCTCAACTGAGGGGAGCGAGTCCGAGTTCCACCCGCTGAAAGTTCCACTTCCAGGATTTGGACTTCCATGCGGCAAGTCGCCAAACACAAGCCCCAGACAGGTGCCTTACTGAGGGGAGCGAGTCCGAGTATCACCCGCTGAAAGCTCCACTTCCAGGATTTGGACTTCCATGCGGCAAGTCCCCAAACACAAGCCTCAGACAGGTGCTCGACTGAGGGGAGCGAGTCCGAGTACCACCCGCTGAAAGTTCCACTTCCAGGATTTGGACTTCCATGCGGCAAGTCCCCAAACACAAGCCCCAGACAAGTGCCCGAATTGGGGGAGCGAGTCCGAGTATCACCCGCTGAAAGCTCCACTTCCAAGAATTAGACTTCCACCGGGAAAGCCCACAAACACAAGCCTCAGACAGGTGCTCAACTGAGGGGAGCGAGTCCGAGTTCCACCCGCTGAAAGTTCCACTTCCAGGATTTGGACTTCCATGCGGCAAGTCCCCAAACACAAGCCCCAGACAGGTGCCTTACTGAGGGGAGCGAGTCCGAGTATCACCCGCTGAAAGCTCCACTTCCAGGATTTGGACTTCCATGCGGCAAGTCCCCAAACACAAGCCTCAGACAGGTGCTCGACTGAGGGGAGCGAGTCCGAGTACCACCCGCTGAAAGTTCCACTTCCAGGATTTGGACTTCCATGCGGCAAGTCCCCAAACACAAGCCCCAGACAGGTGCCCAACTGAGGGTAGCGATTCCGAGTACCACCCGCTGGAAGCTCCACTTCCAGGATTTGGACTTCCATGGGGCAAGTCCCCAAACACAAGCCCCAGACAAGTGCCCGAATGGGGGGAGCGAGTCCGAGTATCACCCGCTGAAAGCTCCACTTCCAGGATTTGGACTTCCATGCGGCAAGTCCCCAAACACAAGCCCCAGACAAGTGCCCGACTGGGGGGAGCGAGTCTGAGCATCCACCGCTGAAAGCTCCACTTCCAGGATTTGGACTTCCATGCGGCAAGTCCCCAAATACAAGCCCCAGACATGTGCCTTACTGAGGGGAGCGAGTCCGAGCATCACCCGCTGAAAGCTCCACTTCCAGGATTTGGACTTCCATGCGGCAAGTCCCCAAACACAAGCCCCAGACAAGTGCCCGAATGGGGGGAGCGAGTCCGAGGATCACCCGCTGAAAGCTCCACTTCCAGGATTTGGACTTCCATGCGGCAAGTCCCCAAACACAAGCCCCAGACAAGTGCCCGAATGGGGGGAGCGAGTCCGAGTATCACCCGCTGAAAGCTCCACTTCCAGGATTTAGACTTCCACCGGGAAAGCCCACAAACACAAGCCTCAGACAGGTGCTCAACTGAGGGGAGCGAGTCCGAGTGTAACCCGCTGAAAGCTCCACTTCCAGGATTTGGACTTCCATGCGGCAAGTCCCCAATCATAAGCCCCAGACAAGTGCCCGAATGGGGGGAGCGAGTCCGAGTATCACCCGCTGAAAGCTCCACTTCCAGGATTTAGACTTCCACCGGGAAAGCCCACAAACACAAGCCTCAGACAGGTGCTCAACTGAGGGGAGCGAGTCCGAGTTCCACCCGCTGAAAGTTCCACTTCCAGGATTTTGACTTCCATGCGGCAAGTCCCCAAACACAAGCCCCAGACAGGTGCCTTACTGAGGGGAGCGAGTCCGAGTATCACCCGCTGAAAGCTCCACTTCCAGGATTTGGACTTCCATGCGGCAAGTCCCCAAACACAAGCCTCAGACAGGTGCTCGACTGAGGGGAGCGAGTCCGAGTACCAACCGCTGAAAGTTCCATTTCCAGGATTTAGACTTCCATGGGGCAAGTCCCCAAACACAAGCCCCAGACAAGTGCCCGAATGGGGGGAGCGAGTCCGAGCATCACCCGCTGAAAGCTCCACTTCCAGGATTTGGACTTCCATGCGGCAAGTCCCCAAACACAAGCCCCAGACAAGTGCCCGAATGGGGGGAGCGAGTCCGAGTATCACCCGCTGAAAGCTCCACTTCCAGGATTTAGACTTCCACCGGGAAAGCCCACAAACACAAGCATCAGACAGGTGCTCAATTGACGGGAGCGATTCCGAGTTCCACCCGCTGAAAGTTCCACTTCCAGGATTTGAACTTCCATGGGGCAAGTCCCCAAACACAAGCCCCAGACATGTGCCCGACTGGGGGGAGCGAGTCCGAGCATCACCCGCTGAAAGCTCCACTTCCAGGATTTGGACTTCCATGCGGCAAGTCCCCAAACACAAGCCCCAGACAGGTGCCTGACTGAGGGGAGCGAGTCCGAGTATCACCCGCTGAAAGCTCCACTTCCAGGATTTGGACTTCCATGGGGCAAGTCCCCAAACACAAGCCCCAGACAAGTGCCCGAATGGGGGGAGCGAGTCCGAGTATCACCCGCTGAAAGCTCCACTTCCAGGATTTGGACTTCCATGCGGCAAGTCCCCAAACACAAGCCCCAGACAAGTGCCCGACTGGGGGGAGCGAGTCTGAGCATCCACCGCTGAAAGCTCCACTTCCAGGATTTGGACTTCCATGCGGCAAGTCCCCAAATACAAGCCCCAGACATGTGCCTTACTGAGGGGAGCGAGTCCGAGCATCACCCGCTGAAAGCTCCACTTCCAGGATTTGGACTTCCATGCGGCAAGTCCCCAAACACAAGCCCCAGACAAGTGCCCGAATGGGGGGAGCGAGTCCGAGGATCACCCGCTGAAAGCTCCACTTCCAGGATTTGGACTTCCATGCGGCAAGTCCCCAAACACAAGCCCCAGACAAGTGCCCGAATGGGGGGAGCGAGTCCGAGTATCACCCGCTGAAAGCTCCACTTCCAGGATTTAGACTTCCACCGGGAAAGCCCACAAACACAAGCCTCAGACAGGTGCTCAACTGAGGGGAGCGAGTCCGAGTGTAACCCGCTGAAAGCTCCACTTCCAGGATTTGGACTTCCATGCGGCAAGTCCCCAATCATAAGCCCCAGACAAGTGCCCGAATGGGGGGAGCGAGTCCGAGTATCACCCGCTGAAAGCTCCACTTCCAGGATTTAGACTTCCACCGGGAAAGCCCACAAACACAAGCCTCAGACAGGTGCTCAACTGAGGGGAGCGAGTCCGAGTTCCACCCGCTGAAAGTTCCACTTCCAGGATTTTGACTTCCATGCGGCAAGTCCCCAAACACAAGCCCCAGACAGGTGCCTTACTGAGGGGAGCGAGTCCGAGTATCACCCGCTGAAAGCTCCACTTCCAGGATTTGGACTTCCATGCGGCAAGTCCCCAAACACAAGCCTCAGACAGGTGCTCGACTGAGGGGAGCGAGTCCGAGTACCAACCGCTGAAAGTTCCATTTCCAGGATTTAGACTTCCATGGGGCAAGTCCCCAAACACAAGCCCCAGACAAGTGCCCGAATGGGGGGAGCGAGTCCGAGCATCACCCGCTGAAAGCTCCACTTCCAGGATTTGGACTTCCATGCGGCAAGTCCCCAAACACAAGCCCCAGACAAGTGCCCGAATGGGGGGAGCGAGTCCGAGTATCACCCGCTGAAAGCTCCACTTCCAGGATTTAGACTTCCACCGGGAAAGCCCACAAACACAAGCATCAGACAGGTGCTCAATTGAGGGGAGCGATTCCGAGTTCCACCCGCTGAAAGTTCCACTTCCAGGATTTGAACTTCCATGGGGCAAGTCCCCAAACACAAGCCCCAGACATGTGCCCGACTGGGGGGAGCGAGTCCGAGCATCACCCGCTGAAAGCTCCACTTCCAGGATTTGGACTTCCATGCGGCAAGTCCCCAAACACAAGCCCCAGACAGGTGCCTTACTGAGGGGAGCGAGTCCGAGTATCACCCGCTGAAAGCTCCACTTCCAGGATTTGGACTTCCATGCGGCAAGTCCCCAAACACAAGCCCCAGACAAGTGCCCGAATGGGGGGAGCGATTCCGAGTACCACCCGCTGGAAGTTCCACTTCCAGGATTTGGACTTCCATGGGGCAAGTCCCCAAACACAAGCCCCAGACAAGTGCCCGAGTGGGGGGAGCGAGTCCGAGCATAACCCGCTGAAAGCTCCACTTCCAGGATTAAGACTTCCACCAGGCAAGCCCACAAACACAAGCCTCAGACAGGTGCTCAACTGAGGGGAGCGAGTCTGAGTACAACCCGCTGAAAGTTCCACTTCCAGGATTTGGACTTCCATGGGGCAAGTCCCCAAACACAAGCCCAAGACAGGTGCCCGACTGAGGCGAGCGAGTCCCAGTATCACCCGCTGGAAGTTCCACTTCCAGGATTTGGACTTCCATGGGGTAAGTCCCCAAACACAAGACTCAGACAGGTGCTCGACTGAGGGGAGCGAGTCCGAGTACCACCCGCTGAAAGTTCCACTTCCAGGATTTGGACTTCCATGCAGCAAGTCCCCAAACACAAGCCCCAGACAAGTGCCCGAATGGGGGGAGCGAGTCCGAGCATCACCCGCTGAAAGCTCCACTTCCAGGATTTGGACTTCCATGCGGCAAGTCCCCAAACACAAGCCCCAGACAAGTGCCCGAATGGGGGGAGCGAGTCCGAGTATCACCCGCTGAAAGCTCCACTTCCAGGATTTAGACTTCCACCGGGAAAGCCCACAAACACAAGCCTCAGACAGGTGCTCAACTGAGGGGAGCGAGTCCGAGTTCCACCCGCTGAAAGTTCCACTTCCAGGATTTGGACTTCCATGCGGCAAGTCCCCAAACACAAGCCCCAGACAGGTGCCTTACTGAGGGGAGCGAGTCCGAGTATCACCCGCTGAAAGCTCCACTTCCAGGATTTGGACTTCCATGCGGCAAGTCCCCAAACACAAGCCCCAGACAAGTGCCCGAATGGGGGGAGCGAGTCCGAGTATCACCCGCTGAAAGCTCCACTTCCAGGATTTAGACTTCCACCGGGAAAGCCCACAGACACAAGCCTCAGACAGGTGCTCAACTGAGGGGAGCGAGTCCGAGTTCCACCCGCTGAAAGTTCCACTTCCAGGATTTGGACTTCCATGCGGCAAGTCGCCAAACACAAGCCCCAGACAGGTGGCTCCACTTCCAGGATTTTGACTTCCACCGGGAAAGCCCACAAACACAAGCCTCAGACAGGTGCTCAACTGAGGGGAGCGAGTCCGAGTGTCACCCGCTGAAAGCTCCACTTCCAGGATTTGGACTTCCATGCGGCAAGTCCCCAAACACAAGCCTCAGACAGGTGCTCGACTGAGGGGAGCGAGTCCGAGTACCACCCGCTGAAAGTTCCACTTCCAGGATTTGGACTTCCATGGGGCAAGTCCCCAAACACAAGCCCCAGACAAGTGCCCGAATGGGGGGAGCGAGTCCGAGTATCACCCGCTGAAAGCTCCACTTCCAGGATTTGGACTTCCATGCGGTAAGTCCCCAAACACAAGCCCCAGACAAGTGCCCGAATGGGGGGAGCGAGTCCGAGTATCACCCGCTGAAAGCTCCACTTCCAGGATTTAGACTTCCACCGGGAAAGCCCACAGACACAAGCCTCAGACAGGTGCTCAACTGAGGGGAGCGAGTCCGAGTTCCACCCGCTGAAAGTTCCACTTCCAGGATTTGGACTTCCATGCGGCAAGTCGCCAAACACAAGCCCCAGACAGGTGCCTTACTGAGGGGAGCGAGTCCGAGTATCACCCGCTGAAAGCTCCACTTCCAGGATTTGGACTTCCATGCGGCAAGTCCCCAAACACAAGCCTCAGACAGGTGCTCGACTGAGGGGAGCGAGTCCGAGTATCACCCGCTGAAAGCTCCACTTCCAGGATTTAGACTTCCACCGGGAAAGCCCACAGACACAAGCCTCAGACAGGTGCTCAACTGAGGGGAGCGAGTCCGAGTTCCACCCGCTGAAAGTTCCACTTCCAGGATTTGGACTTCCATGCGGCAAGTCGCCAAACACAAGCCCCAGACAGGTGCCTTACTGAGGGGAGCGAGTCCGAGTATCACCCGCTGAAAGCTCCACTTCCAGGATTTGGACTTCCATGCGGCAAGTCCCCAAACACAAGCCTCAGACAGGTGCTCGACTGAGGGGAGCGAGTCCGAGTACCACCCGCTGAAAGTTCCACTTCCAGGATTTGGACTTCCATGCGGCAAGTCCCCAAACACAAGCCCCAGACAAGTGCCCGAATTGGGGGAGCGAGTCCGAGTATCACCCGCTGAAAGCTCCACTTCCAAGAATTAGACTTCCACCGGGAAAGCCCACAAACACAAGCCTCAGACAGGTGCTCAACTGAGGGGAGCGAGTCCGAGTTCCACCCGCTGAAAGTTCCACTTCCAGGATTTGGACTTCCATGCGGCAAGTCCCCAAACACAAGCCCCAGACAGGTGCCTTACTGAGGGGAGCGAGTCCGAGTATCACCCGCTGAAAGCTCCACTTCCAGGATTTGGACTTCCATGCGGCAAGTCCCCAAACACAAGCCTCAGACAGGTGCTCGACTGAGGGGAGCGAGTCCGAGTACCACCCGCTGAAAGTTCCACTTCCAGGATTTGGACTTCCATGCGGCAAGTCCCCAAACACAAGCCCCAGACAGGTGCCCAACTGAGGGTAGCGATTCCGAGTACCACCCGCTGGAAGCTCCACTTCCAGGATTTGGACTTCCATGGGGCAAGTCCCCAAACACAAGCCCCAGACAAGTGCCCGAATGGGGGGAGCGAGTCCGAGTATCACCCGCTGAAAGCTCCACTTCCAGGATTTGGACTTCCATGCGGCAAGTCCCCAAACACAAGCCCCAGACAAGTGCCCGACTGGGGGGAGCGAGTCTGAGCATCCACCGCTGAAAGCTCCACTTCCAGGATTTGGACTTCCATGCGGCAAGTCCCCAAATACAAGCCCCAGACATGTGCCTTACTGAGGGGAGCGAGTCCGAGCATCACCCGCTGAAAGCTCCACTTCCAGGATTTGGACTTCCATGCGGCAAGTCCCCAAACACAAGCCCCAGACAAGTGCCCGAATGGGGGGAGCGAGTCCGAGGATCACCCGCTGAAAGCTCCACTTCCAGGATTTGGACTTCCATGCGGCAAGTCCCCAAACACAAGCCCCAGACAAGTGCCCGAATGGGGGGAGCGAGTCCGAGTATCACCCGCTGAAAGCTCCACTTCCAGGATTTAGACTTCCACCGGGAAAGCCCACAAACACAAGCCTCAGACAGGTGCTCAACTGAGGGGAGCGAGTCCGAGTGTAACCCGCTGAAAGCTCCACTTCCAGGATTTGGACTTCCATGCGGCAAGTCCCCAATCATAAGCCCCAGACAAGTGCCCGAATGGGGGGAGCGAGTCCGAGTATCACCCGCTGAAAGCTCCACTTCCAGGATTTAGACTTCCACCGGGAAAGCCCACAAACACAAGCCTCAGACAGGTGCTCAACTGAGGGGAGCGAGTCCGAGTTCCACCCGCTGAAAGTTCCACTTCCAGGATTTTGACTTCCATGCGGCAAGTCCCCAAACACAAGCCCCAGACAGGTGCCTTACTGAGGGGAGCGAGTCCGAGTATCACCCGCTGAAAGCTCCACTTCCAGGATTTGGACTTCCATGCGGCAAGTCCCCAAACACAAGCCTCAGACAGGTGCTCGACTGAGGGGAGCGAGTCCGAGTACCAACCGCTGAAAGTTCCATTTCCAGGATTTAGACTTCCATGGGGCAAGTCCCCAAACACAAGCCCCAGACAAGTGCCCGAATGGGGGGAGCGAGTCCGAGCATCACCCGCTGAAAGCTCCACTTCCAGGATTTGGACTTCCATGCGGCAAGTCCCCAAACACAAGCCCCAGACAAGTGCCCGAATGGGGGGAGCGAGTCCGAGTATCACCCGCTGAAAGCTCCACTTCCAGGATTTAGACTTCCACCGGGAAAGCCCACAAACACAAGCATCAGACAGGTGCTCAATTGACGGGAGCGATTCCGAGTTCCACCCGCTGAAAGTTCCACTTCCAGGATTTGAACTTCCATGGGGCAAGTCCCCAAACACAAGCCCCAGACATGTGCCCGACTGGGGGGAGCGAGTCCGAGCATCACCCGCTGAAAGCTCCACTTCCAGGATTTGGACTTCCATGCGGCAAGTCCCCAAACACAAGCCCCAGACAGGTGCCTGACTGAGGGGAGCGAGTCCGAGTATCACCCGCTGAAAGCTCCACTTCCAGGATTTGGACTTCCATGGGGCAAGTCCCCAAACACAAGCCCCAGACAAGTGCCCGAATGGGGGGAGCGAGTCCGAGTATCACCCGCTGAAAGCTCCACTTCCAGGATTTGGACTTCCATGCGGCAAGTCCCCAAACACAAGCCCCAGACAAGTGCCCGACTGGGGGGAGCGAGTCTGAGCATCCACCGCTGAAAGCTCCACTTCCAGGATTTGGACTTCCATGCGGCAAGTCCCCAAATACAAGCCCCAGACATGTGCCTTACTGAGGGGAGCGAGTCCGAGCATCACCCGCTGAAAGCTCCACTTCCAGGATTTGGACTTCCATGCGGCAAGTCCCCAAACACAAGCCCCAGACAAGTGCCCGAATGGGGGGAGCGAGTCCGAGGATCACCCGCTGAAAGCTCCACTTCCAGGATTTGGACTTCCATGCGGCAAGTCCCCAAACACAAGCCCCAGACAAGTGCCCGAATGGGGGGAGCGAGTCCGAGTATCACCCGCTGAAAGCTCCACTTCCAGGATTTAGACTTCCACCGGGAAAGCCCACAAACACAAGCCTCAGACAGGTGCTCAACTGAGGGGAGCGAGTCCGAGTGTAACCCGCTGAAAGCTCCACTTCCAGGATTTGGACTTCCATGCGGCAAGTCCCCAATCATAAGCCCCAGACAAGTGCCCGAATGGGGGGAGCGAGTCCGAGTATCACCCGCTGAAAGCTCCACTTCCAGGATTTAGACTTCCACCGGGAAAGCCCACAAACACAAGCCTCAGACAGGTGCTCAACTGAGGGGAGCGAGTCCGAGTTCCACCCGCTGAAAGTTCCACTTCCAGGATTTTGACTTCCATGCGGCAAGTCCCCAAACACAAGCCCCAGACAGGTGCCTTACTGAGGGGAGCGAGTCCGAGTATCACCCGCTGAAAGCTCCACTTCCAGGATTTGGACTTCCATGCGGCAAGTCCCCAAACACAAGCCTCAGACAGGTGCTCGACTGAGGGGAGCGAGTCCGAGTACCAACCGCTGAAAGTTCCATTTCCAGGATTTAGACTTCCATGGGGCAAGTCCCCAAACACAAGCCCCAGACAAGTGCCCGAATGGGGGGAGCGAGTCCGAGCATCACCCGCTGAAAGCTCCACTTCCAGGATTTGGACTTCCATGCGGCAAGTCCCCAAACACAAGCCCCAGACAAGTGCCCGAATGGGGGGAGCGAGTCCGAGTATCACCCGCTGAAAGCTCCACTTCCAGGATTTAGACTTCCACCGGGAAAGCCCACAAACACAAGCATCAGACAGGTGCTCAATTGAGGGGAGCGATTCCGAGTTCCACCCGCTGAAAGTTCCACTTCCAGGATTTGAACTTCCATGGGGCAAGTCCCCAAACACAAGCCCCAGACATGTGCCCGACTGGGGGGAGCGAGTCCGAGCATCACCCGCTGAAAGCTCCACTTCCAGGATTTGGACTTCCATGCGGCAAGTCCCCAAACACAAGCCCCAGACAGGTGCCTTACTGAGGGGAGCGAGTCCGAGTATCACCCGCTGAAAGCTCCACTTCCAGGATTTGGACTTCCATGCGGCAAGTCCCCAAACACAAGCCCCAGACAAGTGCCCGAATGGGGGGAGCGATTCCGAGTACCACCCGCTGGAAGTTCCACTTCCAGGATTTGGACTTCCATGGGGCAAGTCCCCAAACACAAGCCCCAGACAAGTGCCCGAGTGGGGGGAGCGAGTCCGAGCATAACCCGCTGAAAGCTCCACTTCCAGGATTAAGACTTCCACCAGGCAAGCCCACAAACACAAGCCTCAGACAGGTGCTCAACTGAGGGGAGCGAGTCTGAGTACAACCCGCTGAAAGTTCCACTTCCAGGATTTGGACTTCCATGGGGCAAGTCCCCAAACACAAGCCCAAGACAGGTGCCCGACTGAGGCGAGCGAGTCCCAGTATCACCCGCTGGAAGTTCCACTTCCAGGATTTGGACTTCCATGGGGTAAGTCCCCAAACACAAGACTCAGACAGGTGCTCGACTGAGGGGAGCGAGTCCGAGTACCACCCGCTGAAAGTTCCACTTCCAGGATTTGGACTTCCATGCAGCAAGTCCCCAAACACAAGCCCCAGACAAGTGCCCGAATGGGGGGAGCGAGTCCGAGCATCACCCGCTGAAAGCTCCACTTCCAGGATTTGGACTTCCATGCGGCAAGTCCCCAAACACAAGCCCCAGACAAGTGCCCGAATGGGGGGAGCGAGTCCGAGTATCACCCGCTGAAAGCTCCACTTCCAGGATTTAGACTTCCACCGGGAAAGCCCACAAACACAAGCCTCAGACAGGTGCTCAACTGAGGGGAGCGAGTCCGAGTTCCACCCGCTGAAAGTTCCACTTCCAGGATTTGGACTTCCATGCGGCAAGTCCCCAAACACAAGCCCCAGACAGGTGCCTTACTGAGGGGAGCGAGTCCGAATATCACCCGCTGAAAGCTCCACTTCCAGGATTTGGACTTCCATGCGGCAAGTCCCCAAACACAAGCCCCAGACAAGTGCCCGAATGGGGGGAGCGAGTCCGAGTATCACCCGCTGAAAGCTCCACTTCCAGGATTTAGACTTCCACCGGGAAAGCCCACAGACACAAGCCTCAGACAGGTGCTCAACTGAGGGGAGCGAGTCCGAGTTCCACCCGCTGAAAGTTCCACTTCCAGGATTTGGACTTCCATGCGGCAAGTCGCCAAACACAAGCCCCAGACAGGTGGCTCCACTTCCAGGATTTTGACTTCCACCGGGAAAGCCCACAAACACAAGCCTCAGACAGGTGCTCAACTGAGGGGAGCGAGTCCGAGTGTCACCCGCTGAAAGCTCCACTTCCAGGATTTGGACTTCCATGCGGCAAGTCCCCAAACACAAGCCTCAGACAGGTGCTCGACTGAGGGGAGCGAGTCCGAGTACCACCCGCTGAAAGTTCCACTTCCAGGATTTGGACTTCCATGGGGCAAGTCCCCAAACACAAGCCCCAGACAAGTGCCCGAATGGGGGGAGCGAGTCCGAGTATCACCCGCTGAAAGCTCCACTTCCAGGATTTGGACTTCCATGCGGTAAGTCCCCAAACACAAGCCCCAGACAAGTGCCCGAATGGGGGGAGCGAGTCCGAGTATCACCCGCTGAAAGCTCCACTTCCAGGATTTAGACTTCCACCGGGAAAGCCCACAGACACAAGCCTCAGACAGGTGCTCAACTGAGGGGAGCGAGTCCGAGTTCCACCCGCTGAAAGTTCCACTTCCAGGATTTGGACTTCCATGCGGCAAGTCGCCAAACACAAGCCCCAGACAGGTGCCTTACTGAGGGGAGCGAGTCCGAGTATCACCCGCTGAAAGCTCCACTTCCAGGATTTGGACTTCCATGCGGCAAGTCCCCAAACACAAGCCTCAGACAGGTGCTCGACTGAGGGGAGCGAGTCCGAGTATCACCCGCTGAAAGCTCCACTTCCAGGATTTAGACTTCCACCGGGAAAGCCCACAGACACAAGCCTCAGACAGGTGCTCAACTGAGGGGAGCGAGTCCGAGTTCCACCCGCTGAAAGTTCCACTTCCAGGATTTGGACTTCCATGCGGCAAGTCGCCAAACACAAGCCCCAGACAGGTGCCTTACTGAGGGGAGCGAGTCCGAGTATCACCCGCTGAAAGCTCCACTTCCAGGATTTGGACTTCCATGCGGCAAGTCCCCAAACACAAGCCTCAGACAGGTGCTCGACTGAGGGGAGCGAGTCCGAGTACCACCCGCTGAAAGTTCCACTTCCAGGATTTGGACTTCCATGCGGCAAGTCCCCAAACACAAGCCCCAGACAAGTGCCCGAATTGGGGGAGCGAGTCCGAGTATCACCCGCTGAAAGCTCCACTTCCAAGAATTAGACTTCCACCGGGAAAGCCCACAAACACAAGCCTCAGACAGGTGCTCAACTGAGGGGAGCGAGTCCGAGTTCCACCCGCTGAAAGTTCCACTTCCAGGATTTGGACTTCCATGCGGCAAGTCCCCAAACACAAGCCCCAGACAGGTGCCTTACTGAGGGGAGCGAGTCCGAGTATCACCCGCTGAAAGCTCCACTTCCAGGATTTGGACTTCCATGCGGCAAGTCCCCAAACACAAGCCTCAGACAGGTGCTCGACTGAGGGGAGCGAGTCCGAGTACCACCCGCTGAAAGTTCCACTTCCAGGATTTGGACTTCCATGCGGCAAGTCCCCAAACACAAGCCCCAGACAGGTGCCCAACTGAGGGTAGCGATTCCGAGTACCACCCGCTGGAAGCTCCACTTCCAGGATTTGGACTTCCATGGGGCAAGTCCCCAAACACAAGCCCCAGACAAGTGCCCGAATGGGGGGAGCGAGTCCGAGTATCACCCGCTGAAAGCTCCACTTCCAGGATTTGGACTTCCATGCGGCAAGTCCCCAAACACAAGCCCCAGACAAGTGCCCGACTGGGGGGAGCGAGTCTGAGCATCCACCGCTGAAAGCTCCACTTCCAGGATTTGGACTTCCATGCGGCAAGTCCCCAAATACAAGCCCCAGACATGTGCCTTACTGAGGGGAGCGAGTCCGAGCATCACCCGCTGAAAGCTCCACTTCCAGGATTTGGACTTCCATGCGGCAAGTCCCCAAACACAAGCCCCAGACAAGTGCCCGAATGGGGGGAGCGAGTCCGAGGATCACCCGCTGAAAGCTCCACTTCCAGGATTTGGACTTCCATGCGGCAAGTCCCCAAACACAAGCCCCAGACAAGTGCCCGAATGGGGGGAGCGAGTCCGAGTATCACCCGCTGAAAGCTCCACTTCCAGGATTTAGACTTCCACCGGGAAAGCCCACAAACACAAGCCTCAGACAGGTGCTCAACTGAGGGGAGCGAGTCCGAGTGTAACCCGCTGAAAGCTCCACTTCCAGGATTTGGACTTCCATGCGGCAAGTCCCCAATCATAAGCCCCAGACAAGTGCCCGAATGGGGGGAGCGAGTCCGAGTATCACCCGCTGAAAGCTCCACTTCCAGGATTTAGACTTCCACCGGGAAAGCCCACAAACACAAGCCTCAGACAGGTGCTCAACTGAGGGGAGCGAGTCCGAGTTCCACCCGCTGAAAGTTCCACTTCCAGGATTTTGACTTCCATGCGGCAAGTCCCCAAACACAAGCCCCAGACAGGTGCCTTACTGAGGGGAGCGAGTCCGAGTATCACCCGCTGAAAGCTCCACTTCCAGGATTTGGACTTCCATGCGGCAAGTCCCCAAACACAAGCCTCAGACAGGTGCTCGACTGAGGGGAGCGAGTCCGAGTACCAACCGCTGAAAGTTCCATTTCCAGGATTTAGACTTCCATGGGGCAAGTCCCCAAACACAAGCCCCAGACAAGTGCCCGAATGGGGGGAGCGAGTCCGAGCATCACCCGCTGAAAGCTCCACTTCCAGGATTTGGACTTCCATGCGGCAAGTCCCCAAACACAAGCCCCAGACAAGTGCCCGAATGGGGGGAGCGAGTCCGAGTATCACCCGCTGAAAGCTCCACTTCCAGGATTTAGACTTCCACCGGGAAAGCCCACAAACACAAGCATCAGACAGGTGCTCAATTGACGGGAGCGATTCCGAGTTCCACCCGCTGAAAGTTCCACTTCCAGGATTTGAACTTCCATGGGGCAAGTCCCCAAACACAAGCCCCAGACATGTGCCCGACTGGGGGGAGCGAGTCCGAGCATCACCCGCTGAAAGCTCCACTTCCAGGATTTGGACTTCCATGCGGCAAGTCCCCAAACACAAGCCCCAGACAGGTGCCTGACTGAGGGGAGCGAGTCCGAGTATCACCCGCTGAAAGCTCCACTTCCAGGATTTGGACTTCCATGGGGCAAGTCCCCAAACACAAGCCCCAGACATGTGCCCGACTGGGGGGAGCGAGTCCGAGCATCACCCGCTGAAAGCTCCACTTCCAGGATTTGGACTTCCATGCGGCAAGTCCCCAAACACAAGCCCCAGACAGGTGCCTTACTGAGGGGAGCGAGTCCGAGTATCACCCGCTGAAAGCTCCACTTCCAGGATTTGGACTTCCATGCGGCAAGTCCCCAAACACAAGCCCCAGACAAGTGCCCGAATGGGGGGAGCGATTCCGAGTACCACCCGCTGGAAGTTCCACTTCCAGGATTTGGACTTCCATGGGGCAAGTCCCCAAACACAAGCCCCAGACAAGTGCCCGAGTGGGGGGAGCGAGTCCGAGCATAACCCGCTGAAAGCTCCACTTCCAGGATTAAGACTTCCACCAGGCAAGCCCACAAACACAAGCCTCAGACAGGTGCTCAACTGAGGGGAGCGAGTCTGAGTACAACCCGCTGAAAGTTCCACTTCCAGGATTTGGACTTCCATGGGGCAAGTCCCCAAACACAAGCCCAAGACAGGTGCCCGACTGAGGCGAGCGAGTCCCAGTATCACCCGCTGGAAGTTCCACTTCCAGGATTTGGACTTCCATGGGGTAAGTCCCCAAACACAAGACTCAGACAGGTGCTCGACTGAGGGGAGCGAGTCCGAGTACCACCCGCTGAAAGTTCCACTTCCAGGATTTGGACTTCCATGCAGCAAGTCCCCAAACACAAGCCCCAGACAAGTGCCCGAATGGGGGGAGCGAGTCCGAGCATCACCCGCTGAAAGCTCCACTTCCAGGATTTGGACTTCCATGCGGCAAGTCCCCAAACACAAGCCCCAGACAAGTGCCCGAATGGGGGGAGCGAGTCCGAGTATCACCCGCTGAAAGCTCCACTTCCAGGATTTAGACTTCCACCGGGAAAGCCCACAAACACAAGCCTCAGACAGGTGCTCAACTGAGGGGAGCGAGTCCGAGTTCCACCCGCTGAAAGTTCCACTTCCAGGATTTGGACTTCCATGCGGCAAGTCCCCAAACACAAGCCCCAGACAGGTGCCTTACTGAGGGGAGCGAGTCCGAGTATCACCCGCTGAAAGCTCCACTTCCAGGATTTGGACTTCCATGCGGCAAGTCCCCAAACACAAGCCCCAGACAAGTGCCCGAATGGGGGGAGCGAGTCCGAGTATCACCCGCTGAAAGCTCCACTTCCAGGATTTAGACTTCCACCGGGAAAGCCCACAGACACAAGCCTCAGACAGGTGCTCAACTGAGGGGAGCGAGTCCGAGTTCCACCCGCTGAAAGTTCCACTTCCAGGATTTGGACTTCCATGCGGCAAGTCGCCAAACACAAGCCCCAGACAGGTGGCTCCACTTCCAGGATTTTGACTTCCACCGGGAAAGCCCACAAACACAAGCCTCAGACAGGTGCTCAACTGAGGGGAGCGAGTCCGAGTGTCACCCGCTGAAAGCTCCACTTCCAGGATTTGGACTTCCATGCGGCAAGTCCCCAAACACAAGCCTCAGACAGGTGCTCGACTGAGGGGAGCGAGTCCGAGTACCACCCGCTGAAAGTTCCACTTCCAGGATTTGGACTTCCATGGGGCAAGTCCCCAAACACAAGCCCCAGACAAGTGCCCGAATGGGGGGAGCGAGTCCGAGTATCACCCGCTGAAAGCTCCACTTCCAGGATTTGGACTTCCATGCGGTAAGTCCCCAAACACAAGCCCCAGACAAGTGCCCGAATGGGGGGAGCGAGTCCGAGTATCACCCGCTGAAAGCTCCACTTCCAGGATTTAGACTTCCACCGGGAAAGCCCACAGACACAAGCCTCAGACAGGTGCTCAACTGAGGGGAGCGAGTCCGAGTTCCACCCGCTGAAAGTTCCACTTCCAGGATTTGGACTTCCATGCGGCAAGTCGCCAAACACAAGCCCCAGACAGGTGCCTTACTGAGGGGAGCGAGTCCGAGTATCACCCGCTGAAAGCTCCACTTCCAGGATTTGGACTTCCATGCGGCAAGTCCCCAAACACAAGCCTCAGACAGGTGCTCGACTGAGGGGAGCGAGTCCGAGTATCACCCGCTGAAAGCTCCACTTCCAGGATTTAGACTTCCACCGGGAAAGCCCACAGACACAAGCCTCAGACAGGTGCTCAACTGAGGGGAGCGAGTCCGAGTTCCACCCGCTGAAAGTTCCACTTCCAGGATTTGGACTTCCATGCGGCAAGTCGCCAAACACAAGCCCCAGACAGGTGCCTTACTGAGGGGAGCGAGTCCGAGTATCACCCGCTGAAAGCTCCACTTCCAGGATTTGGACTTCCATGCGGCAAGTCCCCAAACACAAGCCTCAGACAGGTGCTCGACTGAGGGGAGCGAGTCCGAGTACCACCCGCTGAAAGTTCCACTTCCAGGATTTGGACTTCCATGCGGCAAGTCCCCAAACACAAGCCCCAGACAAGTGCCCGAATTGGGGGAGCGAGTCCGAGTATCACCCGCTGAAAGCTCCACTTCCAAGAATTAGACTTCCACCGGGAAAGCCCACAAACACAAGCCTCAGACAGGTGCTCAACTGAGGGGAGCGAGTCCGAGTTCCACCCGCTGAAAGTTCCACTTCCAGGATTTGGACTTCCATGCGGCAAGTCCCCAAACACAAGCCCCAGACAGGTGCCTTACTGAGGGGAGCGAGTCCGAGTATCACCCGCTGAAAGCTCCACTTCCAGGATTTGGACTTCCATGCGGCAAGTCCCCAAACACAAGCCTCAGACAGGTGCTCGACTGAGGGGAGCGAGTCCGAGTACCACCCGCTGAAAGTTCCACTTCCAGGATTTGGACTTCCATGCGGCAAGTCCCCAAACACAAGCCCCAGACAGGTGCCCAACTGAGGGTAGCGATTCCGAGTACCACCCGCTGGAAGCTCCACTTCCAGGATTTGGACTTCCATGGGGCAAGTCCCCAAACACAAGCCCCAGACAAGTGCCCGAATGGGGGGAGCGAGTCCGAGTATCACCCGCTGAAAGCTCCACTTCCAGGATTTGGACTTCCATGCGGCAAGTCCCCAAACACAAGCCCCAGACAAGTGCCCGACTGGGGGGAGCGAGTCTGAGCATCCACCGCTGAAAGCTCCACTTCCAGGATTTGGACTTCCATGCGGCAAGTCCCCAAATACAAGCCCCAGACATGTGCCTTACTGAGGGGAGCGAGTCCGAGCATCACCCGCTGAAAGCTCCACTTCCAGGATTTGGACTTCCATGCGGCAAGTCCCCAAACACAAGCCCCAGACAAGTGCCCGAATGGGGGGAGCGAGTCCGAGGATCACCCGCTGAAAGCTCCACTTCCAGGATTTGGACTTCCATGCGGCAAGTCCCCAAACACAAGCCCCAGACAAGTGCCCGAATGGGGGGAGCGAGTCCGAGTATCACCCGCTGAAAGCTCCACTTCCAGGATTTAGACTTCCACCGGGAAAGCCCACAAACACAAGCCTCAGACAGGTGCTCAACTGAGGGGAGCGAGTCCGAGTGTAACCCGCTGAAAGCTCCACTTCCAGGATTTGGACTTCCATGCGGCAAGTCCCCAATCATAAGCCCCAGACAAGTGCCCGAATGGGGGGAGCGAGTCCGAGTATCACCCGCTGAAAGCTCCACTTCCAGGATTTAGACTTCCACCGGGAAAGCCCACAAACACAAGCCTCAGACAGGTGCTCAACTGAGGGGAGCGAGTCCGAGTTCCACCCGCTGAAAGTTCCACTTCCAGGATTTTGACTTCCATGCGGCAAGTCCCCAAACACAAGCCCCAGACAGGTGCCTTACTGAGGGGAGCGAGTCCGAGTATCACCCGCTGAAAGCTCCACTTCCAGGATTTGGACTTCCATGCGGCAAGTCCCCAAACACAAGCCTCAGACAGGTGCTCGACTGAGGGGAGCGAGTCCGAGTACCAACCGCTGAAAGTTCCATTTCCAGGATTTAGACTTCCATGGGGCAAGTCCCCAAACACAAGCCCCAGACAAGTGCCCGAATGGGGGGAGCGAGTCCGAGCATCACCCGCTGAAAGCTCCACTTCCAGGATTTGGACTTCCATGCGGCAAGTCCCCAAACACAAGCCCCAGACAAGTGCCCGAATGGGGGGAGCGAGTCCGAGTATCACCCGCTGAAAGCTCCACTTCCAGGATTTAGACTTCCACCGGGAAAGCCCACAAACACAAGCATCAGACAGGTGCTCAATTGACGGGAGCGATTCCGAGTTCCACCCGCTGAAAGTTCCACTTCCAGGATTTGAACTTCCATGGGGCAAGTCCCCAAACACAAGCCCCAGACATGTGCCCGACTGGGGGGAGCGAGTCCGAGCATCACCCGCTGAAAGCTCCACTTCCAGGATTTGGACTTCCATGCGGCAAGTCCCCAAACACAAGCCCCAGACAGGTGCCTGACTGAGGGGAGCGAGTCCGAGTATCACCCGCTGAAAGCTCCACTTCCAGGATTTGGACTTCCATGGGGCAAGTCCCCAAACACAAGCCCCAGACAAGTGCCCGAATGGGGGGAGCGAGTCCGAGTATCACCCGCTGAAAGCTCCACTTCCAGGATTTGGACTTCCATGCGGCAAGTCCCCAAACACAAGCCCCAGACAAGTGCCCGACTGGGGGGAGCGAGTCTGAGCATCCACCGCTGAAAGCTCCACTTCCAGGATTTGGACTTCCATGCGGCAAGTCCCCAAATACAAGCCCCAGACATGTGCCTTACTGAGGGGAGCGAGTCCGAGCATCACCCGCTGAAAGCTCCACTTCCAGGATTTGGACTTCCATGCGGCAAGTCCCCAAACACAAGCCCCAGACAAGTGCCCGAATGGGGGGAGCGAGTCCGAGGATCACCCGCTGAAAGCTCCACTTCCAGGATTTGGACTTCCATGCGGCAAGTCCCCAAACACAAGCCCCAGACAAGTGCCCGAATGGGGGGAGCGAGTCCGAGTATCACCCGCTGAAAGCTCCACTTCCAGGATTTAGACTTCCACCGGGAAAGCCCACAAACACAAGCCTCAGACAGGTGCTCAACTGAGGGGAGCGAGTCCGAGTGTAACCCGCTGAAAGCTCCACTTCCAGGATTTGGACTTCCATGCGGCAAGTCCCCAATCATAAGCCCCAGACAAGTGCCCGAATGGGGGGAGCGAGTCCGAGTATCACCCGCTGAAAGCTCCACTTCCAGGATTTAGACTTCCACCGGGAAAGCCCACAAACACAAGCCTCAGACAGGTGCTCAACTGAGGGGAGCGAGTCCGAGTTCCACCCGCTGAAAGTTCCACTTCCAGGATTTTGACTTCCATGCGGCAAGTCCCCAAACACAAGCCCCAGACAGGTGCCTTACTGAGGGGAGCGAGTCCGAGTATCACCCGCTGAAAGCTCCACTTCCAGGATTTGGACTTCCATGCGGCAAGTCCCCAAACACAAGCCTCAGACAGGTGCTCGACTGAGGGGAGCGAGTCCGAGTACCAACCGCTGAAAGTTCCATTTCCAGGATTTAGACTTCCATGGGGCAAGTCCCCAAACACAAGCCCCAGACAAGTGCCCGAATGGGGGGAGCGAGTCCGAGCATCACCCGCTGAAAGCTCCACTTCCAGGATTTGGACTTCCATGCGGCAAGTCCCCAAACACAAGCCCCAGACAAGTGCCCGAATGGGGGGAGCGAGTCCGAGTATCACCCGCTGAAAGCTCCACTTCCAGGATTTAGACTTCCACCGGGAAAGCCCACAAACACAAGCATCAGACAGGTGCTCAATTGAGGGGAGCGATTCCGAGTTCCACCCGCTGAAAGTTCCACTTCCAGGATTTGAACTTCCATGGGGCAAGTCCCCAAACACAAGCCCCAGACATGTGCCCGACTGGGGGGAGCGAGTCCGAGCATCACCCGCTGAAAGCTCCACTTCCAGGATTTGGACTTCCATGCGGCAAGTCCCCAAACACAAGCCCCAGACAGGTGCCTTACTGAGGGGAGCGAGTCCGAGTATCACCCGCTGAAAGCTCCACTTCCAGGATTTGGACTTCCATGCGGCAAGTCCCCAAACACAAGCCCCAGACAAGTGCCCGAATGGGGGGAGCGAGTCCGAGCATCACCCGCTGAAAGCTCCACTTCCAGGATTTGGACTTCCATGCGGCAAGTCCCCAAACACAAGCCCCAGACAAGTGCCCGAATGGGGGGAGCGAGTCCGAGTATCACCCGCTGAAAGCTCCACTTCCAGGATTTAGACTTCCACCGGGAAAGCCCACAAACACAAGCCTCAGACAGGTGCTCAACTGAGGGGAGCGAGTCCGAGTTCCACCCGCTGAAAGTTCCACTTCCAGGATTTTGACTTCCATGCGGCAAGTCCCCAAACACAAGCCCCAGACAGGTGCCTTACTGAGGGGAGCGAGTCCGAGTATCACCCGCTGAAAGCTCCACTTCCAGGATTTGGACTTCCATGCGGCAAGTCCCCAAACACAAGCCTCAGACAGGTGCTCGACTGAGGGGAGCGAGTCCGAGTACCAACCGCTGAAAGTTCCATTTCCAGGATTTAGACTTCCATGGGGCAAGTCCCCAAACACAAGCCCCAGACAAGTGCCCGAATGGGGGGAGCGAGTCCGAGCATCACCCGCTGAAAGCTCCACTTCCAGGATTTGGACTTCCATGCGGCAAGTCCCCAAACACAAGCCCCAGACAAGTGCCCGAATGGGGGGAGCGAGTCCGAGTATCACCCGCTGAAAGCTCCACTTCCAGGATTTAGACTTCCACCGGGAAAGCCCACAAACACAAGCATCAGACAGGTGCTCAATTGACGGGAGCGATTCCGAGTTCCACCCGCTGAAAGTTCCACTTCCAGGATTTGAACTTCCATGGGGCAAGTCCCCAAACACAAGCCCCAGACATGTGCCCGACTGGGGGGAGCGAGTCCGAGCATCACCCGCTGAAAGCTCCACTTCCAGGATTTGGACTTCCATGCGGCAAGTCCCCAAACACAAGCCCCAGACAGGTGCCTGACTGAGGGGAGCGAGTCCGAGTATCACCCGCTGAAAGCTCCACTTCCAGGATTTGGACTTCCATGGGGCAAGTCCCCAAACACAAGCCCCAGACAAGTGCCCGAATGGGGGGAGCGAGTCCGAGTATCACCCGCTGAAAGCTCCACTTCCAGGATTTGGACTTCCATGCGGCAAGTCCCCAAACACAAGCCCCAGACAAGTGCCCGACTGGGGGGAGCGAGTCTGAGCATCCACCGCTGAAAGCTCCACTTCCAGGATTTGGACTTCCATGCGGCAAGTCCCCAAATACAAGCCCCAGACATGTGCCTTACTGAGGGGAGCGAGTCCGAGCATCACCCGCTGAAAGCTCCACTTCCAGGATTTGGACTTCCATGCGGCAAGTCCCCAAACACAAGCCCCAGACAAGTGCCCGAATGGGGGGAGCGAGTCCGAGGATCACCCGCTGAAAGCTCCACTTCCAGGATTTGGACTTCCATGCGGCAAGTCCCCAAACACAAGCCCCAGACAAGTGCCCGAATGGGGGGAGCGAGTCCGAGTATCACCCGCTGAAAGCTCCACTTCCAGGATTTAGACTTCCACCGGGAAAGCCCACAAACACAAGCCTCAGACAGGTGCTCAACTGAGGGGAGCGAGTCCGAGTGTAACCCGCTGAAAGCTCCACTTCCAGGATTTGGACTTCCATGCGGCAAGTCCCCAATCATAAGCCCCAGACAAGTGCCCGAATGGGGGGAGCGAGTCCGAGTATCACCCGCTGAAAGCTCCACTTCCAGGATTTAGACTTCCACCGGGAAAGCCCACAAACACAAGCCTCAGACAGGTGCTCAACTGAGGGGAGCGAGTCCGAGTTCCACCCGCTGAAAGTTCCACTTCCAGGATTTTGACTTCCATGCGGCAAGTCCCCAAACACAAGCCCCAGACAGGTGCCTTACTGAGGGGAGCGAGTCCGAGTATCACCCGCTGAAAGCTCCACTTCCAGGATTTGGACTTCCATGCGGCAAGTCCCCAAACACAAGCCTCAGACAGGTGCTCGACTGAGGGGAGCGAGTCCGAGTACCAACCGCTGAAAGTTCCATTTCCAGGATTTAGACTTCCATGGGGCAAGTCCCCAAACACAAGCCCCAGACAAGTGCCCGAATGGGGGGAGCGAGTCCGAGCATCACCCGCTGAAAGCTCCACTTCCAGGATTTGGACTTCCATGCGGCAAGTCCCCAAACACAAGCCCCAGACAAGTGCCCGAATGGGGGGAGCGAGTCCGAGTATCACCCGCTGAAAGCTCCACTTCCAGGATTTAGACTTCCACCGGGAAAGCCCACAAACACAAGCATCAGACAGGTGCTCAATTGAGGGGAGCGATTCCGAGTTCCACCCGCTGAAAGTTCCACTTCCAGGATTTGAACTTCCATGGGGCAAGTCCCCAAACACAAGCCCCAGACATGTGCCCGACTGGGGGGAGCGAGTCCGAGCATCACCCGCTGAAAGCTCCACTTCCAGGATTTGGACTTCCATGCGGCAAGTCCCCAAACACAAGCCCCAGACAGGTGCCTTACTGAGGGGAGCGAGTCCGAGTATCACCCGCTGAAAGCTCCACTTCCAGGATTTGGACTTCCATGCGGCAAGTCCCCAAACACAAGCCCCAGACAAGTGCCCGAATGGGGGGAGCGATTCCGAGTACCACCCGCTGGAAGTTCCACTTCCAGGATTTGGACTTCCATGGGGCAAGTCCCCAAACACAAGCCCCAGACAAGTGCCAGAGTGGGGGGAGCGAGTCCGAGCATAACCCGCTGAAAGCTCCACTTCCAGGATTAAGACTTCCACCAGGCAAGCCCACAAACACAAGCCTCAGACAGGTGCTCAACTGAGGGGAGCGAGTCTGAGTACAACCCGCTGAAAGTTCCACTTCCAGGATTTGGACTTCCATGGGGCAAGTCCCCAAACACAAGCCCAAGACAGGTGCCCGACTGAGGCGAGCGAGTCCCAGTATCACCCGCTGGAAGTTCCACTTCCAGGATTTGGACTTCCATGGGGTAAGTCCCCAAACACAAAACTCAGACAGGTGCTCGACTGAGGGGAGCGAGTCCGAGTACCACCCGCTGAAAGTTCCACTTCCAGGATTTGGACTTCCATGCAGCAAGTCCCCAAACACAAGCCCCAGACAAGTGCCCGAATGGGGGGAGCGAGTCCGAGCATCACCCGCTGAAAGCTCCACTTCCAGGATTTGGACTTCCATGCGGCAAGTCCCCAAACACAAGCCCCAGACAAGTGCCCGAATGGGGGGAGCGAGTCCGAGTATCACCCGCTGAAAGCTCCACTTCCAGGATTTAGACTTCCACCGGGAAAGCCCACAAACACAAGCCTCAGACAGGTGCTCAACTGAGGGGAGCGAGTCCGAGTTCCACCCGCTGAAAGTTCCACTTCCAGGATTTGGACTTCCATGCGGCAAGTCCCCAAACACAAGCCCCAGACAGGTGCCTTACTAAGGGGAGCGAGTCCGAGTATCACCCGCTGAAAGCTCCACTTCCAGGATTTGGACTTCCATGCGGCAAGTCCCCAAACACAAGCCCCAGACAAGTGCCCGAATGGGGGGAGCGAGTCCGAGTATCACCCGCTGAAAGCTCCACTTCCAGGATTTAGACTTCCACCGGGAAAGCCCACAGACACAAGCCTCAGACAGGTGCTCAACTGAGGGGAGCGAGTCCGAGTTCCACCCGCTGAAAGTTCCACTTCCAGGATTTGGACTTCCATGCGGCAAGTCGCCAAACACAAGCCCCAGACAGGTGGCTCCACTTCCAGGATTTTGACTTCCACCGGGAAAGCCCACAAACACAAACCTCAGACAGGTGCTCAACTGAGGGGAGCGAGTCCGAGTGTCACCCGCTGAAAGCTCCACTTCCAGGATTTGGACTTCCATGCGGCAAGTCCCCAAACACAAGCCTCAGACAGGTGCTCGACTGAGGGGAGCGAGTCCGAGTACCACCCGCTGAAAGTTCCACTTCCAGGATTTGGACTTCCATGGGGCAAGTCCCCAAACACAAGCCCCAGACAAGTGCCCGAATGGGGGGAGCGAGTCCGAGTATCACCCGCTGAAAGCTCCACTTCCAGGATTTGGACTTCCATGCGGTAAGTCCCCAAACACAAGCCCCAGACAAGTGCCCGAATGGGGGGAGCGAGTCCGAGTATCACCCGCTGAAAGCTCCACTTCCAGGATTTAGACTTCCACCGGGAAAGCCCACAAACACAAGCCTCAGACAGGTGCTCAACTGAGGGGAGCGAGTCCCAGTGTCACCCGCTGAAAGCTCCACTTCCAGGATTTGGACTTCCATGCGGCAAGTCCCCAAACACAAGCCCCAGGCAAGTGCCCGAATGGGGGGAGCGAGTCCGAGTATCACCCGCTGAAAGCTCCACTTCCAGGATTTAGACTTTCACCGGGAAAGCCCACAGACACAAGCCTCAGACAGGTGCTTAACTGAGGGGAGCGAGTCCGAGTTCCACCCGCTGAAAGTTCCACTTCCAGGATTTGGACTTCCATGCAGCAAGTCGCCAAACACAAGCCCCAGACAGGTGCCTTACTGAGGGGAGCGAGTCCGATTATCACCCGCTGAAAGCTCCACTTCCAGGATTTGGACTTCCATGCGGCAAGTCCCCAAACACAAGCCTCAGACAGGTGCTCGACTGAGGGGAGCGAGTCCGAGTACCACCCGCTGAAAGTTCCACTTCCAGGATTTGGACTTCCTTGGGTCAAGTCCCCAAACACAAGCCCCAGACAAGTGTCCGAATGGGGGGAGCGAGTCCGAGTATCACCCGCTGAAAGCTCCACTTCCAGGATTTGGACTTCCATGCGGCAAGTCCCCAAACACAAGCCCCAGACAAGTGCCCGAATGGGGGGAGCGAGTCCGAGTATCACCCGCTGAAAGCTCCACTTCCAGGATTTAGACTTCCACCGGGAAAGCCCACAAACACAAGCCTCAGACAGGTGCTCAACTGAGGGGAGCGAGTCCGAGTTCCACCCGCTGAAAGTTCCACTTCCAGGATTTGGACTTCCATGCGGCAAGTCCCCAAACACAAGCCCCAGACAGGTGCCTTACTGAGGGGAGCGAGTCCGAGAATCACCCGCTGAAAGCTCCACTTCCAGGATTTGGACTTCCATGCGGCAAGTCCCCAAACACAAGCCCCAGACAAGTGCCCGAATGGGGGGAGCGAGTCCGAGTATCACCCGCTGAAAGCTCCACTTCCAGGATTTAGACTTCCACCGGGAAAGCCCACAAACACAAGCCTCAGACAGGTGCTCAACTGAGGGGAGCGAGTCCGAGTTCCACCCGCTGAAAGTTCCACTTCCAGGATTTTGACTTCCATGCGGCAAGTCCCCAAACACAAGCCCCAGACAGGTGCCTTACTGAGGGGAGCGAGTCCGAGTATCACCCGCTGAAAGCTCCACTTCCAGGATTTGGACTTCCATGCGGCAAGTCCCCAAACACAAGCCTCAGACAGGTGCTCGACTGAGGGGAGCGAGTCCGAGTACCAACCGCTGAAAGTTCCATTTCCAGGATTTAGACTTCCATGGGGCAAGTCCCCAAACACAAGCCCCAGACAAGTGCCCGAATGGGGGGAGCGAGTCCGAGCATCACCCGCTGAAAGCTCCACTTCCAGGATTTGGACTTCCATGCGGCAAGTCCCCAAACACAAGCCCCAGACAAGTGCCCGAATGGGGGGAGCGAGTCCGAGTATCACCCGCTGAAAGCTCCACTTCCAGGATTTAGACTTCCACCGGGAAAGCCCACAAACACAAGCATCAGACAGGTGCTCAATTGACGGGAGCGATTCCGAGTTCCACCCGCTGAAAGTTCCACTTCCAGGATTTGAACTTCCATGGGGCAAGTCCCCAAACACAAGCCCCAGACATGTGCCCGACTGGGGGGAGCGAGTCCGAGCATCACCCGCTGAAAGCTCCACTTCCAGGATTTGGACTTCCATGCGGCAAGTCCCCAAACACAAGCCCCAGACAGGTGCCTGACTGAGGGGAGCGAGTCCGAGTATCACCCGCTGAAAGCTCCACTTCCAGGATTTGGACTTCCATGGGGCAAGTCCCCAAACACAAGCCCCAGACAAGTGCCCGAATGGGGGGAGCGAGTCCGAGTATCACCCGCTGAAAGCTCCACTTCCAGGATTTGGACTTCCATGCGGCAAGTCCCCAAACACAAGCCCCAGACAAGTGCCCGACTGGGGGGAGCGAGTCTGAGCATCCACCGCTGAAAGCTCCACTTCCAGGATTTGGACTTCCATGCGGCAAGTCCCCAAATACAAGCCCCAGACATGTGCCTTACTGAGGGGAGCGAGTCCGAGCATCACCCGCTGAAAGCTCCACTTCCAGGATTTGGACTTCCATGCGGCAAGTCCCCAAACACAAGCCCCAGACAAGTGCCCGAATGGGGGGAGCGAGTCCGAGGATCACCCGCTGAAAGCTCCACTTCCAGGATTTGGACTTCCATGCGGCAAGTCCCCAAACACAAGCCCCAGACAAGTGCCCGAATGGGGGGAGCGAGTCCGAGTATCACCCGCTGAAAGCTCCACTTCCAGGATTTAGACTTCCACCGGGAAAGCCCACAAACACAAGCCTCAGACAGGTGCTCAACTGAGGGGAGCGAGTCCGAGTGTAACCCGCTGAAAGCTCCACTTCCAGGATTTGGACTTCCATGCGGCAAGTCCCCAATCATAAGCCCCAGACAAGTGCCCGAATGGGGGGAGCGAGTCCGAGTATCACCCGCTGAAAGCTCCACTTCCAGGATTTAGACTTCCACCGGGAAAGCCCACAAACACAAGCCTCAGACAGGTGCTCAACTGAGGGGAGCGAGTCCGAGTTCCACCCGCTGAAAGTTCCACTTCCAGGATTTTGACTTCCATGCGGCAAGTCCCCAAACACAAGCCCCAGACAGGTGCCTTACTGAGGGGAGCGAGTCCGAGTATCACCCGCTGAAAGCTCCACTTCCAGGATTTGGACTTCCATGCGGCAAGTCCCCAAACACAAGCCTCAGACAGGTGCTCGACTGAGGGGAGCGAGTCCGAGTACCAACCGCTGAAAGTTCCATTTCCAGGATTTAGACTTCCATGGGGCAAGTCCCCAAACACAAGCCCCAGACAAGTGCCCGAATGGGGGGAGCGAGTCCGAGCATCACCCGCTGAAAGCTCCACTTCCAGGATTTGGACTTCCATGCGGCAAGTCCCCAAACACAAGCCCCAGACAAGTGCCCGAATGGGGGGAGCGAGTCCGAGTATCACCCGCTGAAAGCTCCACTTCCAGGATTTAGACTTCCACCGGGAAAGCCCACAAACACAAGCATCAGACAGGTGCTCAATTGAGGGGAGCGATTCCGAGTTCCACCCGCTGAAAGTTCCACTTCCAGGATTTGAACTTCCATGGGGCAAGTCCCCAAACACAAGCCCCAGACATGTGCCCGACTGGGGGGAGCGAGTCCGAGCATCACCCGCTGAAAGCTCCACTTCCAGGATTTGGACTTCCATGCGGCAAGTCCCCAAACACAAGCCCCAGACAGGTGCCTTACTGAGGGGAGCGAGTCCGAGTATCACCCGCTGAAAGCTCCACTTCCAGGATTTGGACTTCCATGCGGCAAGTCCCCAAACACAAGCCCCAGACAAGTGCCCGAATGGGGGGAGCGAGTCCGAGCATCACCCGCTGAAAGCTCCACTTCCAGGATTTGGACTTCCATGCGGCAAGTCCCCAAACACAAGCCCCAGACAAGTGCCCGAATGGGGGGAGCGAGTCCGAGTATCACCCGCTGAAAGCTCCACTTCCAGGATTTAGACTTCCACCGGGAAAGCCCACAAACACAAGCCTCAGACAGGTGCTCAACTGAGGGGAGCGAGTCCGAGTTCCACCCGCTGAAAGTTCCACTTCCAGGATTTTGACTTCCATGCGGCAAGTCCCCAAACACAAGCCCCAGACAGGTGCCTTACTGAGGGGAGCGAGTCCGAGTATCACCCGCTGAAAGCTCCACTTCCAGGATTTGGACTTCCATGCGGCAAGTCCCCAAACACAAGCCTCAGACAGGTGCTCGACTGAGGGGAGCGAGTCCGAGTACCAACCGCTGAAAGTTCCATTTCCAGGATTTAGACTTCCATGGGGCAAGTCCCCAAACACAAGCCCCAGACAAGTGCCCGAATGGGGGGAGCGAGTCCGAGCATCACCCGCTGAAAGCTCCACTTCCAGGATTTGGACTTCCATGCGGCAAGTCCCCAAACACAAGCCCCAGACAAGTGCCCGAATGGGGGGAGCGAGTCCGAGTATCACCCGCTGAAAGCTCCACTTCCAGGATTTAGACTTCCACCGGGAAAGCCCACAAACACAAGCATCAGACAGGTGCTCAATTGACGGGAGCGATTCCGAGTTCCACCCGCTGAAAGTTCCACTTCCAGGATTTGAACTTCCATGGGGCAAGTCCCCAAACACAAGCCCCAGACATGTGCCCGACTGGGGGGAGCGAGTCCGAGCATCACCCGCTGAAAGCTCCACTTCCAGGATTTGGACTTCCATGCGGCAAGTCCCCAAACACAAGCCCCAGACAGGTGCCTGACTGAGGGGAGCGAGTCCGAGTATCACCCGCTGAAAGCTCCACTTCCAGGATTTGGACTTCCATGGGGCAAGTCCCCAAACACAAGCCCCAGACAAGTGCCCGAATGGGGGGAGCGAGTCCGAGTATCACCCGCTGAAAGCTCCACTTCCAGGATTTGGACTTCCATGCGGCAAGTCCCCAAACACAAGCCCCAGACAAGTGCCCGACTGGGGGGAGCGAGTCTGAGCATCCACCGCTGAAAGCTCCACTTCCAGGATTTGGACTTCCATGCGGCAAGTCCCCAAATACAAGCCCCAGACATGTGCCTTACTGAGGGGAGCGAGTCCGAGCATCACCCGCTGAAAGCTCCACTTCCAGGATTTGGACTTCCATGCGGCAAGTCCCCAAACACAAGCCCCAGACAAGTGCCCGAATGGGGGGAGCGAGTCCGAGGATCACCCGCTGAAAGCTCCACTTCCAGGATTTGGACTTCCATGCGGCAAGTCCCCAAACACAAGCCCCAGACAAGTGCCCGAATGGGGGGAGCGAGTCCGAGTATCACCCGCTGAAAGCTCCACTTCCAGGATTTAGACTTCCACCGGGAAAGCCCACAAACACAAGCCTCAGACAGGTGCTCAACTGAGGGGAGCGAGTCCGAGTGTAACCCGCTGAAAGCTCCACTTCCAGGATTTGGACTTCCATGCGGCAAGTCCCCAATCATAAGCCCCAGACAAGTGCCCGAATGGGGGGAGCGAGTCCGAGTATCACCCGCTGAAAGCTCCACTTCCAGGATTTAGACTTCCACCGGGAAAGCCCACAAACACAAGCCTCAGACAGGTGCTCAACTGAGGGGAGCGAGTCCGAGTTCCACCCGCTGAAAGTTCCACTTCCAGGATTTTGACTTCCATGCGGCAAGTCCCCAAACACAAGCCCCAGACAGGTGCCTTACTGAGGGGAGCGAGTCCGAGTATCACCCGCTGAAAGCTCCACTTCCAGGATTTGGACTTCCATGCGGCAAGTCCCCAAACACAAGCCTCAGACAGGTGCTCGACTGAGGGGAGCGAGTCCGAGTACCAACCGCTGAAAGTTCCATTTCCAGGATTTAGACTTCCATGGGGCAAGTCCCCAAACACAAGCCCCAGACAAGTGCCCGAATGGGGGGAGCGAGTCCGAGCATCACCCGCTGAAAGCTCCACTTCCAGGATTTGGACTTCCATGCGGCAAGTCCCCAAACACAAGCCCCAGACAAGTGCCCGAATGGGGGGAGCGAGTCCGAGTATCACCCGCTGAAAGCTCCACTTCCAGGATTTAGACTTCCACCGGGAAAGCCCACAAACACAAGCATCAGACAGGTGCTCAATTGAGGGGAGCGATTCCGAGTTCCACCCGCTGAAAGTTCCACTTCCAGGATTTGAACTTCCATGGGGCAAGTCCCCAAACACAAGCCCCAGACATGTGCCCGACTGGGGGGAGCGAGTCCGAGCATCACCCGCTGAAAGCTCCACTTCCAGGATTTGGACTTCCATGCGGCAAGTCCCCAAACACAAGCCCCAGACAGGTGCCTTACTGAGGGGAGCGAGTCCGAGTATCACCCGCTGAAAGCTCCACTTCCAGGATTTGGACTTCCATGCGGCAAGTCCCCAAACACAAGCCCCAGACAAGTGCCCGAATGGGGGGAGCGATTCCGAGTACCACCCGCTGGAAGTTCCACTTCCAGGATTTGGACTTCCATGGGGCAAGTCCCCAAACACAAGCCCCAGACAAGTGCCAGAGTGGGGGGAGCGAGTCCGAGCATAACCCGCTGAAAGCTCCACTTCCAGGATTAAGACTTCCACCAGGCAAGCCCACAAACACAAGCCTCAGACAGGTGCTCAACTGAGGGGAGCGAGTCTGAGTACAACCCGCTGAAAGTTCCACTTCCAGGATTTGGACTTCCATGGGGCAAGTCCCCAAACACAAGCCCAAGACAGGTGCCCGACTGAGGCGAGCGAGTCCCAGTATCACCCGCTGGAAGTTCCACTTCCAGGATTTGGACTTCCATGGGGTAAGTCCCCAAACACAAAACTCAGACAGGTGCTCGACTGAGGGGAGCGAGTCCGAGTACCACCCGCTGAAAGTTCCACTTCCAGGATTTGGACTTCCATGCAGCAAGTCCCCAAACACAAGCCCCAGACAAGTGCCCGAATGGGGGGAGCGAGTCCGAGCATCACCCGCTGAAAGCTCCACTTCCAGGATTTGGACTTCCATGCGGCAAGTCCCCAAACACAAGCCCCAGACAAGTGCCCGAATGGGGGGAGCGAGTCCGAGTATCACCCGCTGAAAGCTCCACTTCCAGGATTTAGACTTCCACCGGGAAAGCCCACAAACACAAGCCTCAGACAGGTGCTCAACTGAGGGGAGCGAGTCCGAGTTCCACCCGCTGAAAGTTCCACTTCCAGGATTTGGACTTCCATGCGGCAAGTCCCCAAACACAAGCCCCAGACAGGTGCCTTACTAAGGGGAGCGAGTCCGAGTATCACCCGCTGAAAGCTCCACTTCCAGGATTTGGACTTCCATGCGGCAAGTCCCCAAACACAAGCCCCAGACAAGTGCCCGAATGGGGGGAGCGAGTCCGAGTATCACCCGCTGAAAGCTCCACTTCCAGGATTTAGACTTCCACCGGGAAAGCCCACAGACACAAGCCTCAGACAGGTGCTCAACTGAGGGGAGCGAGTCCGAGTTCCACCCGCTGAAAGTTCCACTTCCAGGATTTGGACTTCCATGCGGCAAGTCGCCAAACACAAGCCCCAGACAGGTGGCTCCACTTCCAGGATTTTGACTTCCACCGGGAAAGCCCACAAACACAAACCTCAGACAGGTGCTCAACTGAGGGGAGCGAGTCCGAGTGTCACCCGCTGAAAGCTCCACTTCCAGGATTTGGACTTCCATGCGGCAAGTCCCCAAACACAAGCCTCAGACAGGTGCTCGACTGAGGGGAGCGAGTCCGAGTACCACCCGCTGAAAGTTCCACTTCCAGGATTTGGACTTCCATGGGGCAAGTCCCCAAACACAAGCCCCAGACAAGTGCCCGAATGGGGGGAGCGAGTCCGAGTATCACCCGCTGAAAGCTCCACTTCCAGGATTTGGACTTCCATGCGGTAAGTCCCCAAACACAAGCCCCAGACAAGTGCCCGAATGGGGGGAGCGAGTCCGAGTATCACCCGCTGAAAGCTCCACTTCCAGGATTTAGACTTCCACCGGGAAAGCCCACAAACACAAGCCTCAGACAGGTGCTCAACTGAGGGGAGCGAGTCCCAGTGTCACCCGCTGAAAGCTCCACTTCCAGGATTTGGACTTCCATGCGGCAAGTCCCCAAACACAAGCCCCAGGCAAGTGCCCGAATGGGGGGAGCGAGTCCGAGTATCACCCGCTGAAAGCTCCACTTCCAGGATTTAGACTTTCACCGGGAAAGCCCACAGACACAAGCCTCAGACAGGTGCTTAACTGAGGGGAGCGAGTCCGAGTTCCACCCGCTGAAAGTTCCACTTCCAGGATTTGGACTTCCATGCAGCAAGTCGCCAAACACAAGCCCCAGACAGGTGCCTTACTGAGGGGAGCGAGTCCGATTATCACCCGCTGAAAGCTCCACTTCCAGGATTTGGACTTCCATGCGGCAAGTCCCCAAACACAAGCCTCAGACAGGTGCTCGACTGAGGGGAGCGAGTCCGAGTACCACCCGCTGAAAGTTCCACTTCCAGGATTTGGACTTCCTTGGGTCAAGTCCCCAAACACAAGCCCCAGACAAGTGTCCGAATGGGGGGAGCGAGTCCGAGTATCACCCGCTGAAAGCTCCACTTCCAGGATTTGGACTTCCATGCGGCAAGTCCCCAAACACAAGCCCCAGACAAGTGCCCGAATGGGGGGAGCGAGTCCGAGTATCACCCGCTGAAAGCTCCACTTCCAGGATTTAGACTTCCACCGGGAAAGCCCACAAACACAAGCCTCAGACAGGTGCTCAACTGAGGGGAGCGAGTCCGAGTTCCACCCGCTGAAAGTTCCACTTCCAGGATTTGGACTTCCATGCGGCAAGTCCCCAAACACAAGCCCCAGACAGGTGCCTTACTGAGGGGAGCGAGTCCGAGAATCACCCGCTGAAAGCTCCACTTCCAGGATTTGGACTTCCATGCGGCAAGTCCCCAAACACAAGCCCCAGACAAGTGCCCGAATGGGGGGAGCGAGTCCGAGTATCACCCGCTGAAAGCTCCACTTCCAGGATTTAGACTTCCACCGGGAAAGCCCACAAACACAAGCCTCAGACAGGTGCTCAACTGAGGGGAGCGAGTCCGAGTTCCACCCGCTGAAAGTTCCACTTCCAGGATTTGGACTTCCATGCGGCAAGTCCCCAAACACAAGCCCCAGACAGGTGCCTTACTGAGGGGAGCGAGTCCGAGTATCACCCGCTGAAAGCTCCACTTCCAGGATTTGGACTTCCATGCGGCAAGTCCCCAAACACAAGCCTCAGACAGGTGCTCGACTGAGGGGAGCGAGTCCGAGTACCAACCGCTGAAAGTTCCATTTCCAGGATTTAGACTTCCATGGGGCAAGTCCCCAAACACAAGCCCCAGACAAGTGCCCGAATGGGGGGAGCGAGTCCGAGCATCACCCGCTGAAAGCTCCACTTCCAGGATTTGGACTTCCATGCGGCAAGTCCCCAAACACAAGCCCCAGACAAGTGCCCGAATGGGGGGAGCGAGTCCGAGTATCACCCGCTGAAAGCTCCACTTCCAGGATTTAGACTTCCACCGGGAAAGCCCACAAACACAAGCATCAGACAGGTGCTCAATTGACGGGAGCGATTCCGAGTTCCACCCGCTGAAAGTTCCACTTCCAGGATTTGAACTTCCATGGGGCAAGTCCCCAAACACAAGCCCCAGACATGTGCCCGACTGGGGGGAGCGAGTCCGAGCATCACCCGCTGAAAGCTCCACTTCCAGGATTTGGACTTCCATGCGGCAAGTCCCCAAACACAAGCCCCAGACAGGTGCCTGACTGAGGGGAGCGAGTCCGAGTATCACCCGCTGAAAGCTCCACTTCCAGGATTTGGACTTCCATGGGGCAAGTCCCCAAACACAAGCCCCAGACAAGTGCCCGAATGGGGGGAGCGAGTCCGAGTATCACCCGCTGAAAGCTCCACTTCCAGGATTTGGACTTCCATGCGGCAAGTCCCCAAACACAAGCCCCAGACAAGTGCCCGACTGGGGGGAGCGAGTCTGAGCATCCACCGCTGAAAGCTCCACTTCCAGGATTTGGACTTCCATGCGGCAAGTCCCCAAATACAAGCCCCAGACATGTGCCTTACTGAGGGGAGCGAGTCCGAGCATCACCCGCTGAAAGCTCCACTTCCAGGATTTGGACTTCCATGCGGCAAGTCCCCAAACACAAGCCCCAGACAAGTGCCCGAATGGGGGGAGCGAGTCCGAGGATCACCCGCTGAAAGCTCCACTTCCAGGATTTGGACTTCCATGCGGCAAGTCCCCAAACACAAGCCCCAGACAAGTGCCCGAATGGGGGGAGCGAGTCCGAGTATCACCCGCTGAAAGCTCCACTTCCAGGATTTAGACTTCCACCGGGAAAGCCCACAAACACAAGCCTCAGACAGGTGCTCAACTGAGGGGAGCGAGTCCGAGTGTAACCCGCTGAAAGCTCCACTTCCAGGATTTGGACTTCCATGCGGCAAGTCCCCAATCATAAGCCCCAGACAAGTGCCCGAATGGGGGGAGCGAGTCCGAGTATCACCCGCTGAAAGCTCCACTTCCAGGATTTAGACTTCCACCGGGAAAGCCCACAAACACAAGCCTCAGACAGGTGCTCAACTGAGGGGAGCGAGTCCGAGTTCCACCCGCTGAAAGTTCCACTTCCAGGATTTTGACTTCCATGCGGCAAGTCCCCAAACACAAGCCCCAGACAGGTGCCTTACTGAGGGGAGCGAGTCCGAGTATCACCCGCTGAAAGCTCCACTTCCAGGATTTGGACTTCCATGCGGCAAGTCCCCAAACACAAGCCTCAGACAGGTGCTCGACTGAGGGGAGCGAGTCCGAGTACCAACCGCTGAAAGTTCCATTTCCAGGATTTAGACTTCCATGGGGCAAGTCCCCAAACACAAGCCCCAGACAAGTGCCCGAATGGGGGGAGCGAGTCCGAGCATCACCCGCTGAAAGCTCCACTTCCAGGATTTGGACTTCCATGCGGCAAGTCCCCAAACACAAGCCCCAGACAAGTGCCCGAATGGGGGGAGCGAGTCCGAGTATCACCCGCTGAAAGCTCCACTTCCAGGATTTAGACTTCCACCGGGAAAGCCCACAAACACAAGCATCAGACAGGTGCTCAATTGAGGGGAGCGATTCCGAGTTCCACCCGCTGAAAGTTCCACTTCCAGGATTTGAACTTCCATGGGGCAAGTCCCCAAACACAAGCCCCAGACATGTGCCCGACTGGGGGGAGCGAGTCCGAGCATCACCCGCTGAAAGCTCCACTTCCAGGATTTGGACTTCCATGCGGCAAGTCCCCAAACACAAGCCCCAGACAGGTGCCTTACTGAGGGGAGCGAGTCCGAGTATCACCCGCTGAAAGCTCCACTTCCAGGATTTGGACTTCCATGCGGCAAGTCCCCAAACACAAGCCCCAGACAAGTGCCCGAATGGGGGGAGCGATTCCGAGTACCACCCGCTGGAAGTTCCACTTCCAGGATTTGGACTTCCATGGGGCAAGTCCCCAAACACAAGCCCCAGACAAGTGCCCGAGTGGGGGGAGCGAGTCCGAGCATAACCCGCTGAAAGCTCCACTTCCAGGATTAAGACTTCCACCAGGCAAGCCCACAAACACAAGCCTCAGACAGGTGCTCAACTGAGGGGAGCGAGTCTGAGTACAACCCGCTGAAAGTTCCACTTCCAGGATTTGGACTTCCATGGGGCAAGTCCCCAAACACAAGCCCAAGACAGGTGCCCGACTGAGGCGAGCGAGTCCCAGTATCACCCGCTGGAAGTTCCACTTCCAGGATTTGGACTTCCATGGGGTAAGTCCCCAAACACAAGACTCAGACAGGTGCTCGACTGAGGGGAGCGAGTCCGAGTACCACCCGCTGAAAGTTCCACTTCCAGGATTTGGACTTCCATGCAGCAAGTCCCCAAACACAAGCCCCAGACAAGTGCCCGAATGGGGGGAGCGAGTCCGAGCATCACCCGCTGAAAGCTCCACTTCCAGGATTTGGACTTCCATGCGGCAAGTCCCCAAACACAAGCCCCAGACAAGTGCCCGAATGGGGGGAGCGAGTCCGAGTATCACCCGCTGAAAGCTCCACTTCCAGGATTTAGACTTCCACCGGGAAAGCCCACAAACACAAGCCTCAGACAGGTGCTCAACTGAGGGGAGCGAGTCCGAGTTCCACCTGCTGAAAGTTCCACTTCCAGGATTTGGACTTCCATGCGGCAAGTCCCCAAACACAAGCCCCAGACAGGTGCCTTACTGAGGGGAGCGAGTCCGAGTATCACCCGCTGAAAGCTCCACTTCCAGGATTTGGACTTCCATGCGGCAAGTCCCCAAACACAAGCCCCAGACAAGTGCCCGAATGGGGGGAGCGAGTCCGAGTATCACCCGCTGAAAGCTCCACTTCCAGGATTTAGACTTCCACCGGGAAAGCCCACAGACACAAGCCTCAGACAGGTGCTCAACTGAGGGGAGCGAGTCCGAGTTCCACCCGCTGAAAGTTCCACTTCCAGGATTTGGACTTCCATGCGGCAAGTCGCCAAACACAAGCCCCAGACAGGTGGCTCCACTTCCAGGATTTTGACTTCCACCGGGAAAGCCCACAAACACAAGCCTCAGACAGGTGCTCAACTGAGGGGAGCGAGTCCGAGTGTCACCCGCTGAAAGCTCCACTTCCAGGATTTGGACTTCCATGCGGCAAGTCCCCAAACACAAGCCTCAGACAGGTGCTCGACTGAGGGGAGCGAGTCCGAGTACCACCCGCTGAAAGTTCCACTTCCAGGATTTGGACTTCCATGGGGCAAGTCCCCAAACACAAGCCCCAGACAAGTGCCCGAATGGGGGGAGCGAGTCCGAGTATCACCCGCTGAAAGCTCCACTTCCAGGATTTGGACTTCCATGCGGTAAGTCCCCAAACACAAGCCCCAGACAAGTGCCCGAATGGGGGGAGCGAGTCCGAGTATCACCCGCTGAAAGCTCCACTTCCAGGATTTAGACTTCCACCGGGAAAGCCCACAGACACAAGCCTCAGACAGGTGCTCAACTGAGGGGAGCGAGTCCGAGTTCCACCCGCTGAAAGTTCCACTTCCAGGATTTGGACTTCCATGCGGCAAGTCGCCAAACACAAGCCCCAGACAGGTGCCTTACTGAGGGGAGCGAGTCCGAGTATCACCCGCTGAAAGCTCCACTTCCAGGATTTGGACTTCCATGCGGCAAGTCCCCAAACACAAGCCTCAGACAGGTGCTCGACTGAGGGGAGCGAGTCCGAGTATCACCCGCTGAAAGCTCCACTTCCAGGATTTAGACTTCCACCGGGAAAGCCCACAGACACAAGCCTCAGACAGGTGCTCAACTGAGGGGAGCGAGTCCGAGTTCCACCCGCTGAAAGTTCCACTTCCAGGATTTGGACTTCCATGCGGCAAGTCGCCAAACACAAGCCCCAGACAGGTGCCTTACTGAGGGGAGCGAGTCCGAGTATCACCCGCTGAAAGCTCCACTTCCAGGATTTGGACTTCCATGCGGCAAGTCCCCAAACACAAGCCTCAGACAGGTGCTCGACTGAGGGGAGCGAGTCCGAGTACCACCCGCTGAAAGTTCCACTTCCAGGATTTGGACTTCCATGCGGCAAGTCCCCAAACACAAGCCCCAGACAAGTGCCCGAATTGGGGGAGCGAGTCCGAGTATCACCCGCTGAAAGCTCCACTTCCAAGAATTAGACTTCCACCGGGAAAGCCCACAAACACAAGCCTCAGACAGGTGCTCAACTGAGGGGAGCGAGTCCGAGTTCCACCCGCTGAAAGTTCCACTTCCAGGATTTGGACTTCCATGCGGCAAGTCCCCAAACACAAGCCCCAGACAGGTGCCTTACTGAGGGGAGCGAGTCCGAGTATCACCCGCTGAAAGCTCCACTTCCAGGATTTGGACTTCCATGCGGCAAGTCCCCAAACACAAGCCTCAGACAGGTGCTCGACTGAGGGGAGCGAGTCCGAGTACCACCCGCTGAAAGTTCCACTTCCAGGATTTGGACTTCCATGCGGCAAGTCCCCAAACACAAGCCCCAGACAGGTGCCCAACTGAGGGTAGCGATTCCGAGTACCACCCGCTGGAAGCTCCACTTCCAGGATTTGGACTTCCATGGGGCAAGTCCCCAAACACAAGCCCCAGACAAGTGCCCGAATGGGGGGAGCGAGTCCGAGTATCACCCGCTGAAAGCTCCACTTCCAGGATTTGGACTTCCATGCGGCAAGTCCCCAAACACAAGCCCCAGACAAGTGCCCGACTGGGGGGAGCGAGTCTGAGCATCCACCGCTGAAAGCTCCACTTCCAGGATTTGGACTTCCATGCGGCAAGTCCCCAAATACAAGCCCCAGACATGTGCCTTACTGAGGGGAGCGAGTCCGAGCATCACCCGCTGAAAGCTCCACTTCCAGGATTTGGACTTCCATGCGGCAAGTCCCCAAACACAAGCCCCAGACAAGTGCCCGAATGGGGGGAGCGAGTCCGAGGATCACCCGCTGAAAGCTCCACTTCCAGGATTTGGACTTCCATGCGGCAAGTCCCCAAACACAAGCCCCAGACAAGTGCCCGAATGGGGGGAGCGAGTCCGAGTATCACCCGCTGAAAGCTCCACTTCCAGGATTTAGACTTCCACCGGGAAAGCCCACAAACACAAGCCTCAGACAGGTGCTCAACTGAGGGGAGCGAGTCCGAGTGTAACCCGCTGAAAGCTCCACTTCCAGGATTTGGACTTCCATGCGGCAAGTCCCCAATCATAAGCCCCAGACAAGTGCCCGAATGGGGGGAGCGAGTCCGAGTATCACCCGCTGAAAGCTCCACTTCCAGGATTTAGACTTCCACCGGGAAAGCCCACAAACACAAGCCTCAGACAGGTGCTCAACTGAGGGGAGCGAGTCCGAGTTCCACCCGCTGAAAGTTCCACTTCCAGGATTTTGACTTCCATGCGGCAAGTCCCCAAACACAAGCCCCAGACAGGTGCCTTACTGAGGGGAGCGAGTCCGAGTATCACCCGCTGAAAGCTCCACTTCCAGGATTTGGACTTCCATGCGGCAAGTCCCCAAACACAAGCCTCAGACAGGTGCTCGACTGAGGGGAGCGAGTCCGAGTACCAACCGCTGAAAGTTCCATTTCCAGGATTTAGACTTCCATGGGGCAAGTCCCCAAACACAAGCCCCAGACAAGTGCCCGAATGGGGGGAGCGAGTCCGAGCATCACCCGCTGAAAGCTCCACTTCCAGGATTTGGACTTCCATGCGGCAAGTCCCCAAACACAAGCCCCAGACAAGTGCCCGAATGGGGGGAGCGAGTCCGAGTATCACCCGCTGAAAGCTCCACTTCCAGGATTTAGACTTCCACCGGGAAAGCCCACAAACACAAGCATCAGACAGGTGCTCAATTGACGGGAGCGATTCCGAGTTCCACCCGCTGAAAGTTCCACTTCCAGGATTTGAACTTCCATGGGGCAAGTCCCCAAACACAAGCCCCAGACATGTGCCCGACTGGGGGGAGCGAGTCCGAGCATCACCCGCTGAAAGCTCCACTTCCAGGATTTGGACTTCCATGCGGCAAGTCCCCAAACACAAGCCCCAGACAGGTGCCTGACTGAGGGGAGCGAGTCCGAGTATCACCCGCTGAAAGCTCCACTTCCAGGATTTGGACTTCCATGGGGCAAGTCCCCAAACACAAGCCCCAGACAAGTGCCCGAATGGGGGGAGCGAGTCCGAGTATCACCCGCTGAAAGCTCCACTTCCAGGATTTGGACTTCCATGCGGCAAGTCCCCAAACACAAGCCCCAGACAAGTGCCCGACTGGGGGGAGCGAGTCTGAGCATCCACCGCTGAAAGCTCCACTTCCAGGATTTGGACTTCCATGCGGCAAGTCCCCAAATACAAGCCCCAGACATGTGCCTTACTGAGGGGAGCGAGTCCGAGCATCACCCGCTGAAAGCTCCACTTCCAGGATTTGGACTTCCATGCGGCAAGTCCCCAAACACAAGCCCCAGACAAGTGCCCGAATGGGGGGAGCGAGTCCGAGGATCACCCGCTGAAAGCTCCACTTCCAGGATTTGGACTTCCATGCGGCAAGTCCCCAAACACAAGCCCCAGACAAGTGCCCGAATGGGGGGAGCGAGTCCGAGTATCACCCGCTGAAAGCTCCACTTCCAGGATTTAGACTTCCACCGGGAAAGCCCACAAACACAAGCCTCAGACAGGTGCTCAACTGAGGGGAGCGAGTCCGAGTGTAACCCGCTGAAAGCTCCACTTCCAGGATTTGGACTTCCATGCGGCAAGTCCCCAATCATAAGCCCCAGACAAGTGCCCGAATGGGGGGAGCGAGTCCGAGTATCACCCGCTGAAAGCTCCACTTCCAGGATTTAGACTTCCACCGGGAAAGCCCACAAACACAAGCCTCAGACAGGTGCTCAACTGAGGGGAGCGAGTCCGAGTTCCACCCGCTGAAAGTTCCACTTCCAGGATTTTGACTTCCATGCGGCAAGTCCCCAAACACAAGCCCCAGACAAGTGCCCGAATGGGGGGAGCGAGTCCGAGCATCACCCGCTGAAAGCTCCACTTCCAGGATTTGGACTTCCATGCGGCAAGTCCCCAAACACAAGCCCCAGACAAGTGCCCGAATGGGGGGAGCGAGTCCGAGTATCACCCGCTGAAAGCTCCACTTCCAGGATTTAGACTTCCACCGGGAAAGCCCACAAACACAAGCATCAGACAGGTGCTCAATTGAGGGGAGCGATTCCGAGTTCCACCCGCTGAAAGTTCCACTTCCAGGATTTGAACTTCCATGGGGCAAGTCCCCAAACACAAGCCCCAGACATGTGCCCGACTGGGGGGAGCGAGTCCGAGCATCACCCGCTGAAAGCTCCACTTCCAGGATTTGGACTTCCATGCGGCAAGTCCCCAAACACAAGCCCCAGACAGGTGCCTTACTGAGGGGAGCGAGTCCGAGTATCACCCGCTGAAAGCTCCACTTCCAGGATTTGGACTTCCATGCGGCAAGTCCCCAAACACAAGCCCCAGACAAGTGCCCGAATGGGGGGAGCGATTCCGAGTACCACCCGCTGGAAGTTCCACTTCCAGGATTTGGACTTCCATGGGGCAAGTCCCCAAACACAAGCCCCAGACAAGTGCCAGAGTGGGGGGAGCGAGTCCGAGCATAACCCGCTGAAAGCTCCACTTCCAGGATTAAGACTTCCACCAGGCAAGCCCACAAACACAAGCCTCAGACAGGTGCTCAACTGAGGGGAGCGAGTCTGAGTACAACCCGCTGAAAGTTCCACTTCCAGGATTTGGACTTCCATGGGGCAAGTCCCCAAACACAAGCCCAAGACAGGTGCCCGACTGAGGCGAGCGAGTCCCAGTATCACCCGCTGGAAGTTCCACTTCCAGGATTTGGACTTCCATGGGGTAAGTCCCCAAACACAAAACTCAGACAGGTGCTCGACTGAGGGGAGCGAGTCCGAGTACCACCCGCTGAAAGTTCCACTTCCAGGATTTGGACTTCCATGCAGCAAGTCCCCAAACACAAGCCCCAGACAAGTGCCCGAATGGGGGGAGCGAGTCCGAGCATCACCCGCTGAAAGCTCCACTTCCAGGATTTGGACTTCCATGCGGCAAGTCCCCAAACACAAGCCCCAGACAAGTGCCCGAATGGGGGGAGCGAGTCCGAGTATCACCCGCTGAAAGCTCCACTTCCAGGATTTAGACTTCCACCGGGAAAGCCCACAAACACAAGCCTCAGACAGGTGCTCAACTGAGGGGAGCGAGTCCGAGTTCCACCCGCTGAAAGTTCCACTTCCAGGATTTGGACTTCCATGCGGCAAGTCCCCAAACACAAGCCCCAGACAGGTGCCTTACTAAGGGGAGCGAGTCCGAGTATCACCCGCTGAAAGCTCCACTTCCAGGATTTGGACTTCCATGCGGCAAGTCCCCAAACACAAGCCCCAGACAAGTGCCCGAATGGGGGGAGCGAGTCCGAGTATCACCCGCTGAAAGCTCCACTTCCAGGATTTAGACTTCCACCGGGAAAGCCCACAGACACAAGCCTCAGACAGGTGCTCAACTGAGGGGAGCGAGTCCGAGTTCCACCCGCTGAAAGTTCCACTTCCAGGATTTGGACTTCCATGCGGCAAGTCGCCAAACACAAGCCCCAGACAGGTGGCTCCACTTCCAGGATTTTGACTTCCACCGGGAAAGCCCACAAACACAAACCTCAGACAGGTGCTCAACTGAGGGGAGCGAGTCCGAGTGTCACCCGCTGAAAGCTCCACTTCCAGGATTTGGACTTCCATGCGGCAAGTCCCCAAACACAAGCCTCAGACAGGTGCTCGACTGAGGGGAGCGAGTCCGAGTACCACCCGCTGAAAGTTCCACTTCCAGGATTTGGACTTCCATGGGGCAAGTCCCCAAACACAAGCCCCAGACAAGTGCCCGAATGGGGGGAGCGAGTCCGAGTATCACCCGCTGAAAGCTCCACTTCCAGGATTTGGACTTCCATGCGGTAAGTCCCCAAACACAAGCCCCAGACAAGTGCCCGAATGGGGGGAGCGAGTCCGAGTATCACCCGCTGAAAGCTCCACTTCCAGGATTTAGACTTCCACCGGGAAAGCCCACAAACACAAGCCTCAGACAGGTGCTCAACTGAGGGGAGCGAGTCCCAGTGTCACCCGCTGAAAGCTCCACTTCCAGGATTTGGACTTCCATGCGGCAAGTCCCCAAACACAAGCCCCAGGCAAGTGCCCGAATGGGGGGAGCGAGTCCGAGTATCACCCGCTGAAAGCTCCACTTCCAGGATTTAGACTTTCACCGGGAAAGCCCACAGACACAAGCCTCAGACAGGTGCTTAACTGAGGGGAGCGAGTCCGAGTTCCACCCGCTGAAAGTTCCACTTCCAGGATTTGGACTTCCATGCAGCAAGTCGCCAAACACAAGCCCCAGACAGGTGCCTTACTGAGGGGAGCGAGTCCGATTATCACCCGCTGAAAGCTCCACTTCCAGGATTTGGACTTCCATGCGGCAAGTCCCCAAACACAAGCCTCAGACAGGTGCTCGACTGAGGGGAGCGAGTCCGAGTACCACCCGCTGAAAGTTCCACTTCCAGGATTTGGACTTCCTTGGGTCAAGTCCCCAAACACAAGCCCCAGACAAGTGTCCGAATGGGGGGAGCGAGTCCGAGTATCACCCGCTGAAAGCTCCACTTCCAGGATTTGGACTTCCATGCGGCAAGTCCCCAAACACAAGCCCCAGACAAGTGCCCGAATGGGGGGAGCGAGTCCGAGTATCACCCGCTGAAAGCTCCACTTCCAGGATTTAGACTTCCACCGGGAAAGCCCACAAACACAAGCCTCAGACAGGTGCTCAACTGAGGGGAGCGAGTCCGAGTTCCACCCGCTGAAAGTTCCACTTCCAGGATTTGGACTTCCATGCGGCAAGTCCCCAAACACAAGCCCCAGACAGGTGCCTTACTGAGGGGAGCGAGTCCGAGAATCACCCGCTGAAAGCTCCACTTCCAGGATTTGGACTTCCATGCGGCAAGTCCCCAAACACAAGCCCCAGACAAGTGCCCGAATGGGGGGAGCGAGTCCGAGTATCACCCGCTGAAAGCTCCACTTCCAGGATTTAGACTTCCACCGGGAAAGCCCACAAACACAAGCCTCAGACAGGTGCTCAACTGAGGGGAGCGAGTCCGAGTTCCACCCGCTGAAAGTTCCACTTCCAGGATTTGGACTTCCATGCGGCAAGTCCCCAAACACAAGCCCCAGACAGGTGCCCAACTGAGGGTAGCGATTCCGAGTACCACCCGCTGGAAGCTCCACTTCCAGGATTTGGACTTCCATGGGGCAAGTCCCCAAACACAAGCCCCAGAAAAGTGCCCGAATGGGGGGAGCGAGTCTGAGCATCCACCGCTGAAAGCTCCACTTCCAGGATTTGGACTTCCATGCGGCAAGTCCCCAAATACAAGCCCCAGACATGTGCCCGAATGGGGGGAGCGAGTCCGAGTATAACCCGCTGAAAGCTCCACTTCCTGGATTTAGACTTCCACCGGGAAAGCCCAAAACACAAGCCTCAGACAGGTGCTCAACTGAGGGGAGCGAGTCCGAGTTCCACCCGCTGAAAGTTCCACTTCCAGAATTTGGACTTCCTTGGGTCAAGTCCCCAAACACAAGCCCCAGACAAGTGTCCGAATGGGGGGAGCGAGTCCGAGTATCACCCGCTGAAAGCTCCACTTCCAGGATTTGGACTTCCATGCGGCAAGTCCCCAAACACAAGCCCCAGACAAGTGCCCGAATGGGGGGAGCGAGTCCGAGTATCACCCGCTGAAAGCTCCACTTCCAGGATTTAGACTTCCACCGGGAAAGCCCACAAACACAAGCCTCAGACAGGTGCTCAACTGAGGGGAGCGAGTCCGAGTTCCACCCGCTGAAAGTTCCACTTCCAGGATTTGGACTTCCATGCGGCAAGTCCCCAAACACAAGCCCCAGACAGGTGCCTTACTGAGGGGAGCGAGTCCGAGAATCACCCGCTGAAAGCTCCACTTCCAGGATTTGGACTTCCATGCGGCAAGTCCCCAAACACAAGCCCCAGACAAGTGCCCGAATGGGGGGAGCGAGTCCGAGTATCACCCGCTGAAAGCTCCACTTCCAGGATTTAGACTTCCACCGGGAAAGCCCACAGACACAAGCCTCAGACAGGTGCTCAACTGAGGGGAGCGAGTCCGAGTTCCACCCGCTGAAAGTTCCACTTCCAGGATTTGGACTTCCATGCGGCAAGTCGCCAAACACAAGCCCCAGACAGGTGCTCGACTGAGGGGAGCGAGTCCGAATATCACCCGCTGAAAGCTCCACTTCCAGGATTTGGACTTCCATGCGGCAAGTCCCCAAACACAAGCCTCAGACAGGTGCTCGACTGAGGGGAGCGAGTCCGAGTACCACCCGCTGAAAGTTCCACTTCCAGGATTTGGACTTCCATGCGGCAAGTCCCCAAACACAAGCCCCAGACAAGTGCCCGAATTGGGGGAGCGAGTCCGAGTATCACCCGCTGAAAGCTCCACTTCCAGGATTTAGACTTCCACCGGAAAGCCCACAAACACAAGCCTCAGACAGGTGCTCAACTGAGGGGAGCGAGTCCGAGTTCCACCCGCTGAAAGTTCCACTTCCAGGATTTGGACTTCCATGCGGCAAGTCCCCAAACACAAGCCCCAGACAGGTGCCTTACTGAGGGGAGCGAGTCCGAGAATCACCCGCTGAAAGCTCCACTTCCAGGATTTGGACTTCCATGCGGCAAGTCCCCAAACACAAGCCCCAGACAAGTGCCCGAATGGGGGGAGCGAGTCCGAGTATCACCCGCTGAAAGCTCCACTTCCAGGATTTAGACTTCCACCGGGAAAGCCCACAGACACAAGCCTCAGACAGGTGCTCAACTGAGGGGAGCGAGTCCGAGTTCCACCCGCTGAAAGTTCCACTTCCAGGATTTGGACTTCCATGCGGCAAGTCGCCAAACACAAGCCCCAGACAGGTGCCTTACTGAGGGGAGCGAGTCCGAGTATCACCCGCTGAAAGCTCCACTTCCAGGATTTGGACTTCCATGCGGCAAGTCCCCAAACACAAGCCCCAGACAGGTGCTCGACTGAGGGGAGCGAGTCCGAGTACCACCCGCTGAAAGTTCCACTTCCAGGATTTGGACTTCCATGCGGCAAGTCCCCAAACACAAGCCCCAGACAAGTGCCCGAATTGGGGGAGCGAGTCCGAGTATCACCCGCTGAAAGCTCCACTTCCAAGAATTAGACTTCCACCGGGAAAGCCCACAAACACAAGCCTCAGACAGGTGCTCAACTGAGGGGAGCGAGTCCGAGTTCCACCCGCTGAAAGTTCCACTTCCAGGATTTGGACTTCCATGCGGCAAGTCCCCAAACACAAGCCCCAGACAGGTGCCTTACTGAGGGGAGCGAGTCCGAGTATCACCCGCTGAAAGCTCCACTTCCAGGATTTGGACTTCCATGCGGCAAGTCCCCAAACACAAGCCTCAGACAGGTGCTCGACTGAGGGGAGCGAGTCCGAGTACCACCCGCTGAAAGTTCCACTTCCAGGATTTGGACTTCCATGCGGCAAGTCCCCAAACACAAGCCCCAGACAGGTGCCCAACTGAGGGTAGCGATTCCGAGTACCACCCGCTGGAAGCTCCACTTCCAGGATTTGGACTTCCATGGGGCAAGTCCCCAAACACAAGCCCCAGACAAGTGCCCGAATGGGGGGAGCGAGTCCGAGTATCACCCGCTGAAAGCTCCACTTCCAGGATTTGGACTTCCATGCGGCAAGTCCCCAAACACAAGCCCCAGACAAGTGCCCGACTGGGGGGAGCGAGTCTGAGCATCCACCGCTGAAAGCTCCAATTCCAGGATTTGGACTTCCATGCGGCAAGTCCCCAAATACAAGCCCCAGACATGTGCCTTACTGAGGGGAGCGAGTCCGAGCATCACCCGCTGAAAGCTCCACTTCCAGGATTTGGACTTCCATGCGGCAAGTCCCCAAACACAAGCCCCAGACAAGTGCCCGAATGGGGGGAGCGAGTCCGAGGATCACCCGCTGAAAGCTCCACTTCCAGGATTTGGACTTCCATGCGGCAAGTCCCCAAACACAAGCCCCAGACAAGTGCCCGAATGGGGGGAGCGAGTCCGAGTATCACCCGCTGAAAGCTCCACTTCCAGGATTTAGACTTCCACCGGGAAAGCCCACAAACACAAGCCTCAGACAGGTGCTCAACTGAGGGGAGCGAGTCCGAGTTCCACCCGCTGAAAGTTCCACTTCCAGGATTTGGACTTCCATGCGGCAAGTCCCCAAACACAAGCCCCAGACAGGTGCCTTACTGAGGGGAGCGAGTCCGAGAATCACCCGCTGAAAGCTCCACTTCCAGGATTTGGACTTCCATGCGGCAAGTCCCCAAACACAAGCCCCAGACAAGTGCCCGAATGGGGGGAGCGAGTCCGAGTATCACCCGCTGAAAGCTCCACTTCCAGGATTTAGACTTCCACCGGGAAAGCCCACAGACACAAGCCTCAGACAGGTGCTCAACTGAGGGGAGCGAGTCCGAGTTCCACCCGCTGAAAGTTCCACTTCCAGGATTTGGACTTCCATGCGGCAAGTCGCCAAACACAAGCCCCAGACAGGTGCCTTACTGAGGGGAGCGAGTCCGAGTATCACCCGCTGAAAGCTCCACTTCCAGGATTTGGACTTCCATGCGGCAAGTCCCCAAACACAAGCCTCAGACAGGTGCTCGACTGAGGGGAGCGAGTCCGAGTATCACCCGCTGAAAGCTCCACTTCCAGGATTTAGACTTCCACCGGGAAAGCCCACAGACACAAGCCTCAGACAGGTGCTCAACTGAGGGGAGCGAGTCCGAGTTCCACCCGCTGAAAGTTCCACTTCCAGGATTTGGACTTCCATGCGGCAAGTCGCCAAACACAAGCCCCAGACAGGTGCCTTACTGAGGGGAGCGAGTCCGAGTATCACCCGCTGAAAGCTCCACTTCCAGGATTTGGACTTCCATGCGGCAAGTCCCCAAACACAAGCCTCAGACAGGTGCTCGACTGAGGGGAGCGAGTCCGAGTACCACCCGCTGAAAGTTCCACTTCCAGGATTTGGACTTCCATGCGGCAAGTCCCCAAACACAAGCCCCAGACAAGTGCCCGAATTGGGGGAGCGAGTCCGAGTATCACCCGCTGAAAGCTCCACTTCCAAGAATTAGACTTCCACCGGGAAAGCCCACAAACACAAGCCTCAGACAGGTGCTCAACTGAGGGGAGCGAGTCCGAGTTCCACCCGCTGAAAGTTCCACTTCCAGGATTTGGACTTCCATGCGGCAAGTCCCCAAACACAAGCCCCAGACAGGTGCCTTACTGAGGGGAGCGAGTCCGAGTATCACCCGCTGAAAGCTCCACTTCCAGGATTTGGACTTCCATGCGGCAAGTCCCCAAACACAAGCCTCAGACAGGTGCTCGACTGAGGGGAGCGAGTCCGAGCATCACCCGCTGAAAGCTCCACTTCCAGGATTTGGACTTCCATGCGGCAAGTCCCCAAACACAAGCCCCAGACAAGTGCCCGAATGGGGGGAGCGAGTCCGAGTATAACCCGCTGAAAGCTCCACTTCCTGGATTTAGACTTCCACCGGGAAAGCCCAAAACACAAGCCTCAGACAGGTGCTCAACTGAGGGGAGCGAGTCCGAGTTCCACCCGCTGAAAGTTCCACTTCCAGAATTTGGACTTCCATGGGGCAAGTCCCCAAACACAAGCCCCAGACAAGTGCCCGACTGGGGGGAGCGAGTCCGAGCATCACCCGCTGAAAGCTCCACTTCCAGGATTTGGACTTCCATGCGGCAAGTCCCCAAACACAAGCCCCAGGCAAGTGCCCGAATGGGGGGAGCGAGTCCGAGTATCACCCGCTGAAAACTCCACTTCCAGGATTTAGACTTTCACCGGGAAAGCCCACAGACACAAGCCTCAGACAGGTGCTCAACTGAGGGGAGCGAGTCCGAGTTCCACCCGCTGAAAGTTCCACTTCCAGGATTTGGACTTCCATGCAGCAAGTCGCCAAACACAAGCCCCAGACAGGTGCCTTACTGAGGGGAGCGAGTCCGATTATCACCCGCTGAAAGCTCCACTTCCAGGATTTGGACTTCCATGCGGCAAGTCCCCAAACACAAGCCTCAGACAGGTGCTCGACTGAGGGGAGCGAGTCCGAGTACCACCCGCTGAAAGTTCCACTTCCAGGATTTGAACTTCCTTGGGTCAAGTCCCCAAACACAAGCCCCAGACAAGTGCCCGAATGGGGGGAGCGAGTCCGAGTATCACCCGCTGAAAGCTCCACTTCCAGGATTTGGACTTCCATGCGGCAAGTCCCCAAACACAAGCCCCAGACAAGTGCCCGAATGGGGGGAGCGAGTCCGAGTATCACCCGCTGAAAGCTCCACTTCCAGGATTTAGACTTCCACCGGGAAAGCCCACAAACACAAGCCTCAGACAGGTGCTCAACTGAGGGGAGCGAGTCCGAGTTCCACCCGCTGAAAGTTCCACTTCCAGGATTTGGACTTCCATGCGGCAAGTCCCCAAACACAAGCCCCAGACAGGTGCCTTACTGAGGGGAGCGAGTCCGAGAATCACCCGCTGAAAGCTCCACTTCCAGGATTTGGACTTCCATGCGGCAAGTCCCCAAACACAAGCCCCAGACAAGTGCCCGAATAGGGGGAGCGAGTCCGAGTATCACCCGCTGAAAGCTCCACTTCCAGGATTTAGACTTCCAACGGGAAAGCCCACAGACACAAGCCTCAGACAGGTGCTCAACTGAGGGGAGCGAGTCAGAGTTCCACCCGCTGAAAGTTCCACTTCCAGGATTTGGACTTCCATGCGGCAAGTCGCCAAACACAAGCCCCAGACAGGTGCCTTACTGAGGGGAGCGAGTCAGAGTATCACCCGCTGAAAGCTCCACTTCCAGGATTTGGACTTCCATGCGGCAAGTCCCCAAACACAAGCCTCAGACAGGTGCTCGACTGAGGGGAGCGAGTCCGAGTACCACCCGCTGAAAGTTCCACTTCCAGGATTTGGACTTCCATGCGGCAAGTCCCCAAACACAAGCCCCAGACAAGTGCCCGAATTGGGGGAGCGAGTCCGAGTATCACCCGCTGAAAGCTCCACTTCCAGGATTTAGACTTCCACCGGAAAGCCCACAAACACAAGCCTCAGACAGGTGCTCAACTGAGGGGAGCGAGTCCGAGTTCCACCAGCTGAAAGTTCCACTTCCAGGATTTGGACTTCCATGCGGCAAGTCCCCAAACACAAGCCCCAGACAGGTGCCTTACTGAGGGGAGCGAGTCCGAGTATCACCCGCTGAAAGCTCCACTTCCAGGATTTGGACTTCCATGCGGCAAGTCCCCAAACACAAGCCTCAGACAGGTGCTCGACTGAGGGGAGCGAGTCCGAGTACCACCCGCTGAAAGTTCCACTTCCAGGATTTGGACTTCCATGCGGCAAGTCCCCAAACACAAGCCTCAGACAGGTGCTCAACTGAGGGGAGCGAGTCCGAGTTCCACCCGCTGAAAGTTCCACTTCCAGGATTTGGACTTCCTTGGGTCAAGTCCCCAAACACAAGCCCCAGACAAGTGCCCGAATGGGGGGAGCGAGTCCGAGTATCACCCGCTGAAAGCTCCACTTCCAGGATTTAGACTTCCACCGGGAAAGCCCACAAACACAAGCCTCAGACAGGTGCTCAACTGAGGGGAGCGAGTCCGAGTTCCACCCGCTGAAAGTTCCACTTCCAGGATTTGGACTTCCATGCGGCAAGTCCCCAAACACAAGCCCCAGACAGGTGCCTTACTGAGGGGAGCGAGTCCGAGTATCACCCGCTGAAAGCTCCACTTCCAGGATTTGGACTTCCATGCGGCAAGTCCCCAAACACAAGCCCCAGACAAGTGCCCGAATGGGGGGAGCGATTCCGAGTACCACCCGCTGGAAGTTCCACTTCCAGGATTTGGACTTCCATGGGGCAAGTCCCCAAACACAAGCCCCAGACAAGTGCCCGAGTGGGGGGAGCGAGTCCGAGCATAACCCGCTGAAAGCTCCACTTCCAGGATTAAGACTTCCACCAGGCAAGCCCACAAACACAAGCCTCAGACAGGTGCTCAACTGAGGGGAGCGAGTCTGAGTACAACCCGCTGAAAGTTCCACTTCCAGGATTTGGACTTCCATGGGGCAAGTCCCCAAACACAAGCCCAAGACAGGTGCCCGACTGAGGCGAGCGAGTCCGAGTATCACCCGCTGGAAGTTCCACTTCCAGGATTTGGACTTCCATGGGGTAAGTCCCCAAACACAAGACTCAGACAGGTGCTCGACTGAGGGGAGCGAGTCCGAGTACCACCCGCTGAAAGTTCCACTTCCAGGATTTGGACTTCCATGCAGCAAGTCCCCAAACACAAGCCCCAGACAAGTGCCCGAATGGGGGGAGCGAGTCCGAGCATCACCCGCTGAAAGCTCCACGTCCAGGATTTGGACTTCCATGCGGCAAGTCCCCAAACACAAGCCCCAGACAAGTGCCCGAATGGGGGGAGCGAGTCCGAGTATCACCCGCTGAAAGCTCCACTTCCAGGATTTAGACTTCCACCGGGAAAGCCCACAAACACAAGCCTCAGACAGGTGCTCAACTGAGGGGAGCGAGTCCGAGTTCCACCCGCTGAAAGTTCCACTTCCAGGATTTGGACTTCCATGCGGCAAGTCCCCAAACACAAGCCCCAGACAGGTGCCTTACTGAGGGGAGCGAGTCCGAGTATCACCCGCTGAAAGCTCCACTTCCAGGATTTGGACTTCCACCGGGAAAGCCCACAAACACAAGCCTCAGACAGGTGCTCAACTGAGGGGAGCGAGTCCCAGTGTCACCCGCTGAAAGCTCCACTTCCAGGATTTGGACTTCCATGCGGCAAGTCCCCAAACATAAGCCCCAGACAAGTGCCCGAATGGGGGGAGCGAGTCCGAGTATCACCCGCTGAAAGCTCCACTTCCAGGATTTAGACTTCCACCGGGAAAGCCCACAAACACAAGCCTCAGACAGGTGCTCAACTGAGGGGAGCGAGTCCGAGTTCCACCCGCTGAAAGTTCCACTTCCAGGATTTGGACTTCCATGCGGCAAGTCCCCAAACACAAGCCCCAGACAGGTGCTCAACTGAGGGGAGCGAGTCCCAGTGTCACCCGCTGAAAGCTCCACTTCCAGGATTTGGACTTCCATGCGGCAAGTCCCCAAACATAAGCCCCAGACAAGTGCCCGAATGGGGGGAGCGAGTCCGAGTATCACCCGCTGAAAGCTCCACTTCCAGGATTTAGACTTCCACCGGGAAAGCCCACAAACACAAGCCTCAGACAGGTGCTCAACTGAGGGGAGCGAGTCCGAGTTCCACCCGCTGAAAGTTCCACTTCCAGGATTTGGACTTCCATGCGGCAAGTCCCCAAACACAAGCCCCAGACAGGTGCCCAACTGAGGGTAGCGATTCCGAGTACCACCCGCTGGAAGCTCCACTTCCAGGATTTGGACTTCCATGGGGCAAGTCCCCAAACACAAGCCCCAGTCAAGTGCCCGAATGGGGGGAGCGAGTCTGAGCATCCACCGCTGAAAGCTCCACTTCCAGGATTTGGACTTCCATGCGGCAAGTCCCCAAATACAAGCCCCAGACATGTGCCTTACTGAGGGGAGCGAGTCCGAGCATCACCCGCTGAAAGCTCCACTTCCAGGATTTGGACTTCCATGCGGCAAGTCCCCAAACACAAGCCCCAGACAAGTGCCCGAATGGGGGGAGCGAGTCCGAGTATAACCCGCTGAAAGCTCCACTTCCTGGATTTAGACTTCCACCGGGAAAGCCCAAAACACAAGCCTCAGACAGGTGCTCAACTGAGGGGAGCGAGTCCGAGTTCCACCCGCTGAAAGTTCCACTTCCAGAATTTGGACTTCCACCGGGAAAGCCCACAAACACAAGCCTCAGACAGGTGCTCAACTGAGGGGAGCGAGTCCCAGTGTCACCCGCTGAAAGCTCCACTTCCAGGATTTGGACTTCCATGCGGCAAGTCCCCAAACATAAGCCCCAGACAAGTGCCCGAATGGGGGGAGCGAGTCCGAGTATCACCCGCTGAAAGCTCCACTTCCAGGATTTAGACTTCCACCGGGAAAGCCCACAAACACAAGCCTCAGACAGGTGCTCAACTGAGGGGAGCGAGTCCGAGTTCCACCCGCTGAAAGTTCCACTTCCAGGATTTGGACTTCCATGCGGCAAGTCCCCAAACACAAGCCCCAGACAGGTGCCCAACTGAGAGTAGCGATTCCGAGTACCACCCGCTGGAAGCTCCACTTCCAGGATTTGGACTTCCATGGGGCAAGTCCCCAAACACAAGCCCCAGAAAAGTGCCCGAATGGGGGGAGCGAGTCTGAGCATCCACCGCTGAAAGCTCCACTTCCAGGATTTGGACTTCCATGCGGCAAGTCCCCAAATACAAGCCCCAGACATGTGCCTTACTGAGGGGAGCGAGTCCGAGCATCACCCGCTGAAAGCTCCACTTCCAGGATTTGGACTTCCATGCGGCAAGTCCCCAAACACAAGCCCCAGACAAGTGCCCGAATGGGGGGAGCGAGTCCGAGTATAACCCGCTGAAAGCTCCACTTCCTGGATTTAGACTTCCACCGGGAAAGCCCAAAACACAAGCCTCAGACAGGTGCTCAACTGAGGGGAGCGAGTCCGAGTTCCACCCGCTGAAAGTTCCACTTCCAGAATTTGGACTTCCATGGGGCAAGTCCCCAAACACAAGCCCCAGACAAGTGCCCGACTGGGGGGAGCGAGTCCGAGCATCACCCGCTGAAAGCTCCACTTCCAGGATTTGGACTTCCATGCGGCAAGTCCCCAAACACAAGCCCCAGGCAAGTGCCCGAATGGGGGGAGCGAGTCCGAGTATCACCCGCTGAAAGCTCCACTTCCAGGATTTAGACTTTCACCGGGAAAGCCTACAGACACAAGCCTCTGACAGGTGCTCAACTGAGGGGAGCGAGTCCGAGTTCCACCCGCTGAAAGTTCCACTTCCAGGATTTGGACTTCCATGCAGCAAGTCGCCAAACACAAGCCCCAGACAGGTGCCTTACTGAGGGGAGCGAGTCCGATTATCACCCGCTGAAAGCTCAACTTCCAGGATTTGGACTTCCATGCGGCAAGTCCCCAAACACAAGCCTCAGACAGGTGCTCGACTGAGGGGAGCGAGTCCGAGTACCACCCGCTGAAAGTTCCACTTCCAGGATTTGGACTTCCTTGGGTCAAGTCCCCAAACACAAGCCCCAGACAAGTGCCCGAATGGGGGGAGCGAGTCCGAGTATCACCCGCTGAAAGCTCCACTTCCAGGATTTGGACTTCCATGCGGCAAGTCCCCAAACACAAGCCCCAGACAAGTGCCCGAATGGGGGGAGCGAGTCCGAGTATCACCCGCTGAAAGCTCCACTTCCAGGATTTAGACTTCCACCGGGAAAGCCCACAAACACAAGCCTCAGACAGGTGCTCAACTGAGGGGAGCGAGTCCGAGTTCAACCCGCTGAAAGTTCCACTTCCAGGATTTGGACTTCCATGCGGCAAGTCCCCAAACACAAGCCCCAGACAGGTGCCTTACTGAGGGGAGCGAGTCCGAGAATCACCCGCTGAAAGCTCCACTTCCAGGATTTGGACTTCCATGCGGCAAGTCCCCAAACACAAGCCCCAGACAAGTGCCCGAATGGGGGGAGCGAGTCCGAGTATCACCCGCTGAAAGCTCCACTTCCAGGATTTAGACTTCCACCGGGAAAGCCCACAGACACAAGCCTCAGACAGGTGCTCAACTGAGGGGAGCGAGTCCGAGTTCCACCCGCTGAAAGTTCCACTTCCAGGATTTGGACTTCCATGCGGCAAGTCGCCAAACACAAGCCCCAGACAGGTGCCTTACTGAGGGGAGCGAGTCCGAGTATCACCCGCTGAAAGCTCCACTTCCAGGATTTGGACTTCCATGCGGCAAGTCCCCAAACACAAGCCTCAGACAGGTGCTCGACTGAGGGGAGCGAGTCCGAGTATCACCCGCTGAAAGCTCCACTTCCAGGATTTAGACTTCCACCGGGAAAGCCCACAGACACAAGCCTCAGACAGGTGCTCAACTGAGGGGAGCGAGTCCGAGTTCCACCCGCTGAAAGTTCCACTTCCAGGATTTGGACTTCCATGCGGCAAGTCGCCAAACACAAGCCCCAGACAGGTGCCTTACTGAGGGGAGCGAGTCCGAGTATCACCCGCTGAAAGCTCCACTTCCAGGATTTGGACTTCCATGCGGCAAGTCCCCAAACACAAGCCTCAGACAGGTGCTCGACTGAGGGGAGCGAGTCCGAGTACCACCCGCTGAAAGTTCCACTTCCAGGATTTGGACTTCCATGCGGCAAGTCCCCAAACACAAGCCCCAGACAAGTGCCCGAATTGGGGGAGCGAGTCCGAGTATCACCCGCTGAAAGCTCCACTTCCAAGAATTAGACTTCCACCGGGAAAGCCCACAAACACAAGCCTCAGACAGGTGCTCAACTGAGGGGAGCGAGTCCGAGTTCCACCCGCTGAAAGTTCCACTTCCAGGATTTGGACTTCCATGCGGCAAGTCCCCAAACACAAGCCCCAGACAGGTGCCTTACTGAGGGGAGCGAGTCCGAGTATCACCCGCTGAAAGCTCCACTTCCAGGATTTGGACTTCCATGCGGCAAGTCCCCAAACACAAGCCTCAGACAGGTGCTCGACTGAGGGGAGCGAGTCCGAGTACCACCCGCTGAAAGTTCCACTTCCAGGATTTGGACTTCCATGCGGCAAGTCCCCAAACACAAGCCCCAGACAGGTGCCCAACTGAGGGTAGCGATTCCGAGTACCACCCGCTGGAAGCTCCACTTCCAGGATTTGGACTTCCATGGGGCAAGTCCCCAAACACAAGCCCCAGACAAGTGCCCGAATGGGGGGAGCGAGTCCGAGTATCACCCGCTGAAAGCTCCACTTCCAGGATTTGGACTTCCATGCGGCAAGTCCCCAAACACAAGCCCCAGACAAGTGCCCGACTGGGGGGAGCGAGTCTGAGCATCCACCGCTGAAAGCTCCACTTCCAGGATATGGACTTCCATGCGGCAAGTCCCCAAATACAAGCCCCAGACATGTGCCTTACTGAGGGGAGCGAGTCCGAGCATCACCCGCTGAAAGCTCCACTTCCAGGATTTGGACTTCCATGCGGCAAGTCCCCAAACACAAGCCCCAGACAAGTGCCCGAATGGGGGGAGCGAGTCCGAGGATCACCCGCTGAAAGCTCCACTTCCAGGATTTGGACTTCCATGCGGCAAGTCCCCAAACACAAGCCCCAGACAAGTGCCCGAATGGGGGGAGCGAGTCCGAGTATCACCCGCTGAAAGCTCCACTTCCAGGATTTAGACTTCCACCGGGAAAGCCCACAAACACAAGCCTCAGACAGGTGCTCAACTGAGGGGAGCGAGTCCGAGTGTAACCCGCTGAAAGCTCCACTTCCAGGATTTGGACTTCCATGCGGCAAGTCCCCAATCATAAGCCCCAGACAAGTGCCCGAATGGGGGGAGCGAGTCCGAGTATCACCCGCTGAAAGCTCCACTTCCAGGATTTAGACTTCCACCGGGAAAGCCCACAAACACAAGCCTCAGACAGGTGCTCAACTGAGGGGAGCGAGTCCGAGTTCCACCCGCTGAAAGTTCCACTTCCAGGATTTTGACTTCCATGCGGCAATTCCCCAAACACAAGCCCCAGACAGGTGCCTTACTGAGGGGAGCGAGTCCGAGTATCACCCGCTGAAAGCTCCACTTCCAGGATTTGGACTTCCATGCGGCAAGTCCCCAAACACAAGCCTCAGACAGGTGCTCGACTGAGGGGAGCGAGTCCGAGTACCAACCGCTGAAAGTTCCATTTCCAGGATTTAGACTTCCATGGGGCAAGTCCCCAAACACAAGCCCCAGACAAGTGCCCGAATGGGGGGAGCGAGTCCAAGCATCACCCGCTGAAAGCTCCACTTCCAGGATTTGGACTTCCATGCGGCAAGTCCCCAAACACAAGCCCCAGACAAGTGCCCGAATGGGGGGAGCGAGTCCGAGTATCACCCGCTGAAAGCTCCACTTCCAGGATTTAGACTTCCACCGGGAAAGCCCACAAACACAAGCATCAGACAGGTGCTCAATTGAGGGGAGCGATTCCGAGTTCCACCCGCTGAAAGTTCCACTTCCAGGATTTGAACTTCCATGGGGCAAGTCCCCAAACACAAGCCCCAGACATGTGCCCGACTGGGGGGAGCGAGTCCGAGCATCACCCGCTGAAAGCTCCACTTCCAGGATTTGGACTTCCATGCGGCAAGTCCCCAAACACAAGCCCCAGACAGGTGCCTTACTGAGGGGAGCGAGTCCGAGTATCACCCGCTGAAAGCTCCACTTCCAGGATTTGGACTTCCATGCGGCAAGTCCCCAAACACAAGCCCCAGACAAGTGCCCGAATGGGGGGAGCGATTCCGAGTACCACCCGCTGGAAGTTCCACTTCCAGGATTTGGACTTCCATGGGGCAAGTCCCCAAACACAAGCCCCAGACAAGTGCCCGAGTGGGGGGAGCGAGTCCGAGCATAACCCGCTGAAAGCTCCACTTCCAGGATTAAGACTTCCACCAGGCAAGCCCACAAACACAAGCCTCAGACAGGTGCTCAACTGAGGGGAGCGAGTCTGAGTACAACCCGCTGAAAGTTCCACTTCCAGGATTTGGACTTCCATGGGGCAAGTCCCCAAACACAAGCCCAAGACAGGTGCCCGACTGAGGCGAGCGAGTCCCAGTATCACCCGCTGGAAGTTCCACTTCCAGGATTTGGACTTCCATGGGGTAAGTCCCCAAACACAAGACTCAGACAGGTGCTCGACTGAGGGGAGCGAGTCCGAGTACCACCCGCTGAAAGTTCCACTTCCAGGATTTGGACTTCCATGCAGCAAGTCCCCAAACACAAGCCCCAGACAAGTGCCCGAATGGGGGGAGCGAGTCCGAGCATCACCCGCTGAAAGCTCCACTTCCAGGATTTGGACTTCCATGCGGCAAGTCCCCAAACACAAGCCCCAGACAAGTGCCCGAATGGGGGGAGCGAGTCCGAGTATCACCCGCTGAAAGCTCCACTTCCAGGATTTAGACTTCCACCGGGAAAGCCCACAAACACAAGCCTCAGACAGGTGCTCAACTGAGGGGAGCGAGTCCGAGTTCCACCCGCTGAAAGTTCCACTTCCAGGATTTGGACTTCCATGCGGCAAGTCCCCAAACACAAGCCCCAGACAGGTGCCTTACTGAGGGGAGCGAGTCCGAGTATCACCCGCTGAAAGCTCCACTTCCAGGATTTGGACTTCCATGCGGCAAGTCCCCAAACACAAGCCCCAGACAAGTGCCCGAATGGGGGGAGCGAGTCCGAGTATCACCCGCTGAAAGCTCCACTTCCAGGATTTAGACTTCCACCGGGAAAGCCCACAGACACAAGCCTCAGACAGGTGCTCAACTGAGGGGAGCGAGTCCGAGTTCCACCCGCTGAAAGTTCCACTTCCAGGATTTGGACTTCCATGCGGCAAGTCGCCAAACACAAGCCCCAGACAGGTGGCTCCACTTCCAGGATTTTGACTTCCACCGGGAAAGCCCACAAACACAAGCCTCAGACAGGTGCTCAACTGAGGGGAGCGAGTCCGAGTGTCACCCGCTGAAAGCTCCACTTCCAGGATTTGGACTTCCATGCGGCAAGTCCCCAAACACAAGCCTCAGACAGGTGCTCGACTGAGGGGAGCGAGTCCGAGTACCACCCGCTGAAAGTTCCACTTCCAGGATTTGGACTTCCATGGGGCAAGTCCCCAAACACAAGCCCCAGACAAGTGCCCGAATGGGGGGAGCGAGTCCGAGTATCACCCGCTGAAAGCTCCACTTCCAGGATTTGGACTTCCATGCGGTAAGTCCCCAAACACAAGCCCCAGACAAGTGCCCGAATGGGGGGAGCGAGTCCGAGTATCACCCGCTGAAAGCTCCACTTCCAGGATTTAGACTTCCACCGGGAAAGCCCACAAACACAAGCCTCAGACAGGTGCTCAACTGAGGGGAGCGAGTCCGAGTTCCACCCGCTGAAAGTTCCACTTCCAGGATTTGGACTTCCATGCGGCAAGTCCCCAAACACAAGCCCCAGACAGGTGCCTTACTGAGGGGAGCGAGTCCGAGTATCACCCGCTGAAAGCTCCACTTCCAGGATTTGGACTTCCATGCGGCAAGTCCCCAAACACAAGCCTCAGACAGGTGCTCGACTGAGGGGAGCGAGTCCGAGTACCACCCGCTGAAAGTTCCACTTCCAGGATTTGGACTTCCATGCGGCAAGTCCCCAAACACAAGCCCCAGACAGGTGCCCAACTGAGGGTAGCGATTCCGAGTACCACCCGCTGGAAGCTCCACTTCCAGGATTTGGACTTCCATGGGGCAAGTCCCCAAACACAAGCCCCAGACAAGTGCCCGAATGGGGGGAGCGAGTCCGAGTATCACCCGCTGAAAGCTCCACTTCCAGGATTTGGACTTCCATGCGGCAAGTCCCCAAACACAAGCCCCAGACAAGTGCCCGACTGGGGGGAGCGAGTCTGAGCATCCACCGCTGAAAGCTCCACTTCCAGGATATGGACTTCCATGCGGCAAGTCCCCAAATACAAGCCCCAGACATGTGCCTTACTGAGGGGAGCGAGTCCGAGCATCACCCGCTGAAAGCTCCACTTCCAGGATTTGGACTTCCATGCGGCAAGTCCCCAAACACAAGCCCCAGACAAGTGCCCGAATGGGGGGAGCGAGTCCGAGGATCACCCGCTGAAAGCTCCACTTCCAGGATTTGGACTTCCATGCGGCAAGTCCCCAAACACAAGCCCCAGACAAGTGCCCGAATGGGGGGAGCGAGTCCGAGTATCACCCGCTGAAAGCTCCACTTCCAGGATTTAGACTTCCACCGGGAAAGCCCACAAACACAAGCCTCAGACAGGTGCTCAACTGAGGGGAGCGAGTCCGAGTGTAACCCGCTGAAAGCTCCACTTCCAAGATTTGGACTTCCATGCGGCAAGTCCCCAATCATAAGCCCCAGACAAGTGCCCGAATGGGGGGAGCGAGTCCGAGTATCACCCGCTGAAAGCTCCACTTCCAGGATTTAGACTTCCACCGGGAAAGCCCACAAACACAAGCCTCAGACAGGTGCTCAACTGAGGGGAGCGAGTCCGAGTTCCACCCGCTGAAAGTTCCACTTCCAGGATTTTGACTTCCATGCGGCAATTCCCCAAACACAAGCCCCAGACAGGTGCCTTACTGAGGGGAGCGAGTCCGAGTATCACCCGCTGAAAGCTCCACTTCCAGGATTTGGACTTCCATGCGGCAAGTCCCCAAACACAAGCCTCAGACAGGTGCTCGACTGAGGGGAGCGAGTCCGAGTACCAACCGCTGAAAGTTCCATTTCCAGGATTTAGACTTCCATGGGGCAAGTCCCCAAACACAAGCCCCAGACAAGTGCCCGAATGGGGGGAGCGAGTCCGAGCATCACCCGCTGAAAGCTCCACTTCCAGGATTTGGACTTCCATGCGGCAAGTCCCCAAACACAAGCCCCAGACAAGTGCCCGAATGGGGGGAGCGAGTCCGAGTATCACCCGCTGAAAGCTCCACTTCCAGGATTTAGACTTCCACCGGGAAAGCCCACAAACACAAGCATCAGACAGGTGCTCAATTGAGGGGAGCGATTCCGAGTTCCACCCGCTGAAAGTTCCACTTCCAGGATTTGAACTTCCATGGGGCAAGTCCCCAAACACAAGCCCCAGACATGTGCCCGACTGGGGGGAGCGAGTCCGAGCATCACCCGCTGAAAGCTCCACTTCCAGGATTTGGACTTCCATGCGGCAAGTCCCCAAACACAAGCCCCAGACAGGTGCCTTACTGAGGGGAGCGAGTCCGAGTATCACCCGCTGAAAGCTCCACTTCCAGGATTTGGACTTCCATGCGGCAAGTCCCCAAACACAAGCCCCAGACAAGTGCCCGAATGGGGGGAGCGATTCCGAGTACCACCCGCTGGAAGTTCCACTTCCAGGATTT